>NC_091246.1:59950000-60255000 GCF_042477335.2 Ovis canadensis | reverse complement strand
ATCACGTGAGCGAGATCCCGAGCCGGCCTTCTCCCACCCGCCTCAAGCCCTTATTAGGGCTAGGGGTTGGGAAATGAATGGGCGTTGGAGTCCGCTGGGGGCCGGGCGAGAGGCTGGATGGGGTGACAGTGAACGTGCCTGGGAGAATCCCAAATGTCGCTAACTCAGGCAACCATCCGCACGTCAAAGGTCAGTGGATAAACAAAGAACCTATGAAAATCGAGATGAGCGAATGAACTTTTACCTTTTTCCTAGTCCTGCACATCGTTCTAGCCCCATGGGTCACCTGCACTCCTCCTCACGCTGGGCACAGCTGTCCACGAAAGCTTTGGGATCGTCTGGCGTAGACCCAGGCTGAGGGGGTGCGTGGGACCTTCTGCGGAGCTGGGGGAGGGGGCATAAAGGAGAAAGAATGAATAAATAGTCCCTTCTAAAGTTCCACATCGTTTTCTGGCAAATTTTTACTCCCCTCTATAGAGCCAATTAAACGCAATAAAAACTTGCAAGGAACTCCTCTTTCTAGCCGAGCGTCGCCAACAATTGCCTAAGGGGTAAACCAAATACGCCTGAGATAATTACACTAAGCCCGGGGCGATGATTTGCCTGCCAGCGTCCTCAGCGCCAGCCAATATTTGTATAGCGTAGTGGTTGTTTTAAAAAATAAAAAATTACACGCGGAAACTTGAAACCGACTGGTTGGTGCCAGGGTGGTTACTTGATCTGTTTTTCTTGAACGGGGGTCTGTCTGCAGGCAGCTGGAGCGCGCGCGTACCGGCCCCCGCCGGTGCTGCTGAGCGCCTGCAAAACTTGCCGGAATTAAATCAACCTCGGGGGAAGAAGGGGGAGAGAGGGCGGGCGCACCCCCCGCGGCGGCCGGAGCCTGGCTGCCAGGCCCCGCGCCCCCGGGAATCCCCCACAATACTCCTCGGCCGCGCTCTCCGCTGAGACGCGGGCCCGGGCCGCGGGAGCTGGCTGGGGCTTCAGGGCGGGGAAGTACTTTGTACTCTTTGACAAGTCCACCCGGACGAGGAAGCGTAAGGCTTGGGGCTCTCGCTCGACCTCCGCGGCTCTGTTTGGGTTCGAGCTGCTCGGAGCCGCTCAGCCAGCTGAACGCCGCAGGCTCGCCGAGGTGGAAGGTGCCGGTCACAGGGCTCGCGCCCCCACGAGGTGGTGGCGGCAGGTCTGTGGGCCGGGCTGAGCTCACCCAGCGAGTGTGCGGCTCCAGCGGTAGTACTGAGGTTGTATGCGCCCGCGGCTGGTCCGGAACATCCTTCAAGGCCCCCTCCCCTCGCTGTCCCCAGACGCCTCGGAGTCCAGTTGCCAGACGAGAACGTCCTCAAGCTGCTTCCAAACAGGAGGCACGGCTTTTGCCGGAGTGCGCGGAAAATATCTTTTAACAAAATTTGCCGCTGCCCGAGAGGCGTGCGGGGCCAGGGCAGGAAGAGCCTCTGCGCTCCGGGCACGCCGAGCTCCCACCAGCAGCCTTTCGGCTGCTCTTGGACCTAGACAGGGCTGTTCTTGCACCACATCCGTCAAGGGAGAAGGGGACACCCGGCGCCAGCGGGCTCTAGCTGTCACTGTAACTGTGGACCTCCTAGGAATTTTTCCATGACTGCTTGAGGCCAGGAGGCCGTCTGCTGCTTGGTTCTTTAAACTGCATCAGCAGACCAAAAATTCCGCAAAAACTCCACTGGCGGAAGGAGCGTTCCCGGCTTGAAGTGACAGCGAAAGCATCCTGCTCTGAAAGGGTCTCCTTTCCTTAGCACAAACCAAGAAGTTGCTCTTTCCCCCTGGGGCCCTCTGGCACGCTCCACTTTTAACGCCTATTCTAAAAAGTCTGCGGACCTAGAAAAAACTGGCCAAATAGCACTAGCCAGAAATCCAGCTCCTGCCTGAAGATGAATATTGCGAATCTGTTCCGCTCACCGCACTCCTGCAACCCGACGGGCGAACAGCCCTTCTACTCCTTTTCTTGGGCTGCTCACCAAACGTCGGAAGCTAAAAAACACTTGACCTGTGTCGTCAAGGCGGAAGAGCAAGAGGCAGCCTCCGAAACAGAATGGGCCAACAGCCTTCTGCCTCCAAATTTAGGCACGGAATAGAAGAAATTAAATACAGAATGATCCACAGTGCTTAACTGCTTTTTCCTCAAATCTCCGAACTGGAAGGCACCCGTGAAATTTCCAACTTAACACATCTCATTTTACAAATAAACTGAGGCCAAGAGACAGAAGAAATGTATGTGTACCTGCAGATACATATATATGTCTATATGTACACATACAATCTCCAAACTCTGCTTTTCCTCTGGCAAGGACAACCAAAACCAGAGTATAACTGCAGGTTCTCTCCAGTCAGTTGGGATTCGCTCATGGGTGTGCAAGAGAATGTGGAACAGGAAACTGCCTCAGGAATCCCATCAAGCATGGGGACCTCAGCGCTATGGCTCTCCAACCTCACAAGTCAGATCAGGGCCCTGTGGATTGATCATTTTGACCTACTATTTAATTATTTCCTTCTCCCTCGATGTGCTGAAAATAGCAAGACTGCGCTCTGACACACCCAGGTGATGAGACCTCTGAGCTTCCAAGCCCTCCTTCTGGCCCCCAGCTCAGAGGTTACCACCCAGAGAAACGCTGTCCCATCCACCCGCTCTTGGTGAGGCCTCCATCCATAAAGCCCTTAGTATCTATCCAAATTTCCCAGCTACTGTCAGTCTCTCTCACTAGACTGCGGTTCTGGAGCGCAGAGAGCTGTTCCAGGCCTCCCTGTACCAGGTGCCTATCACTGGGGCCGACACTCAGTTGGCGCGCAATAAAATTGTGATGGAACTGACATTTGGTGAAAACGTCCCTGTCTCGCCTCTGCGATAGCTTCTCCTTCCAACCCTCCGGCCTTTGAGATTACGTGCAGAGAAGAGGTCACGAGGCCACACAGCTGTGAACTTGACCCACAGTGGTTAGTCCAGGAGGAAAGAAGTGTAAGGAGAGAGAAGACCAGAGCGGGTAGGTGGGAAGAGGGAAGCCTGAAAGGGCGGGGACAGGCGGGAGGTGCTGGAGAGGAACGAGAAGGGAGTCTCCGGTCCTCCTCTACTGTGCGTCGCGACCCGGGTAGGGTGCAGTGGCGGGGACCGTACCGGGCACCATGCTCCACCCTGCGAACAGCCTGCGCCCCCTGCCCTACTCCGCCGCGACTGGGGGCTGCGGAGCCGGTGGTAGAAGCTGGGGGTGGGGGCGCCCGAGCCGAGGTGGAGGAGGGGGCGGGGGCGAGGCTCGGCGCCTTCTCGCCCCTTCTTCAGCAAGAGACTCGGCGGCGGCGGCGGAGTCCCTCAGCCTCGGTCATGTGATAGTCTCGAAGCGCGAGCTGCGGGGGTCTCGGCGTCTCGGGGACCATTACAAAACGCAGTCAGGAGAGCGCGTCGCTGCCACAGCCGCCGCCGCTGCCTCTCCAGCTCCAGACCGGCCCGGGAGAGCGGCTGCAACTGAGCGGGCCGGGCCAGCCCCGCGCCCGCCTGGCGCTCGCGGAAGCCCCTCCGCCTGCGCCCCGCATCCAGCGCCCCCGCCCCTCCTCAGGGTCTGCAAGCGCCGCAGCCTCTACAGAAACCTACAAACTTTCCCCCGACCCCCCCAACCCCGCCGCAAGGCGACCGCCTACAGCTCTACCCCCTGGATCTCTGCTAGCTGCCGGAGAGAAGGGAGACGCCGGCTGCCAGAGCCAAGCTCCCTTCTCCTTACCTCGCCTCTCCTCTCCAGGAGCACGAGAACGCACAGCGGATTAAGGGACGGGTCATCGGGCAGCGTGCAGCGCGCAGTTCAGTCCCGCCGCCCCCGGCCTCTTGCACAACGAGCGCCAACTCGGATTTAAAGGGCCAGTCTTGACTGCCCAGTCCTTCCTTCCAGCTCTTTGGGCCTGCGCTTCCCTCCGACCGAGAGAAAGACGAGACGAAGCCAGAAGGAATCACTGCTCCTCCCGACTGCTCCTTCGCCAGTTCCCACACTTAACCTCTGGCCACCCGCGGGAAGACGCCGGGGGTTGGCGGTGAAGCTGGCGCGCCCCGCTTGCGACTGTGCGCACGGGTTCGCAGCCGTCGAGGCAAGAAGTTGCGAGCGTCGGATTACTAAATTGGCTCTAGAGGCCAAGCGCGGAGACCACGGGCAGCGGGGAGAAGGCGGGAGAGAAACGGCGAGAGGGTCAGGGGGGGAAGAGGGCGGGGTGGCGGGCCTGGGAAGGCGGAGTGCAGGTTAGTGAAGACAGCCAGGCCCCGGGAGTGGGGTGCGGAGCGACGCTGCGGTCCATTGTGGGCCAGAGGGCGGTGGAGGCGCCGGGGGCGATGCCGCGGCCGGGGAAAAGTTCGTACAGCGACCAAAAGCCTCCCTACTCTTACATCTCGCTGACCGCGATGGCCATCCAACACTCAGCGGAAAAGATGCTCCCGCTGAGCGACATCTATAAGTTCATCATGGAACGCTTCCCCTACTACCGCGAGCACACGCAGCGCTGGCAGAACAGCCTGCGCCACAACCTCTCCTTCAACGACTGCTTCATCAAGATCCCGCGGCGGCCCGACCAGCCCGGCAAGGGCAGCTTCTGGGCATTGCATCCCGACTGCGGCGACATGTTCGAGAACGGCAGCTTTCTGCGGCGCCGCAAGCGCTTCAAGGTGCTGCGCGCGGACCACCCTCACCTGCAGGCTGGAAGCACCAAGGGCGCGCCGGGCACTGGGCCCGGAGGGCACGTGCACCCCCACCACGCGCACCACCCGCACCATCACCACCACGCCGCGGCGCACCATCACCCTCACCACCACCACCCGCCGCCGCCGCCTCCCCCGCCGCACATGGTGCACTATTTCCACCAGCAGCCGCCTCCCGCTCCACAGCCGCCGCCGCCCCTCGCTTCGCAGCCCCCGCAGCAGCCTCCGCCGCAGCCTCCGCAGCAGTCTCACCCCGGCAAGATGCAGGAGGCAGCGGCCGTGGCAGCGGCGGCAGCCGCGGCGGCGGCGGCGGCAGTGGGCAGCGTCGGGCGCCTGTCCCAGTTCCCGCCCTACGGGCTGGGCTCGGCCGCTGCAGCCGCCGCGGCTGCCGCCGCGTCCACGTCGGGCTTCAAGCACCCGTTTGCCATCGAAAACATCATAGGCCGGGACTACAAGGGCGTGCTGCAGGCGGGCGGGCTGCCCTTGGCGTCGGTCATGCACCACCTGGGTTACCCGGTGCCAGGCCAGCTCGGCAACGTGGTCAGCTCCGTGTGGCCGCACGTCGGCGTCATGGATTCGGTGGCCGCGGCTGCCGCCGCCGCTGCTGCCGCGGGGGTCCCTGTGGGCCCGGAGTACGGCGCCTTCGGGGTGCCGGTCAAGGCCTTGTGCCACTCGGCAAGCCAGAGCCTCCCCGCGGTGCCCGTGCCCATCAAGCCGACTCCCGCGCTGCCTCCAGTGGCCGCGCTGCCGCCGACGCTCGCTGTCCCTGGGGCCTCACAGCAGCCGCCGGCGCCGTCCACCGTGTGCCCGGCGGCCGCCGCCTCGCCCGCCGCCCCCTTGATGGAGCCCACCGCCCCGGGCGCGGCTGAGACCAAAGGCGGCTCTTTGCACTCGGTGCTGGTGCACTCTTAGGATACCCAGCGGGTTCTCATGGACAAACGCCCGGCCCGGGACCGCCCGCCGGAGAGGGTGAGGGCGCCCTGCCCAGGTCGGGCACAGCTGGCGAGCCGTCTTTGCGGGGAAAGGAAGGTATTTAAACAGACAAACCAACCCGAAAGTGGATTCTCCAGTGGTATGAATAAATATAACACTGTGTCTGTGTTTATACTATATGGTACAATCAGATTAATGAAAACCAGTTTTCAGGTAAGAGTTTCTATTGTAATTAATATTATAAATCCATAAGTTATGCGGGAAGGGAACAGAAGAGTTTAAGCCTCATTCGCTGACATACTGGAAATGGATTTCGATTCTTATTCCCGGGAGCAGACGCCAGCAGAGCTAAACCTCCCTGGGAGAAATCCAACAGAGAGTGAGGCTGAGGCGGACCTCAGCCACCGCGTTTCTGCCGGCGGATCTCAACCCCAGCCAGCCTCCCCTCGTGAGTATTCCAGACAAAACTGCTATTCACTAAGGAAATCTCGTTTTATTTAAGAAGGAAAAGAGGGAGCATTTGATAATGTTATTTTCCTGGTCAGTGAAATGGACAAGGACACGGTAGCATGAATAAAGCCTGGGGTGGGGGTGGGGGGGATAGTGGGAACCTCACGAAGGATCTTGGGAAACAGTTAAGTTTCTTGGCTCTGACCCGAGGGTCGAGAAGGATAGAAGCAACGGCTAAAGCAATTAGTTTGCACAAAAGAGAAGGGCCGCAGCTTAAAGCACAAAGCCTCAGATCCCAAAAGTAAGTTCGGAAAACATAACCAAAGAGAGATTAAAGGAGACTTTCTACCTGCAATTTGTTTATCAATCGGATGAGACCAGTGAGGAGCCCCCAGATAATGTGAATTCCCATGATCCGTTCCACTTCGGATTTTTTTTTTTAATTACTTCCATCGCTGGATTTTGTTCCCGTAACTCTAGAATGCGAGAAAAACCTGCCGTGTCACCCGACAAGATTGCTCTTAACGTTTCCAGGAGCGTTTCGTGGCCGTGCCCTCCAGCCTCCTTGGGACAGACGTGTGAGGATGACCGTCGATTTGGTACCATTCCATGTGCTGTTTGGGCGCGTTCGTCTTTCAGGCGAACTCTTCAGTTTCAGTCGGTGAATGGAAAAGAAACTTGTTTTGCCGCTGTTGCTCTTCCTCGTTTTTGAGCCCCGGAATAGCACTTTACTCGAAATAAACGTTTGGGAACGAATGGGGGCGGGTAGGGAGGAGGCCGCTGTCCTGTGCCCCGAGTCACCTCTGGCTTGTGTCCGCGCCGCGTTCGGGTCGTGACTTTGTGCCAAGTTCATGTCTGCCTGTGTTGTACGCGGTGTTCTCCATTAAAGCTTCTCTCCGGATGTGCCGGTGTAAAGGTGTTTCGCTTCTCAAGAGCCGAGGCCGCGGCGTGTGTACCCACTGGGGGAAAGTCTGGGGACATGCCAAATCCTCCTCTTCCCTTTTCATTTCAAACTTGTGAGCATCAAGAGGGTGAGTTCACAGGAGGAGCGGCAGCACAGGCTTCCTCCTCCAGGGCTCCTTTTATCAGTTGGCGCAGTAACTGCGTCTATACTACCCAGTCTTCCGCTGCTTTCCTAACCGAGCTCTAGTCCACCTCAGTGGGAGAGGCCGGATTAGGGAAAAACAAAACAAAACAAAAAACCCGCAACAAGGAACTTTCTGTTCCTACATGAGGTTTATTAGCAACACAGCATCACCAATACCCTTTCCCTTTCCTGAGGGTTTCTCTGACCCTCTGTTGAGAGTGGGCCGCGGCCGGGTGGGTCCCTGTGTCATTGGATGGGTGCCGCGGCGTCCCAGTAAGTCTGGGGGGCGGGCTCGTGGCGGGGAGGAGGGCGCCCGGACACCACCACTGCCGCCGCGGGCCACAGTCCCAAGAAGCGCGCGCCCAGCCGCGGCGGCCTAGGGAACCTGTTGCGCATCCTCGGCAACCTGGGTCATGGGAGAGCCGGGGGCCCCGCAGCCAACCGCAGCCGGTGCTCGCTGGAGAGACCCTGAGGGCTGCAACCCCGGCGGACCTGCGCGGGGAAGTGGTGGGGCACCTCGAACAGGGCTCCATCTTGAACCAGCCCAACAGCAGCCCGCCTCTAACCTTTTCATCAGAAGAAAATAAACAGCCAACGAAATGACCTGCTCACAGTAATGACACTAAGGGGGTTTGCATTGCTTCTTAATTTGCGTCTGCCTACAATGCAGGAGACCTAGGTTCAATCCCTGGATTGGAAAGATCTTCTGGAGAAGGAAATGGCAACCCACTCCAGTACTCTTGCCTGGAAAATCCCATGAACAGAGGAGCGTGGTGGGCTACAGTCCATGGGGTCACAAAAAGTCGGACACGACTGAGCGACTTCACTTTCACTTTCTGTCACTTTATTGCACCAGTTCAGCTAAGTTTTGGGCTCACCTGGGAGACAAGTCTCAAAGGAGGTCACTGCCTCCTTGGAGGCCCAAGCAACTGTAGTGTATCCCAGCTTTAAGCTTGAGACTGCAAAGTTTCCTGCAGGATTTTCCTTTACAATAATCTGAGAGTGTTGAAAGACAAAAAAAGGGAAGCCACTGGTGTGGGCAGCATAGACTTGGGGAGACTTGGGAGCCTGCTTCGTCCACCTCTGGGTCAGTTGGTGCCTGGAAGCTCCAGGCTGGGACCTCTAGTGTAGGGGCAGCAAGTCATTAGGCCAAAGAATGGCAGTCACTGGATCCCAGTGATTTCTTCAGAAGAACATCTTTCTTCCTTCTCCATCTGCTCCAAAGGGCTAGTGGGCTTTTTTTAGCAGTGGCCATTTTTCCACTTCCTGTAGAGGGGCACAGTCCAAAGTGACATCCGGCACCCAGGGGGCTAGCTGAAGTGACAGTCTCTCCTGAGAAGCAAGGAGCCTCTGGGCCAACTCGGCAGAGAAGGATGAGTAATTGACCCTCTGCATTTCCTAGGACACTCTTAGCAACTCAGTCTCACACCCTCAAATTCCTGGAACCCCTCCTCCCTCTGTGGGGAAAGCATGGTTGTTGTGCTTTATTTTTACTGTAAGGAGAGAGAGAGAAAGGAGAAGGAAAGGTAGAGTGAGCTGAGAGATGATTCTACTCAAGTTTTCATCCAAGAGGAGAACCTGGTCCCCAACAGAAGCTATACATGGCATTGATGTTGGAGAACAAAGGAGTTCATGGAACTAAACAAAGTGGGGGGAGCTTTCTGTCAAAGCTCTGATCCCGAGGGAGGTCCCAATTAAACCCTCATACTGACAGTCCTGAAGATCCCCCCCTTAACTAGGGTGGGTTAACTGTAACTCTCAACTGAGTTGTGGTCTCATGATCTCTCATGTAGCTCTCCCTCTAGTTAGCTGTTGGAATAGAGAGAAAGTAAGTTCTGGACATCAGTGAAATAGAAGTAGAGATACTTACAAATGTATGACCATCTCAGTTCACAAGATTAATAAAATCGCTCTTGGTTTACTAAGTTCTGGTGGAGATAACCTGAAGTTATGCTCCTTGTTTCCAGGATGATAGAAAACACTGTAGTGGCTTAGCCTGTATGCTACTTCAGGGGAGACACAGAAGCTTGAGAAACGTGGGGAGAAGCAAAGAGCAGGGAGAAAGATTTTAATGTGGCTGCCCTTAAAATCAAAATAGAAGGAAAACAACTTGGAATGATCTATTGGATAACATTTCCTTGGGGAGCTGAGAAGAGAGCTCAGGGCTGAGGGAGGACAAAGCTATTTTAGCTGTGGTCCCTAAGAGAACAAGACCTCCTGCAAAGGCCAGACCTGGCACATTTGTCATCTGGCACTTAGGAAGCCTGTCAGTCAGGCTGGTTTGCGGTCAATTATCTCCTTAAGTAGACTGGCATTAGTCCAGCCAGGGAGGAGGGCTGGTTGTATCCATTGAAATCAGAGCCAGTTAGCTGGAAGTGGCACTGCTGAACTCCAAGCATCTTTGCATTTGGGAGGTTTGGAAAGCAGATCAACGCATGTTCTGCTGGGACTCAAAGGTGACATTTGCCTGCTTGGCAATAGTACAGCAAGACTGCAGAAAAGGATAGAAGTGATGCCTTAGGAGAAGAAGCCTTGGCCACCAAAGCCGCTGGTTCCCTTTAAAGTCCATTCACCTGACAAAACTGCTGTGTCTGAGATGCAAAAACTGTACAGAGATCCCAGTAAATTGTGCTGGGGTTTGACTTCCCTATTGATAAGAATTCTCACCCATTGTACCTGACTATGAGATAGGCAGAAAGGGTAGTTTGGGGCCCTGTTCAGGTCTGGATGTTATGTCAAGGGTTTGAAGCAGTGTTAGTGCTCATCGGACTGTGTATATGATTCTACATGGAGTGTGGGTCAGGATGGAATCGTCAATGGAGATGGAAAACTGAAGAAATGGCTTTAAAATGTCAATGATAACCTCTTTGTGGGTGAAAATGCAGAACGGGAATCCAAGTGAAGGTAGGAAGTTCTTACATTCCAAAAGGCAAAACTGCTTCTTCAAGTCCAACATTTTCATTTTGTTCATTGAAAGTATTTTCATTAACTTTATTTTTCAAAGTTGAAATACTACCTTGTACTCTTTGGGGGAGATTGAAGAGATTTGCTTGGGTTTGAATTCAGTCTTAAGCCATTGTTTAAGTGTATGAGTTTGGCAAAACTCCAGATGTACTCTGTCCCAAGCACTTTTCCCCTTAACTATCCTCTGTGTATTTTAAGGAAAATTCAAGCCACATGTTGCTCTTTCCCCCTTGCATTCAAATGTAGTTTTATTGAATTTTAGCATGGTCCATGAAATTTAAATTCTGAGTTTTAAGCCATAATATATTCATATGGTCTACAAGCAGTCACATGATATTCACATATATCATTAAGCAGAAAATAAAGCCTCTGAGAACTGTAGTCGTATTATTATAGTAACATTTCTTTAGGCTGAAGAGCCATGCTGAGAGTGCCATGTTAAAAAAGGATTTTATAAAATTATCAAAAGATTCAAGAAGCTTAACTTAGTGACTCATGCAAATACTTTTAAAAGAATATTGCTGGGAAGATATTTTGGTTACGTTTAGTTTGGGCCAAATAGTTCTTTTCTGACACGAGGAACAGGTCTTTTATGTACACAAGACACCCAGGCTTTGCTTGTGAGTCACAAATCTCATTATGGCAGCATCATTTTTAAAATGCTTTGGAATAAGCTTTCTCATCTGAGCCACTTCCAGTCCTGTCAGCACCTTCACAGACAGGATGATTTTACTGTTACTGAGGATAGATGCTCAGTAAGGAGCTGGAGAGCTGCAGTCCAGGCGCAGCTGAACTAGTTTCGTTCTAGAAAGGATTTACAACACTGAAACGTACAGATGAAAAAGGGAGGGAAGACAGTGGGACAGAGGGAAGGAGGAAAGATGGACAGAAGAAAGGGAAGAAAGAAGGAAGGAAGGAAGGAAGGGGAGAGAGACAATGTGCATCGAGTACTGACAAAGCAAACAAAATTCTTATTACAATTTTTAACATATTACTGCTTCAGGTTTTCTCTCAGAAGATTATAGATCGATTCTTTCAACGTATGTGACTCTGTCTATAACTACTTGACTGACATCATTTTGCCTTAATATTCCTCTTCTCGTAGCGATTTTCTTAGCTAGAGAGGACAGAGCATTGCATAACAAACCAGCTGCTCCATTTATGGAAGAAGATGAGGCTTTAGTCTGCTGAAGAATTCAACCTAGGTGAGGATTTTGTGACATTAACTTTGTCACAATTTATTTTATAGGGATTAACCTAAATCCTTAGAGAGAGAGGTTTAAATGATACTTTTCTGAAAAAGCTTTATTTATTTATTTTAATTGGAGGCTAATTACAATATTGTAGTGGTTTTTGCCATACATTGACATGAACTGGCCATGGGTGTACATGTGTTCCCCATCCTGAACCCCCGTCCCACCTCCCTCTCCATCCCATCCCTCAGGGTCATCCCAGTGCACCAAAAATAAATAAATAAATAAATGATACTATTTGCATACTGTGGAATATCATGCAGCCATTACAAATAATGCTTATGAAACTTTACTCATACCGAAAATACTTATGAAATCCTATTGAGGGAATAATCTCAACCCTCTAACATCACTGAACATATACTCGAAGGGAATACACCAATTATTAACAGTGGTACCTTTAGATTGGTGAAATCCAGAGTCATTTTCTTTTCCTGTTTCCCATATGTTTGAGACTATTTTTAGGTTGTCTACATATAACAATCACATTTACTATTATAACCAAGGAGAGGATTACTCGAATCTATCCAGCCAATATAACTGGAATTTCAGCAAACTATGAATTATAATTTTAAAATGTAGTAAAATGTCGGGGGAGGAGAGAAGAACTAGCTGAGGAAATATACTTTAAAGGCAAAGAGCGGGAAAGGCAAATGAACCTCACACATCTTGCTGTTCTCCTGCTGTGCCTTTGACAAGAGGCCAGGCAGCTGACCCTCCTTTCAGAGAATCTTTCAGAGAATTGCTGTCCCATCATACTGGACTGGGAAATGTGAAGGGGTTAAAATTACAAAGGGGGCTGGCTATAGAATAAATCTCACATAATTTTACTACCTTTACCAGCTTCCTCTCTTTTCATCTTTTGCATTTCATTAACTTTTATAGTAGCCTTGAACTTTTTTTGAAACTAGGCAGATAATGAACACAATGTAAATATAGTCTACAAGTTTAGGTATTTCCTTCCAAATGAAAAAATAACATCTGGTTTTCCAAAACAGTAATATAATTTTTCTTTTTCCTAGCTGGCAAATACTTTTTCTGCAATGACAATGTTTTCAAGGGAAAAGTTTTAGCTACTGTTTAGTACTAGTTTGTGGAGAAGGAAATGGCAACCCACTCCAGTATTCTTGCCAGGAAAATCCCATGCACAGAAGAACCTGGCGGGCTACAGTCCATGGGGTCACAAAGAGTCAGACACAGCTGAGAGACTGAGCATGCACACACACATACTGGTTTGAGTAAACCTGCATTTTTTTCTTCCCTATCTACCTTGAAATAGTTTATTTTCCCTGCAAAATGCAAAAGCATGTAACTACTCGGAATATGCATATTTTCAGATTAAACGTCTCAACTTCTATGCTAGAAGTCTGATAATCTCTAAAAATGATCACAGATCATTGATACTTGTGTTTTTAATAAGTTGCATTGAACAACTAAAATTCTTGAAAATATAAGACTTTATGTTTAACCCAAGAAACAGAGAATCAAATGTATCTGCTTTGCCAGTGTGGAGAACAAAATGAGATTCTACTTCTTTTAGATGCAAAAATTTTGAACCCTCATTTCAGTTATTACTAGAAAATTCTTCTCTTCTTACCTGCCAGGGGACCCCAGGCTGACTTGGACCTGCTTACTCCTGCCTTGCAAAGAAAAAAAAAATGGAAAGTTTAATCCATCTGCTAACACTGCTTCTTAAAACTTTAGATGCATATGAATCACCTGGAGAGGTTTTTAAAAACAAACTCTGCTGGGCCCCATCTTCAAAGATTCTGATTCAGCAGGTGTGAAGTCGGCCCAAGTTGTACATTTCTCATAAGCTCCCAGGTGATGCTGATGTTCTGGGCACTTTGAGAAGTCCTGCATAAGATTCCTTTTGTCAATTTACCTCAGTTACAGCCATCTCAGTCTATCAGAAATACCCAAATAACTTAACATATAGAAAGGGCATTAATATCTCCATCCCTTTTCTCTCAAAAGATCATTGGTGCCTATCAAATGTACTCATCTCCTTGTCTATATATACTAATACACAGTATAATAATAACATGATATATTAATATTAATGCATAAGAGAAACAGAAAAACTCCATATGCCTCCAGAGTTGGAACACTCCCCATTGTAAGTCACCTAAAGACAGAAATGTTAGATCAGAAAGCAGCAGTGAACTTATTTCCTCAAGGAGGCAACTGAGACAGCAGCCCTTGAAAAGCAAATGATTGAAAACTAGACCTAGAAGTCTTCCCACGCCCATCTCTTCATCATAAGCCAACCCCTTCCCCAGAGCATTTTAACCAATGAGCTTGAGTTGTTACTTCATTTTCTTCCTTCGTGTGATGCCATGATGTTGGCACATCACACTTGTATGTGACACTTGATGCATTATATTGAGGGATTTTTATATCTACTATTTTATATAGAGGAGAGGGTTTTATTCTGAGTGTAAATCTGTGTGGGTTCAGATCTGCAACTTGGAGGCTAGAGTTCACGCAGATGTACAAATGGTGCATCAACTCAGTAGACTCACACTTTACTTAAAAATGGAGCCATTTAGCCAAATACTTTGTTTTTGAGGGCTGAGGCATCAAACAATGCACATTCTAACGTGAATGTTACCAGAATAGGAGGTAGGGGCCCCTCTGATTTTTTTAGAGTTTATGGAATTTTCCATAGTTCATCCCATGTACTGTGATAGACTGATGTGATAAACTCACAGCCCTGTATCTCTGGGGAATTTTAGTCAGTGGCAAACAAAGCATATAGGCTTCATTGGTCCTAGCTGTCTCTGACTTACAACTCCACCTTTCAGAGACTTGCTTAAATTTATGGACCACCTCAATGTCCAGAATATACTGCCTTTTTATTTGCAAATACTCCAGATGTAAACTAGTGTGAGTAGCAAAGGTCAATGTTGTGAAGATTTGAGTTTAGTTTCAGAGCCATAAAAACTGAAGTCAAATATTTATCATTTCTTAAAGTCCTTCTATCATCTCTACCAGGAGTTTCTCACTGGTTCCCTTTCTCGATCACCTCTCCCCTTCATATAGTTTGCTTGGCCTCACCCTCTTCTTTGACTGTTTGATCTCTCCTTTCCTCTCCAGCTGCTTGCTTTGCTCCCTCACCGTGCTCCACCCCACTATCCACTAACTCCTTATGAAGGACAGTTTAATTCTTTGTTTCTCTAACTCTCTTCAGACTATAGCCATTGGGACCTCACTCTCTATAATGAAAGTGGCCTATCAAGTTATTTTCCTACATGAAGACGGCTATTTTTATAAGCTGAACTAAGATGCTAGCTATTAAAATCACGTTTTAAAATCTAACTATACATAAATCCATTCCATGAGCATTTATACAGTAGTACAGTGCAGGAGCTACACCAGGTGCTGACAATAAAGCAAGTTGTCTACTTGTTCCTACACCAGTCATTAAGCTACTATTTCTCATTTCCAAACCATCCTTCTTACTCTTTTCTCAGATACTGGGGCAAGGATTTTGCAAACCACAGTTCTGCTTTGCCAGTTGGTTCTATATTGGATCTGGTAATATGGTGGCTCTAGAGGGGGTTAGGACTTCCCTGGTCGCTCAGACAGTCAAGAATCTGCCTGCAATGCGGGAGACCCAGGTTCTATCCCTGGGTCAGGAAGATCCCCTGGAGAAGAGAATGGCTACCCACTCCAGTATTCTTGCCTGGAGAATTCCATGGACAGAGGCGCTTAGTGGGCTACAGTCTGTGGGGTGGCAAAGAGTTGGACAAGACTGAGCGACTAACACTTTCACTTTCAGAGGGAGTTAGCAAAGGTGGACAAAGAAGAAGGGATTTGCTCCGTCTGTCTGTTCTTTTTGGGGCTTCCTTTCTGCTTGGGATTCCTGGAAGCATTACAAAGATAAAGTTGCAGCAACCTGCAGTTCCTTCCTATGGCAGCAGTTGAATCAGTTGGAAGTTTTTTAAACACTTGAAGAATCAGCCTTATCACAAACTGTTTCAGAGACCCCACTTCCATCAGCAAGGCTCCCTTATGAGGTTCTGAGGTTTAGCTTTGTAGAGATCCCCTATAATGGTCTCAGTTGAGTTCAGTTCAGTTGCTCAGTCGTGTCCGACTCTTTGCAACCCCATGAATCACAGCACGCCAGGCCTCCCTGTCCATCACCAACTCCCGGAGTTCACTCAGACTCACGTCCATTGAGTCAGTGATGCCATCCAGCCATCTCATCCTCTGTCGTCCCCTTCTCCTCCTGCCCCCAATCCCTCCCAGCATCAGAGTCTTTTCCAATGAGTCAACACTCCACATGAGGTGGCCAAAGTACTGGAGTTTAATGGTCTAAGTGTTGATAATTCCAACTTCCTCCCTTTGCACTCACCACTCTAAGGGTGGTAGCTGCTTCCTGTAGTGGCTACAGTCTGCCATATTTAAGAGCTATATTTTTACCCTTTAGGTTATTAACATCTTCACACCTAGTTGGGCTTCCCTAGTGACTCAGAAGGTGAAGAATCCACCTGCAATTCAGAAGACCCGGGTTCTGTCCCTGGGTCAGGAAGATCCCCTAGAGAAGGGAATGGCTACCCACTCCAGTATTTCTGCCTGAAGAATTACATGGACAGAGAAGCCTGGTGGGCTACCTGGGGTCACAAAGAAGCGGACACAATTGAGCGGGTAACATTTTCACTTTCTTTTATACCTAGTTATTAATTCTTTATAGTAAATTTTGTCTGTGAAAACAATTCTCATGGTTTCTGTCTTCTCACCAGACTTTAATTCATCTGCCCTCAAGAACCAGATGGTCTGAAGCAGAAGATGGTCTCCTCATGTTACAGATGAGACAGCTGAGGCATAGGTTTCTGAAGGAGCTTGCCCAAGACTATGCAAAGTGGAGGATGGGAATAAGAACTCAGACTTGAATGAATCAGTCCGAGTTCCCCACTAGAGGGATCCTGTCTCATCTCCAGCTCCTTAAGAGACTCACACACACACACACGATACCAAGTTAGAATAAATTCACCTCAGAGACTTCTGTGGTTTCCTGCTAGGGCAGAAAGGCTTACTTAGAAATGGTAGTTTTGACCATATTCAAACACCTAACAAACCAAATAGTTAATGAAGAAGCTCAAGACGTATTTGTGTACTATGGGGGTCCATGCAAGAATTATTTTGACCCTCTATTTATTATTTTGCTGATTTGATATTAATATTTGTGGAAAATTTTCAAAGTTTCTAAAGATAACTTTTTCATCTTTGTATCTCCACTGCCTAGTATAATAATCTGCTCATGATTACGTTCTTAATAAAGGTTTGTTGAGGAGAAAGAAGAATTTGGTTAATACATACCTCCACTATTACTTAACAAGTATTCAGGTATGTAAATTAAATGCTAAAAAAAAATAAAAACTTAGATATCTAAATTCAAAATAGCTTAAATGGCTTCAAGAGAGACAGATATTCAGCTACTTTGCCAAGGCCTTTAGCTAGCTTGTGACGGAGCCAAGATTGAGTCTCAGGGTAGACTCAAGCCCAGTTCTTAGCCACAGTGTTAAACTGCTTTGAAATGTTTCTTCTCTGTTTCTTAGTTTTCACATCTGTAAACCTGGACAAATGCCTATCTAATTTGCTTTAATTTAACCAATAAATAACATCAAGTATGCTGACAATCAAAGTTGAAATTCATATTTTCAAAAGCCAATTGAGAAATGTTTCTTAGTAACTGGAGACAGATTGGAGAAACTTAAAAATTAATATGATTCAGTCAAGCAGACCAGCTGAAAAGAGGAAATTGTTTTGGACAATATTAAAAAACAACTAGATCCAGGCAATATTTCTTACAATTTTTCAAAGCTGTGTGATGGTTTTAAAACCCTATTTATAGGAACAATTTCCTGACTTCAAAATTAATTTTCATATTATATGGCATTTATTTAAAAGTAACATTTCCTGGTTTTGAAAATATTTAAAACATACTAAATGAAAAATTGGAAAACAATTTGAACAGTATTTAAAATAAAATTTTAGAATGTATCGTGACAAGGCAAAACTTGAACATAACTGTAATTAAAAGTTCTTTTAAAAATGTGGATCTACCAAGACAATGAGTAATTCTCTGCATCACATCAGTCATAACTGCTCTCTGCAGCCCAGGCATAGTCTCTCTCTCTCTACTGAATTTTATCTTTCCTTCAAAGCCAATGTAAAAACCAGCTGTTAATGCACCTAATAGATGATAAGAACCAAATGTTTTCTTTCTATCTTTTTTCCAAGAAGTCTTAACAGATGTCCTCTACTCGGTTACTAATCTCCCTTTTCCTTATTCTTAGAGCATATTGTAAGATCCATGGCACAATGTGCCTTGATTTGGACTGAGTGTGTCACTGGGTCTCCTGCCAAAATGAACTGTAGAATAGTATCCACTCTACCTCTGGTGAAATCTTCATATTCCTCACTGTGTGGTGTTTTTCATACAGTATGAACTCAAGAGGTGTGTGTGTATACAAATGAAATTGACCCTAGCTGGTCTCCTTCAAAGCTGATTCCTAAAGAGACAGGTAGATTCTCTGTTGTCCAACTCAATTTGTATCTTCTGGTTCCCATTCCATATCTTGTGACATGAAATTATGTGAGACTGGTGGCTTTTAATCGCATATTCTTTTAGTCATTGACAGCACTCAACTTAAGACATAACAGGGGCCCCAACTCTAGGTGGCCAACTTGCTCCCGAACAGATTTAAATTGGCCCAATAACCAGGACATGGAAGCAACCTAAATGTCCATCAGCAGAGGAATGGATAAAGACGATGTCTTTACATATATACAATGGAATATCACTCAGCCTTAAAAAGAAACAAAATTATGCCATTTGGAAAGACATGGATGGATCTATAGACTGTCACATAGAGTGAAGTAAGTCAGAAACAGAGAAACAAATACCATATATTAATGCATATATGTGGAATCTAGAAAAATGGCACAGACAAACCTATTTGCAAAACAGAAATAGAGACGCAGCCATAGAGGACAAATGTATGGACACCAAGGGGAGTAGGGGTGTGATGAGATAAATTGGGAGAATGGGGTTGACGTGTATATATACTACTATGTATGAAATAGATAACTATTGAGAACCTACTATATAGCACAAGGAACTCAACTCAATGCTCTGTGGTGACCTAAATGGGAAGAAAATCCAAAAAAGAAGGGATATATGTATATACATAGAGCTGATTCACTTTGCTGTTTAGCAGAAACTAACACTGCATTGTAAAGCAACTATACTCCAAAATTTGTTTCTAAATGCATGTATGCAAAATTTAACTAATTAATTGACCATAAAGATCATTTTAAAGTTCTCATCGTAGACTATGTCCTCACCTTGTCTCACTATGAGAAATTCTGGATTTTGTGAATATTACCCAAAGGGTGACATGGTATAATGAAACAGGCTTGAGCTTTGAACCTTATCTCTTTACTACTTCAACACTCTAATGATAATAATTGATTGTTATAGTCTAACTTGGATCCTCAAAACATTTGAATATATTAAGTCCTAGTCCTAAATCCTATCCTCATTTTATCTGTAAAAAAACAGAAGATCAGAGTTAACTTTCTTCCCAAGATCACACAGCTAATTCAATAACTGAGTCAGGATTAGAACTCAAACCCAAGTCCCAACTTTCAACTTCAATGCTATGCTGTCTCATTAAGTTCCTTAGCCTCTCTGATTCTCAGTTTTCTCATCTTAAAAATCAAACAAATAATTTCTAAAGCATTGGGTTGTTACAGCATTCCAATGAACCTGAACTTTCTTTCACCTGTAACTGTGGAACTTCATCAAGCTAAAGAAATCTGAATTAAGATCTTTGGTGGAAACAAAGGAACATTCTGCATAACACCCTAAATTTCATCCCGTTTTCCAATAGTTTTTTGGTATCCCAGTGATCTGGGTGTTTTGTGGTTGCACAACTGGGTCTCCAACAGAGCACAAGATTCAGAAATGGTCCTTAGCAATTTAAACATATTTGCTGAGTGATTAAGGATGTTTTAAAAAAGCGCTTGCCACATTTTACTGACAATACCTTTTCCATGGTCACTCAGATAGTAAAGAATTTGCATGCAATGCAGGATACCCAGGTTCCATCCCTGGGTTGGGAAGATCTCCTGGAGTAAAAAATGGCTACCCACTCCAGTATTCTTGCCTGGCGCATCCCATGGACAAAGGACTGAGGAGCCTGGCAGGCTATAGTTCATGGAATTACAAAGAGTCAGACAGGACTGAGCACAGTCCTTTTACAAACACATTTACACAACACATTTCCTTTTATAAACAGAAACAATTGTATGAATTTACATATGTATCAACCCAAGTTGGGTTAGCTCTGTATTAGCCACTGGTGAGGAAAACCAAAGTCTAGAATGAAAATTGTCTTTAGTTTCATAAAGGGGAGGAAATCTTACTCCTGCTTCCCACTGAGAAAAACCATGGACAAAAAAAGAACAAATGACCTATAGTGACATTGGTAAATCCCTTCCTTTTCTTCCATCAATATTATGATGTTGATTTTTTTTTAAGCTGGTGCCTCATTAATTTTCTTCTTTGTTCTGCACATACAGTGAGATAAAGTAGGAACATGTACTTTTTTGATGAATCATTGCCTTTGATCTTTTCTTTAACTTTGATTCAACTAAGGTATCATGGAGACATTTCCATGGGTTTATATACGACTTGTTCTTTTTTTTTTTTTTGGTCTCTGATGTAATAGATGAAGACACTGAGTTCTAGTGTCTGCAGTTCCCTTTCTGCCTGTCAGAAGAAAAACTATGGAACTTCTCTGAAATGTAGATCCCTTATTTACAAACGTTAGTTCCACAGACCCTCATAGTGTGGAGGTGTGCAAGGAGAACAATACTGCTGCCCTGATTCCTCCACAAAGTCTTTGCAAGATGAAATGCTCCACCCAGCTCTGAATGCCAATGAGCTTGAAATGCACACTCTTGCCATGCACATGAAAGCTCTCTATGAACTAAGTATGATACAACTAGCCTTGGGGATGGCGGTGATGACCCTGGGGATGGGAATGGCCATAAGGATGCTGTGAATAGTTACCACCCTGAGCTTAGGTGAGGGTTGGTGCTGCTCTTCCAGTCTCACTGAGGATTTCAGAGACACAAACAAAACCTTTATGGGCGTGGAAATAGGATAGGAAATGGGAGAAGTTTGGGCCTTGATCTCATGTAGACTCCATGGAGCCTATAGCACATATGTAAACACTGAGTTCAAGTTGTCAGAGATCAGATTGCTGAGCTCTCTATTACATAAAACACTAAGTAGCTAAGTAGCTTTTTAACACGTTTTACAGACAAGATTCCAGACAGAGCTAGACAGAAACTCGGAAATCTAAGGGCCTACTGAACTGTAATTTTCTAAGCTGCTCAATGAAATTTTTAGGATGAATATTTTTTAGAACATCTCACTGGAGAAAACAGTCCCAGAACTTATTACTTGCTCTTCCATATACCAAGTATTATTTCTAGTACACTGAGCACTCTATGCTATAAAAGATAAACATGAAACACTTGACGTCCACAACTAGCTTGCTCCTTGAGTTAAATAAAAATCCAGGAATTAGAAAATTTTTCTCTTTCATATTTTTTACATGTGATATTGATAAAGTTTCTAAAAAAGAATCCCAAAGTGATTATACTCTAGTACTATCATTCTTGAAATAAAAATAATTGAGATCCTACATTGCTAAATGACATCATGACTCATACTAAAGCCAAGATTCAGAACCCTACAGCCAAATATCCATGTTATTTTTTGTAATGATGTGATGTTGTAGATACAATTGGTGTGGATAAGAATCCAAAATAAAAGTTCAAAATTATTTGCATAGATCCAAATCCAAATGCTGAATGCCAGATGTCGTTTCTTACTCCTGCTATGATAAACTGCCACAAACTTTGTGGTTTAAAACAATTCAGATTTGCCCTTAGAATTTCGGAGGTCTGAAGTTTGGAATCAGTTTCAGGGCTAAAGTCAAGATACAGGCAGGTTTGACTCCTTCTGGAGGCTCTGGGAGGAGAATCTGTTTCTTTGCTTTTTTCAGCTGCTAGTAGCCACCTGTATTTGGCCTGTGGCCCCTTCCTCCATCCTCAAAGCCAGCTTCCATCATCACATCAGCTTATCCTCTTTTGTAGTCAAATCTCCTTCTGTCTCTCTCTTAGAAGGACACTTAATGATAACATTTAGGACCCCTAAAATAATCCAGGTTAATCTCCCCATCTCAAAATCCTTAATTTATTCACATTTGCAAAATCCCTGTTGTCATATAAATAAGCATTCACAGGTTCTGAAAATTAGAATGTGGATGTTTTGGGGAGCCATTATCCTGTCTACCACACAAGTGAATCATTCATTAACTGAGGGCTTATATAGACCTCACTCAGGTTTTCCACTGCATAAAATGATAGAACATCTTTTAATTTCATGTCTTGACTTATTCTTCAGAGTGAGTTCTAAGGAGAACTCCAGCTAGAACAGCTGGCATTCAAGATCATGAGGGAGGCAAGACTAAAATAAAAGAGAAAGTAATACCTAAAAAAAATCCCATTACACGTAACTCACATTAACTGAGGACAAGATGATTTTAAATCCAATGAGATCTTTCACTTGCCCTCAATCTCCACCTCCTTAAAGACACATTCAAAGCCAATGGAAGCCAACCTACGCTGAAAATATTCAGGAGTGAACAAAAGATTCTCAGTGGAGATGTGTTAGTTCTTTGTTTCCGTGGTTCTTCTTGGAACAATTTTCTCCTAGTTTTTTATAATAACATGAATAAGCAAATCAAACATCTGATTTCAAAGAGCCATCTAAAAAGAAGATCAATTTTCCAAGAATGGCTAATTCCTGGAGCCTGAGATGGGCTCTCAAATACTTAGATCAAATATATACAATCTGACTAGTCTGTGCTGTGTGCTGTGCTTAGTTGCTCAGTCGGGTCTCACTCTTTGTGATCTCATGGACTGTAGCCCACCAGGCTCCTCTGTCCATGGGGATTCTCCAGGCTAGAATACTAGAGTTGGTTGCCATGCCAGTCTGTAGAGCAACCATGAAGTGTACCTGACAGAATCCTTAACCTGATTTAGAGTAAACAATAGAGATATTTAACATCGTTAGGAAAATGCAAAGCTATTATAAGAGAAATCTTCTTTTGAACTTTGAAGTGAGGATTATGAGGTAGCGAGTGTTTTATCTTTCCAGCATTTAGGATCTCATCCCTTAAAGGGGTGTATATCTGACCTTAACAATCACTATGGGTTTGAGAACCTTAAATCCACCTTTATGTATTGAGATGCAAAGAAACAATAAGGAAGGGAAAAAGCTGCTAAGGACAGCTGCTCTGTACTTCAGTGAAAAGACAGAAGTTTTTACTACTTATAATATGTAAGGATCTTCACATATCCGCTTTTAAAGGGTGTGTGTGTGTGTGTGTGTGTGTGTGTGTGTTTTAATACTAAATGTAATTCAAGAGTTTCTAGAGTTCAGGTGACAATACCTGGTGACTCCTTTCAAATCATATGACATAGACCAAATGTCTCTCAGAAATAAGACAAGTTTTATTTCATAAAATTGTGCAGGAGGTGATTTTATTTTCAAGAAGATTTATAACATTTTCTCAAGTAAGATAGATCTGCTCATTTAAAAATTAACATAATGCTCCATTCTCTGCTTTTGTCATTGCTGAGTGATGGGGGAAGTGTTTTGAATCCTAAATAGTGTTTTTTTCTCCTAAAAAAACCTGTAAATATCCTTTCCAATAATAACATGTGATAGTGTACATCATTTGTTTTAACAGTTGTGCTCCTAAAATACAAAATCTGTTTTATAAATCAGATTGAATGCTAGTAATCCTGAACTTCCCACTATGTATGTGTGTATTAATAGCAGAGCATACTCACATTATACATTATTCCCAATAAGAGAAAAACTGAGGCACAAGAAGAAAAAGTGATTGACCCCAAAACACCTGCACACAATTCAGACACCAGACTTTTGACTTTCAGTCAGGATTGTGAAAAATATATCAATTTTTTCCCTAATGCTGAGCACTTTTCATTAAAATTATCGACTGTAGGTTTAAAACATAAAAATATAAAGCTTTTTTTATCCTCGAAGGTGTTTCAAAGACAAATTCCCTGGAAAATTACTTCCACTGTACACTTTACCCTATACTATGTTGACCCAGCCAACAGGTTTTTTTTTTTGTTTTTTTTTTTAATCAATGGCTTTTGTTTTGCTTTATTATTTGATTACGTCTCAGGTAACTCTTCTTACTGGCAGTCAGGGGAATCATCCATCTTGGATGGAGCATTTAAATTTGCTACTTTTTAACTCAAGGATTAGCTTTGCACTTGGGAATTTTTGGGTAGCATCAAACCCATCCTACAGAGTTCTGTTATTTAATTTCATTTATGGATTTAAAGGGCTTACAGCTGTCTTCACAGTTAAATGAGGATTTACTGAAATGTTGCCCTCCCCAGTGGCAGAGAGAGCCCCACAATCGGCAGGACTTCAGTACTCCCAAAAGTAGACGGTTTGACCAAGGAGGATGAAATCAGCACACACATACACACAGAACATACCATCTGAGACTTAGAAAATGTAGATCCAGGGGGAAATCTTAGAGCATAAATTACTTGGAGGTTTCACTGTTGCTAAATCTTAGTTGAAAAAATTTGTGTTCTTTCATATGCACAGCTGTGGAGTCTCTGAGGGAATTTCTTGCTCTTTTTCATTTTTGCATATCAGCCAAAAACCAAGATCTCAGCACTAACTGTAATATCATAAGCCTCCTGTATAGGATGGTGGATTTTCCAAAGGATGCTAGACAGGAACTGATTAAAATCCAAGATGGCACTCTGACAGCTAAGTGACACGATGGGTAGCACGATGAGGGGAAAGACAGCTGAACAGGTGAGATCCAGGGCTTTGTTTTGTGGTTACGTCTGTTGCTATTGCTGTTGTTTGTTTAGTTCTCACTCTGGCCTTACCCGTTTACATAGACTTGGCCAAATTAATGGAGCTTTTGTTATCTCAGGTATCCTGGTGAGATAAATATTTGTTGCACAAATGAATCATTGAATAAACCCAAAATTAGCCTTTGCAATAGGACCTTGGCCAAGTGATTTGGTCTCTACTCCTTTACTTCTTTGATGAGTTAGTCTAAATAAACTTTAAGATTTATTCTGGTTCTAAATATTAATGTCAACATTTAAAGAGTACTTACTATGTATCAGGCCCTTATTCTAAGCCCTTCCATATACCAACTACTTTAACCTTCCCAGATCCATAAGTAAATGTATTACCCACATTTAACAAACAAGGAAACTGAGATAGAGACCTACAGTAACTTGTCCAAAGTCATACAAATTATAAGTGGCAGAATCAGGATTTAATTGGAAAGACTAACTCCAAACTTCATTTTTAAACCACAATTCTCTACTGCTTCTCTAAAATTCTATGGAAAAGAGTAAGAGAAATTTTATGAACTACATTAAACTAGATCTCACCTTAATGTAAACATTTTGTTTTTAATTATCAAGGAACACATTGACCATAGCTTTGATTTCCACTCTGAGCTCATCCCCTTCCTAAAACAAATTCTGTCTCTTGGTACCCCCATCCTTTATGTCATTTCTTAGTTTACACCCTTTCTGACCCTTACCCTGGATCTCTGCATGTGGCTCAGAGAGGATAGGAGAGAAGGCCTTGTTCATCATTTGAGAATAAGCAAAAGCAGAAAATCAAGTGTTACGCTTTGGATGCATTAGAAATGTCCAAGTACCGAATGAAAATCCAGTAGGAAACAGAATACACATTTAAATTAGACTAATTAGGAGGATTTATTTGTGAAGGGATTGTAAAGGAACCACAAGGAATAACACATCTACCTGGGGTTTGTAGCAACTGAAATGGTACCACCCCTTGACCTGAGGGAAGAAAGTGGTTGCTAGAACCACATAGGAGAGAGTTCTGTTAAGAAGCAACTTTGGGTGGGGGGACACAACCAACCTGAGGCCACCCTACAAAGAGATACCTGGCTTCACTTTTCTCCCTCTGATCTCCCTGGAAGGCTCCCCATGGCCAAACTCAACAGGAAACCATTAGGCATGGAAATCAGAGATTAGCCTCCCAGAGAAGGCGGCAGGGTGGAAAAGAATGGAGAGTGGTGGTGAGGAGCGAGTGAAAGAGACCTGGCAGACCTGCCTCAAGCTGGTATTCACCAGAAAGAGCTGTTGTGGGTCCAGGAAGGGGAGATTTACCCAGAAATAAATCCTGAGATCCAACAGGTAGCTGCAAACTATCTGTCCAAACCCCCAAGATCCCGTAATACTTATCATATGGTTTGGTTTCAACTTCTTTTATCTACAAAACATCAATTTTGTAAGTAATTTTTAAGAAATGTCTTCCTTCAAGCTTTAGTCTAAGACCTAAAAGTTTAAATGGTATAGTTTCCCCTAAGAACATGGTTTAAAATTTTCAGTGAAGTATACAATGCAACTTTCATCTCAAACCCACCTCTCAAACAGATCCTTTACCAAATGGCAGGATATAGTACTTATATAGTACTTATTCATTAAAATACTGAGAACTTTGAAGGAAAAAGAAACAATAATCTGCAGTCTCCTGGCACCCATCAAAAAATCACCTTGAAACTTCATATGCTATACACTAGGTCCTTGTTGTTTATCTATTTTATATACAGTTGTGTGTATCTGTTAATCCCAAATTCTTAATTTGTTCCTCCCCCCATTTCCTCTTTGGTAACCATAAATTTGTTTTCTATGTCTGTGAAATAGTAGTCCTCGACATAAACATAAACATAGTCTAAGACATAAAACAGTAAATTTATGTCTTTGCCTCCAGTCTTGTCCCTTATAGAACAGATTACTAATTATATCTAATATCCATACTCCCTCTTCCTTTCAGTAGTAAATTGAGCACCATGTCTCCCAGCCTCTCTGGGGGCTCCATATGGCCAAGCTACAAAGCCATCTATGAAGTAAGTTCCGGTCACTAGTGTGAGAATGAAAGTGATGTGTGCACCTTCTGAACCACGTCCTTCACATAAAGTTGCTTGTTCTCTCCGTTTTCTCTCTCCGCAGACTAGATTGTAATAAGGTGGTGGTAAGTTACACATTTCAGGGAAAAAAATAGCACAATAGGGGATGAAAAAGCCACAAGATAAATGGGACCCTTTTCTCCTGGACTGTTTGCCACCTCAAAGTTTTATGTAAGAGAGAAGTAAATCTTTCTTGTGGAAGCCACTGTTGTTTGTCTTCTATCCCTGGTGGCTCAGTGATGAAGAATCTGCCTGCCAATGCAGGAGATGCAGGTTTGATCTCTGGGTGGAGAAGATCCTTTGGAGAAGGAAATGGCAACCCACTTCAGTATTCTTGCCTGAGAAGTCCCAGGCAGAGCCTGGCGGGCTGCAGTCCACGGGGTCGCAAGAGTCAGACATAACTTAGCAACTATTCATCCTCCATCCTAAGTCTCTTCAGTTGTGTAGACTAGTTCCACTAGTCCCTTCTCTCCCAGCCATAATTCTTTTTCTACAGTCCAGCTAAGTTGCTCTTTATTACATTGCACATCTGATCAGGACATTGTCTCATTGCCTTATTAATTTTTATAACCTTCAGAGGACTTAGTACATGATCTCGTTTATAGCAAACATTCAATAATATCGATTGCTGATTAAGAAATTATGACGCTCATCTTATTTTTCCCCCACAAATAGGCTTTATTCAGTCCTTAGATCATACTGTGACAAATGCCTCAAATACAAGCAACCGGAAACCGGAAACTGTTCAGTTGACCCTATAACACTACTGCTTCCAATGCACAATCAAGATTTAAACAGCAATAGAGAGAGCTAACCTGATCACATTTGTTTCTGTGAATGTGTGTCTGTGGCTCTGAGTCTGTCCTTAGTGAAAGAAGCTCATTTTTTAGTAGTACCTAAATCATAAAATTAGCTTTTAATTGTATGTGGCATTCCACATAATCAGTGGATGAGATTACAGTTTGAGGCTTCCCTGATTTGTAAAATCACCCTAAATGGGCGTCATCCCTCAACTACATTATCTGATGACCAGCCAGAGGGTCAGTAGTTTGTCTAATGATGAGATTCATCTACAAAGAATGGAATTCCCGTGTGTGTCACTGGCCACTCAAAAGGAAGGAGGGAATATAAAAAGAAGAGGAGGAATGAAACAGCACAGAACTCTGTTTAGTGAGAGGCAGTAGAAAATCAGTAGAAATATATTCATACTGTACTTGTGACCACTACAGGTTAAGCCATAAAATGGGTTTAGGTGCTAGATTTCTACTAGGAAGATGATCATTACAAATTTAGACATCTATTCAGCCAAAGAATTGATGCTTTCAAACTGTGATGTTGGAGAAGACTCTTTAGAGTCCCTTGGACAGCAAAGAGATCAAACCGGTTGATTCTAAAGGAAGTCAGGCCTGAGTATTCATTGGAAGGACTGATGCTGAAGCTGAAGCTCCAATACTCTGACCATCTGATGCAAAGAGCCAACTCATTGAAAAAGACCCTGATGCTGGGGAAGATTGAAGGCAGGAGGAGAAGCGGGTGGGAGAGGATGAGATGGTTGGATGGCATCACGGACTCAATGGACATGAGTTTGAGCAAACTCCAAGAGATAGTGAAGGACAGGGAAGCCTGTGGTCTGCAGTCCATGGGGTCACAAAGAGTCAGACACGACTTAGGGACAGAACAACAACCACAATTCAGCTAACATTTGTTGAGCCCCTACGATATGCCAAGAACTGTGCATGAGAAAATCTCCCAAAATATTTCCGAAGAACTTTTGCCTAAGGCTCCACTCGCCCTCCATAGAGGATTTCTAGACTACCTGAAGCTTGGCAGTATCTCCTAGAACAAGAGTATATTTGAATATTCCCCACATGAATCCTCCCAAGTTCTAATCAACTTGACTCCTGGAAATGGGTTAAAATGGGGATACTGTTTGAAACTCCATCAGTTCAGACTTTAAGTGCCTCCTCCCCTCAAATGTATGTTTTTGAAGGCTTTGCTAATTTTCCACCTAGTATAAAGTATCTTAAATTTGATAACCGTGAGTTGTCAGTGAGACGCTATCATAAAGTACCATCGATAATGCTGCTATTTTTCACAAAGCACTCCATTATACTTGTCATCTGGAAATGAAAGCTACATTTTTGTCTGACACACAGAACAAATTGCACCAGACAAATAAAAGCACCTGGGCAACTAACGCCTTCAGCTGGGTTCCTGCCACTTCTCATGATTTTGTATTCATGTCCTGTTCTTGTTCTTTTTTCTAAATTGAATTTTTTGCACCTGAAGGGAATTAACTAAATGTTAAAAGGCAATGAGGATCATTTGAGATGCAAAGTGGCCTTGGTCACTGTGAAGTTTTTAAGTGATACAAGTTTGTGTTGTTTTTCCCATGGAGTATAGTTTACAACACAGAGAGCAAAGCCATTAGTTTTAATGCAATATAAATAATCCAAATTCACCAACTGCTTTAAAAAGCAGCAGTATGCTTTCAAAAAATTTATCTAAAACCATTAAAGTTTTGAAAATACCTGTTGACTTAAAGGGAAGAAACACCTGAAGCCTTGAGGCAGAGTAGCTTTCTGAAGAAAAAACACATAAATATTTCATGTGGGAGGAATTTTTCATGGTACATATCAGTTCTTGAAACTAGTGAGATAGCTCACATTCACTCCCAGCAATAGGTAGTCTGAGTTCTGTCTGGGGGAAGGGTATCAGGAAGGGTATAAATTGTAAATATTACATACTTCCTTGGTCAGCACAAACTCAGTATTCTGAAAGACAATGAGATCTCCATGTCTGTAAGATAAAAGAAATAATAATAATAGTTGTCAATGTGTCTTAAATGGTTACTGTGTGATGAGCTCTATGTTAAGCACTTTATCTGGATTATATATTTTTTGAGGGGGCCATGCCTTGAACCTTGTGGGATCTTAGTTCTGACCAGGAATTGAACCTGGGCAGTGAACCTGCAGAGTCCTAACCACCAGACAGCCAGGGAATTACCATGAATTATTTTTCTTTAACATCCATCCCTTGAGATGGATGCTTCTGCCTGTATTACTGATGAAGAAATGGAGGCTGAGAGAAGTTGTTAATGTTGTACAGCTATTTGTTGGTAAAGATCTGAACATGACTTTTCAAATTAATAGACATTTTTCGTTGGTTCCCCACCATTCTGCCTGTGGCAGGGTTGACTACTATGGGTATGCATAGGTAGTGGGGGTGGCTCCTGCCCAGGTGACTGCAAGGCCAGCTTTGTGCAGTGGTTGCAGCCCACTTATGAGCGAGGCTGGTTGCCAGGACAGATGGCTGCATGGCCTGGGGTTTTCTTGGGGCTGATACCAGCCTGAATGGTGGGTAGGACTGGGTCCCAGGGCAGCATGCTCTGGGGACCTAGAGGAGTGGAGGTTGGTGCTGGCCTGTTGGTGGGTGGGTAAAAGACTAGAGGGAGTATTCCAGAATGGTACTTGCCACCGCCAGTGTCCTCATGGTAATGGCGGTTGGCACCTATATCTTGAGGGTGAGTCCCAGGTATCTCCTGCCTTTCTGGGATGCTCTTCAAGATCAGAAGGTGGGTCTGACCCAGGCTCCTTCTATATTACTGCCTTTGCACTGGGACTTGGTGGTGCCTGTGAGATTTTATGTGTGCCCTTTAAGAGCAGCGTTTTCATTTCCTACAGCCCTCCAGCTTACCAGTATGGAAGCGTGCTGGTCTTCAAAGCCAGCCATTCTGGGGGCTCATCTTTTCCATGCAGGACCCCTGGGTTGGGGAGCCTGATGTGGGACTCAGATCCCTCCCTCCTTGGGAGATTCCTCCCACTTGTGGGTCATCTCCCTAGGGTTGTGGGTCTTGAGTGTACCGTGTATACACCCTTCCCACCATCTCACTGTGGTTCCTTCTTATAGCTATTGCTGTGGAAACTCTTCTCTGCTACTCTTCAGCTTGTTCTCATAGAATGTTACCCTGTAAATGGTTGTAATTTTCGGGTTCCTATGGGAGGAGGTGAGCTTAAGGTCTTCCTACTCCCCTTCCTGGCCACATCCATCCTAGAGAGCAAAATTTGATGTCTAGGTGTTCTATTATACTGCCTGTTTTTCTTTAATAAGAATTAAAAAACAAAAAGCAAAAGCTTTTGTCAATCTTAAGGCTTATCCACTCAGTTGGCTTTGATAAAGGGAAATTGGCGTACACCATCCTGGTTTAAAGTACAAGGTTTTCAAATCTAATATGGTCAAAGTTTCTTATGAACATTTTCAAAATTATGTTTAAAATATACTCATAGATATTGTCTGTGTGTGTATTAGTCACTCAGTTGTGTCCAACTCTTTATAACCCCATGGACTATAACCTGTCAGGCTCCTCTGTCCATGGGGGAATGGCAAGAATATTGGAGTAGATAACCATTCCCTTCTCCAGAGCATCTTCCCAATCCAGAAATTGAATCGGGTCTCCTGTGTTGCAGGGGATGGTAATTCTTCACCATCTGAGCCACCAGGGAAGCCCAGACATTGTATGTAATTACTTTGAAATAGGTGTTGCTGAACCTCTGGCCAGAACTTTTAAATAGCAGGCTCGCTTATAATTCTGATTTCTCTCCTTGCAGTAAAATTACCAGTAGTCTTTTAATTGTGGTCTGAAAGTCAGTCAAAAGAAAGTTGTCCATTCATCTGTTGATGAACATCTAGGTTGCTTCCATGTCCTGGCTGTTGTAAATAATGCTGCTATGAACATTGCAGTACATGTGTCTTTTTCAATTATGGTTTTCTCAGGGTATATGCCCAGCAGTGCAATTGCTGGGATATATGGTAATTTTTATTCTTGTTTTTTTTTTTAAGTGATCTCCATACTGTTCTCCATAATGACTGTATCAATTTACATTCCCACCAGTGGAATACTATTCAGCCATAAAAAGGAATGCGTTTGAGTCAGTTCTAGTGAAATGGATAAACCTAGAATCTGTTATACACAGTGAAGTAAGACAGAGAAAAACAAATTTTGTATATTAACGCATATATAAGGAATCTAGAAAAATGTTACTGATAAACATATGTGCAGGGCAGGAATAGAGATACAGACACAGAGAACAGACTTTGGACACAGCAGGGGAAGGAGAGCATGGGATGAACTGAGAGAGTAGCATTGGCATGTATATGCTACCATGTGTAAAACAGTCAGTGAGAAGCCGCTGTGTGGGCACAGGGAGCTCAACTTGGTGCTCTGTAACAACCCAGAGGGGTGGGATGGGGAAGGCTCAGGAGAGAGGGGACACATGTGTCTTTGTGGCTGATTTATGTTTTTGTATGGCAGAAGCCTACAAAATATTGTAAAGAAATTATCCTCCAATTAAAAATAAAAAAGAAAGTTGTATATAAGTACAATATACATACAACCTATAACTGATACCATTAATATCAATGATCTTATAAAAGCATTTGTTTTATGCAGGGCACTTGAGATAAGCCTTACTCTAAACCGATAACTTGAAAATAGAAGATATTTTTACAAACCCAGCAGCCCATTTCATGTCAGTTTCATTTCACTGATATTGTGTTCTGCATCATTTTTTTTTAAAGCAGCTTTTTTGTTATTTCTATCATACATGACCCTTCTTTCTTAAGAGAGGCAGTTATAATGAGGGTGGGGTGTCCTACTCAATTTGCATCTATATTACAGCCTTTTCAGTTTGAGGATCATGGAATTGCCATTCTTGTTAATACTAAACTTTCCTTAGAAAGTTATTTTTAAAGCAGTGCTAAATTCTTATGATATTAATTTGGAGAAGTATTCTTTCATCATTTGTGATTTTTACAGATTTTATTATCAATCAAAGACATTTTTAGAGGTTTGAAGATTCATGGTTAAGTAAAAAGTCTTATTTTTCAAGATAATCCTTAAAATTAAGTGGTTTACTAATTGATTTCCACTCCAAAAGACTTCACTAGTCTCAGAAATACATGAATGTCACTGGGCACTTACAACTTTTAAAAATATGTTAAATAAAATGAGAAGATAAGGTGGTATCTTTGAGTGCCTGGTGCATAATCAGTAAAATCGTGGCACAAAATGCCATCTCAACTACCAGCAGCCCCAGAGTATTTGAAATAGGGTCTTAGGCAAGAAATGAAAAAAAAAAAAGTGTTTAAGACAAGTTTTTATTTACTAACAACTATCAGCTAATTTAACAATGGTTTACATTTTGGCACCTGCTGAGAAAAAGCCCTAAGATAGCAACTGTCACTGAGAGGGGTTAACAACTTGCTTTGTAGACACCAAGCTAGCGAAACAGCATCACTGTCTTATAGTGACAACGAATGTCATCGCCGCTTTCTCCATGATATCCTGACTTCAGCTTTACTCAGGATGCTGGAGATGGACAGGTGGTGCCAGGCCCGCATTGAAAGAATTCTCAGGAAGCTCAGAGAAATAGTTAAACTCACAATAAATTTAAGTTATTAAGTGGCCAGAAATTTAGAATGGATATTCTAAAGACTCAGTAGGAGTCTACCTTTCAACTCGTTCATATATGTTCACTTCCCTTCTGTGAGTAATATTATAACAACCGTCATTAACATTTGGGACTTAACTCTTTGCTAGGTTCTGTGATACTAGTGCATTATTTGTCATTCTTCATTCTCACAGGATTCAGAGGTGGATGCTTTCATTATCTCCACTTAAATGTACAGAAAACAGTTTGGATAGCTCCTGTTTCACACAGTGATTAAATGGCAGAGTCCAGTGTTGAATCTGGGTCGTCTAACTCCACAGTCCACCCTTTTAACCACTCTTTCACCATCCACTTCGTTCAGTAAAGGAAAAGGTATTCATCATCCTTAAAAACTTTACCCATCATATTTATGCCGGCGCTCTATTCATCACTAACAACTAAGTAACCATATCTTATTCTCTAAGAGCTTCCTTGCATTCTATGAAATGTCTTGTTCTTGCCCTAGGCATAAACACTGGGGAGTAAGAAGGGGTGAAGAAAGAAGGGGTCTTCTTACCACTGGAGAGCTGATTAATTCACAATTAGCAAAGGCTAAAAGGTACCTTTCTGAAACTTTTGCTTGCGGGCCTAGAATTAAAACTTAGTCCCTGAATCCTGTCTCCTTTTGAGGGGAAGAATATCCATCACTACATAAATGCTAGTTTTCTTGGTCTCAAGTCTTTTTTCCACAGTTCAACTGAGACAGTTCCCTGATATGGAATTTGAGGGTGAAGCCTCTGAAAGTCATATGTACATGTCTTTTGTGCTGACTCTCAAAATTTGGTTTTTTACTTTTCAATTATATATTATGAAAAACATTAACCATGCAGAGAAAATCAAAGTGTTAAAATAGTACAACGAACAGCCATAGACCCATCATCCAAATTCAACACTGATATACCTACTACACAGATGTTATATTTTGGCTTCTTTGACTATGTCTGTTTATCATCACCCTTCACTACTATATGCTGTGATATGCATAATCTAAGAATAAGAACATTCCCTTACATAATCACTTACCATTAACACATCTAAGAAAATTAACAGTGTTTCTCTAACATCACATTGTACTCACTCCAAATTTAAATTTTTCCATTTGTCCCCAAACTGATTTTTATGGCTAATTTTTAAAACCAGGATTAAGATCATGTGTATGCACTGCATTTGGTTATTATATCACTTTAGAATTTTTTATTCTAGAGTAATTTTGTCTCATTCCTGTTGGACACCAACATTTTGCAGATACCAACAAGTTCTTGTGCAGTTGCACGTTTTGTGCGTGTCGGATTGTTTACTCCTGGAGCCATTTAAGTTGTTCTTTAGCTTTTATATTTCCTGTAAATGGAAAGTTAAGGGCTCAAGTAAGTTTTGGTTAGACATTTCTGGCAAGAATACTTCATGGATGATGCTTTCATGCTTGGAAGGCACAGTATCATGTATGTCATTCTTTCTTTTTCTTTTTTTCTTTTTGTCATTCTTTCTTACCTAGGTTTGACACTGGTTACAATGGTGATGACAGATGGTGACAATGAGATCTCTCTTTTACAAAGCTATTTCACAGATTTTAGCAAAAAATCTGCAAGGTTATACTTTGGCACCATTAAAACACTTTTCCACTACATCTTTTCATTTAAAGGCTTTATAATCAATTAATGATCCCTCCATTTACCATTTCATCTTCATTGACTGGTTTTCACTCTTCCGTGAAAAGCTTGAAATAACTATTTTTTCCTGTGTGGCTATGATACCAATTTGATAGCTTCATATGTTTTCAATTTGGTGGGGGGGGGGTTGATTTCAATTTTAGAGTTTTTCTTTCAAATTATTTTACTTTTTTATATTAAAAAAAACACAGAATTCAAAGTTTAAAGTATGTGAAAAGGTGTATATTCCGAAGAATTGAAAGCAGACTTGAATAGACAGTTGTATGTCCATGTTTGTAGCAGCGTTATTCACAACAGTTGAAAGGCAGAAGCAACCCAAGTATCTACTGATGAATGAATGCAGAAACAAGCGTTTGGAACATATAAACAATAGAATATTACCCAGCCTTAAAAAGGAAGGGAATTCTGATAAATGCTACAACATAAATGGAATTTTAAGACATTATGAGAAGTGAAATAAGCCAGTCAGAAAAAGGCAAATATTATATTATTCCACCTACATGAAGTATCTAAAGCAGAAAATTCATAGGGAGAGAAAGCAAAATGGTGGTTGCCAGGGGCTGGGGGAAGGGGAGAATAAAAAGTAAGATGTATGCTTAAGGTGATCTTTCAGCTTCTGATAGGTTCAGAACCTGGAAAAATGAGACTATAAAAGCTGAATAACTAGCAGTCCAGGAGATTGAGGGTGTCGAGATCATGTTAAATAATTGAACAGTCACTCTCACAGAAACTTCTAGAATTTCCAGGAACTGCACTGATTTAAGAACATTTCAGGCAACCCCATCACCACCAGGGGAGGGCCACCAGGGCTACTGTGCCACAAGGACCTTCAAGGGCCTCTTGAAAAACCAGAATTGCTCCCTCCCTCAAAGTCCTGGAAATCCAAGAAATCAAGGAAAACCAAGATTTCTAGAACTCCATCAAGAAATGAAAATCTTCGCCTTTACTCTTACAGGAATTTACACAGTAGCAACGATCCCTGAAACTGGACGTGCCGTAATGTAAGATCTGACTGTGATGATCATGAAGTGTGAAAGCTCTCTTCTAAATCACTCTGGCTCAAGTTCTTACATTGCAGAGCTATTCCAAATTTTTAGGAAATATAGAAAAGTCATGATACATATTCTCTTGTTCCCACTGATCAGCAAAGGTCAAATACTAGGCCCAGAAGAAACCCTCATACCCATAAGAGTGTGTATGCAAATGTGTGAGTCATACAGCAAAGAATGCCTGACCCGTGGTAGCTATTCAGCATGGAGCACACAGATAAATGTCACAGCCATGTGTTCTCAACAAAATTGTTTACTAATTGTTACTAAGGCTGAGCCTTTACCTGAGGCCATGAGATAGTCAATGCTCGAGGCAGAGTAATTCATATGATATATCAGCCATGAAGGGTTTTTGAGGAAAAGGGAAAGAAGTTACACAGGTATGGCTATACCCTGGAAAGTGAAAGTGAAGTTGACCCCATGGACTGCAGCCTACCAGGCTCCTCCCTCCATGGGATTCTCCAGGCAAGAATACTGGAGTGGGTTGCCATTTTCCTTCTCCAGGATCAGTCCAAAACAGAGAGGACCTTGAAGATGTAAATGGAAAAGTTACTTGACTATTTCTCTGATTTTAGTGTGATTCACTGGTTTCTGTTACATGGCTTATATTCTGAAAACTCATTGGAGACCATATTTGTAACTTGTTCACATCAGTTTTCAAGCCTCGGATGTGCTAATTGTCTTAAATGTCTTTGGAAGCAGAAATCAGAAGACTAACACAATTTTTTTAAAAGCAGCATAAATGACTGACCCTTATAACATTTAATCAAACAAGTTTTAAGTAAATATATAAACATAAAACCAAGTGAGTATGTAAAGATGTGAAACTAAGCTGGGAAAAGTCACTGGGGGATGCTCAGACTTCTAAGCCATGGGGCATCTTAGATTTCCTTCTAAGAACTTGACTCTTCTAGAAAATGGTGAGATTCACCTTCTACCACATAGCAAAGACCCACCCTTTTGGTAAACTAGTAGGTTTGATTTTTCTATTAAGCTTGGATAAGTGAAAGGAGATTAAGGACCTCCTCCACTATGAGGCAAAGAGCCAGGGTTCAGGATGGAATGTATCACTGGCTGGATTGGACCGCCCTCCATGTGCTGCCTTTTCCCTTTGGAGAGGTGCCAATCACAGTACAGAGAGAGCAGTAATGAAGTTTATGAGCTCTCCAACGAGAAGGCTGGTAACACAGGCAAACATGAACAGCTTTCATGGTATATGGGCTTCCCTCCTAGTTCAGTTGGTAAAGAATCTGCCTGCAATGCAGGAGACCCCTGTCTGATTACTGGGTCAGGAAGATACCCTGGAGAAGTGATAGGCTACCCACTCAGTATTCTTGGGCTTCCTTTGTGGCTCAGCTGGTAAAAAAAATCCACCTGCGATGCAGGAAACCTGGGTTCAATCCCTGGGTTGGAAAGATGCCTTGGGGAAGGCCAGTATTCTGGCCTGGAGAATTCCATGGACTACATAGTCCATGGGGTCACAAAGAGTTAGACACTACTGAGTGACTTTCACTTTTCACCCAATTTTGTCAGATCAAATTGTAATACCCGCTACTTCCCTTCCACAATAAAAGATTCTATTTTTTCTTATTTTTTGGTTCAAGTGTATATGAATCTGTTTGAAAAAAGGAGAAATAAGGAAGGAAGCCAATACAGCAATTTTGTCTAAAAGCTGTGTTTAAACTCCATACTTCCTAGGTTTGATGCTAAGAAAGAGTTTTCTAACAGTCAGTCTATGTTATAAACTAGGATGGAGCACTTCATTTTGGCCCTTGGGAGATTAACCAGCCACTTGAATGCTGATTTAGTGCTTAAAGGACTAAAGACTTTAAAAGTCATGGGGCTGTAGCTTGCAGAGTTTTGAAAATAAATCTTCTAGGCTGTAATGCCAGGCAGTGCAGCTGCATTTAGTTTTAAACAGCCAAGGTTTGTATTCATCTCAGATTATTTCTGTGAATTCCAAAGAAAGTGAGACTGCAATATCTTCAAATTATAGTTTATTTACCTTCTTCAAACTCTCACCCCTCAAAAAAAAAAACCTATTTATTGTACATTTTTTAAAGCCCATTTTAACATGAATACATATACCTCATATCCCATTGGGGCAGTGAACACAAATATCATAGTTGGTTACGGGGCAAGACATTTGATTGAAAAATGACATTTAAGGAAATATTTTAATGGTGTTGATGTTAAAGATCATTCTCTCACCTAAGAAACATTTCTGTTCTAGGTTTTGCTGACAGTAGGAAAAACCTAGTTAAAATCTCATTAAAGAACCATCTCAACAGCATAGGGGCTTAAAAGAAAGATTTAACATATTAATTTGCAGAACAAAGCCAGCCCAAGCCTACAAACAATCTATTAGCACATTTGGCAATGCAGAGCTTTAACACCCAGTTATTCCGACAACCTCAGGAAGCCAGGGCCTTCTTGCTGGCTTCCCTCATCCTCACCCCTCCCCCAACTCCTTTGCACCTGGACCCTGGTTTTTGTGTGTGTTATGAAGAGGGCTATTTTGCCATGGAGGGAGGAGGACTTTCATGACTTCAAACATGGACATTAGATCAAGTTTTTATCTTCTCCCATAATCCTGTCTTTGATGTCACCAGACTGAAACCTCTCAGAATAGAAAGAGGGAGATGTGAAAAGAGGCCTAGTTAATTTATATGTTTAAGTGCTGCTGCCTTAATTCGCTCGGGTAGCATTTTCATTGTCTTCTGCTTTGCATCCTAAAGGCAGGCTTACACCAGGCAATTATGAATGGCCCCTCAGAACAAATAATTGAAATTCACAAGTTGTGGAGTACGGTTAAACAATGTCTGGGTTGGAGGTGTGAGGTCATACATATTCCCTTGGGCATTATTAAAGTTACAGGCACTCTCCTCACAGGCTGAGTATTTGTCTTACATTAGCTTTAATGGCAAAGTAATCAGGTAAGCTACGTGTGCTAAAGACTGAATCATTTTGGGAAGTCACTTTTTACAAAGCAGCCAGGAATCTGAGGCTCCTTTTCTCTGTGAAAACAGCAAATTCTCCAGGAAACAAGGGGTCCCAATATGGCCATCCAGTTTCAAAAACAGAGGTGAGTATAAAATGGATTTAATTCCTCAAAACCCAATCTTTTGAGGGTAAGAGAAAAATGGTGACTTATGGAAATATTGAGAGTTCTACAATGCTAAGAGTTTTTCTTTTCCACACAGCTAGGCTAGCATCATTTACAAAGGAAGCTCAGGGTAAATATTCAATGACTAGTATTGATATACTAGAACATGTGCCTTCAAACTCACAAACCCTTAGCTGACTACTTACAAATTAATTACTCCCAGCTAAATTCTGCCCTCTGCTGTGTATGTCCAAATTGCGTAGTATATAGCAGCATGTTCTCCATGGAAAAGATTGATACTGGCCTGTAAAACATAACAGGACCTTGCGTGATCACATGTATTTGTTCTAAAGTAGGATTCAGCATAAGGCAGCACAAGCAGCAGTTTTAGAATGGGACCTGTTGAGGAAACTTTTAAAGGAACCTATTATAAAGTAAGGGACTCATTTCTGAGGCTGTCCTCTACGCAGGGCTCCGGATTAGTAGCCCCTCTCACATCCTGGTGAAAAAGTCAGTGGATCTCAACAGAACATTGTAATTAAAAAGTTGATCAAGAATCTTGTCCTTCCTCCTTATTTCCTAGTATCTATGGGCTATTGTGTGGTGTGAAAAGGAAAAAGATGCGAACTGGAAAGAGTATTAAGTATCTGAGTTTGAGCAAGCTCCAGGAGATGAAGGACAGGGAAGCCTGGCGTACTGCAGTCTGTGGGGTCGCAAAGAGTTGGACATGACTGAGTGACTGAATAATAACAACAACTGCTGAAAATGATGAGTCAAATTTCCTGGGGGATTCCAAACTCCATCAACTATATCTGTGCAAAAAGCTCTCCAATTTTTTCTACCAAGTAGAAGGAGATTTGTGGTGTTCTCCCAAAAATATTTCCTAAAGTTAAACATCAGAGCAATGAATGAAGAGACTGTCCCCTCTCTCCAGAACCTTAATATGTGATCTTCTCATGTAAGATTCTGTTTCCTCTTTCTCATAAAAATTCTTCAGTTGTTGAGGAAATCTCAGGATTTGTAGTAACTTATGGATATTTATAGTTCAGTTCAGTCACTCAATTGTGTATGCAAATAGGTGGGGCTTCCAGGGTGGCTCAGCAGTAAAGAATCTGCCTGCAATGCAGTAGCTGTAACAGAGGCAGGTTTGATCCCTGGGTTGGGAAGACCCCCTGGAGGAGCGCATGGCAACCCACTCCTGTATCAATGGACAGAGGAGCCTGGGGGCTACAGTCCATAGGGTCACAAAGAGTTGGACATGACTGAAGAAGCTTAGCATGCAAACATGTATACATGCAAATAGTATGCAAAAACAGATGCAGAGATAGATATTCATTGTAGCATTGTTTGCAATCATAAGTTGGAAATAGTGTAAATAGAGACTCGTTAAATTGCATCTATTTCTAGTTTAAAATAAATTTAAGTTACAAAACTCAGAACTCCCTGCAAGCTGAAATCAAAGTAGCTTCTTTTTTATTTTTTTAAATTCTGAAAATATTTTGCAATACGCTATGTATAAATCAATCAAAATAGGCCTCTTCCTTCTTGTTTCTCTTTCTTTCTCTTCCTTGCTTCCCCCCTCCCTTCCTACCGTTTTCTTTCTTTCCTCCCTTGCTTTGCTAGTGCCCCAGTAGGTGTTCTCAAGCAATGCAATATTTGATATATTTATAAATATTTGTAGAAATAATATATGAGATATATTGTCAACTTATGAAAAAACAGAAGTAGGATATCATGTGTAGTGTGATAATATTTATCAAAAATGTTATTTATAAACTCCAGTACTCTTGCCTGGAGAATCCCAGGGATGGGGGAGCCTGGTGGGCTGCTGTCTATGGGGTCACACAGAGTCGGACACGACTGAAGTGACTTAGCAGCAGCAGCAGCAGAAGCATTTATAGAGGTAATAGAAGCAACATCAGAGGTTAACTCAGAGAATGGGACAGGGTGGGGAGAAGGAAGGGATATTTCCATTTTTCACTGTATAGCCTTTAATATTATTTTAAAATGTGTTTTTTCTTACAGTTTTAGCAAGATATAATTTGTTAAACAGCATCGTGTAAGTTTAAGGAGTACAACAGGGCTTCCCAGGTGGATCAGTGGTAAAGAATCTGCTGGCGAATGCAGGAGACACGGGTTCTATCCCTGGATTGGGAAGATCCTCTGGAGAAGGAAATGGCAACCCACTCCAGTATTCTTGGCTGGGAAATCCCATCGACATAAGAGCCTAACAGGCTAGAGTCTATGGAGTCACTGAGTCGGACACGACTTAGCAACTGAGCACACATGATGTACAGCATAAGGGTCTGACTTACATACATCATGAAATTATCATTATAAAAAATAAGTTTAGTGAACAACTATCATCTCGTAAAAATACAAATTTAAAAAAATTGGAAAAAAATCTTTCTTTGTATAGCAAGGAGATCAAACCAGTCAATCCTAAAGGAAATCAACCTTGAATAGTCATTGGAAGGACTGATGCTGAAGCTGAAGCTCCAATACTTTGGCCACCTGATGCAAAGGGCCGACTCATTGGAGAAGACCCTGAAGCTGGGAAAGATTAAGAGCAGGAGAAGAAGGGGGCAACAGAGGATGAGATGGTTGGATGGCACCACAGACTCAACAGACATGAATCTGAGTGAAACTCCAGGAGACAGTAATGGACAGGGAAGCCTGGCATGCTGCAGTCCATGGGGTTGCAAAGAGTCAGACACGATTTAGCGACTGAGCAACAACAATGAAAACTCAAGATAACTCTCTTAACTTTTCAGCTTTTCATAACATACAGCAGTTTTCATTGTATTTATCACATTATACATTATATCCATAGTACTTGTAACTGGGAGTTTATACCTTTTGATTGAGCTTTTTTGGTACGTCAGTGGTAAAGAATCCACCTGCCAAGCAGGAGACGTGGGTTCAATTCGGGTTTGATCCCTGGGTTGGGAAGATCCCCTGGAGAAGGAAATGGCAGCCCACTCCAATATCCTTGCCTGGGAAATCTCATAGACAGAGGAGCCTGACGGGCTGCAGTACATGGGGTCGCCAAAGAGTTGGACATGACTTTGGGCTTCCCTGATAGTTTAGTTAGTGAAGAACCCACCTGCAATGCAGGAGACCCTGGTTCAATTCCTGGGTCGGGAAGATCCACGGGAGAAGGGATAGGCTATTCTTGGGCTTCCCTTATGGCTCAGCTGGTAAAGAATCTGCCTGCAATGTGGGAGATCTGGGTTTGATCCCTGGGTTGGGAAGAGCCCCTGGAGAAGGTAAAGACTACCCACTCCAGTATTCTGGCCTGAAGAATTCCATGGACTGTATAGTCCGTGGAGTCTCAAAGAGTCAGACACAACTGAGTGACTCACTTTCACTTTGTCACTAAACAACAACCTTTTGATTGCCTTCATTTAATTCCCCCTCCCCTCACCTCCTTCCTCCCATTACTACAAATCTGATTTCTTTTTATGAGTTTCTTTTTGAAGTATAATTAACTGTCAACACTGTGTTAGTTCGATAGTGATTTGATATTCCCATACATTTCATGTATACATTCCTATACATTTCAAAATGATCACTGTGATAAGTCTAGTTACAACATGTCACCATACTATGATATTACAAGTTTTTTAACTATATTCCCTACTCTGTACATTTCATTCCAGTGACTCATTTATTTTGCAACTGGAAGTCTGTACCTCTTAATTTCCCTCACCTATTCCCCTCACCTGGAGAAGGCGATGGCACCCCACTCCAGTACTCTTGCCTTGAAAATCCCATGGATGGAGGAGCCTGGTAGGCTACCATCTATGGGGTTGCATAAGACTGAGTGACTTCACTTTCACTTTTCACTTTCATGCATTGGAGAAGGAAATGGCAACCCACTCCAGTGTTCTTGCCTGGAGAATCTCAGGGACGGGAGAGCCTGGTGGGCTGCCATCCATGGGGTCGCACAGAGTCGGACACGACTGAAGTGACTTAGCAGCAGCATTCCCCTCACCACCTTTTCCTCCGGCAACTACGTGTCTCTTCTCTGTATCTGACTCTTTTTCTGTTTTGTTATGTTTTCTCATTTATTCTGTTTTTTAGATTTCACATATAAGTAAAATCATACTATATTTGTCTTTCTCTATTTCACTTAGTGTATTTAAAATGTTTTTTTATAAGATTGTATTTCTTTAATAACTTAAAGAAAAATTAAAATGCTAGGGAATTGGGTGAAGGAAATCTAACTGAGAGTTTAAAATTAAGAAAATCCACTGATGTGGATACAGCTGCCTGGAGGAAGCCCCTAGACATGAGGCTTTTTAATCAACCAATACTTAACCCCCCCAAATATGAATACAGGTCACAAAGTGGGTATTCTGGAATTCTTCTAGTTCCAGCATACAGAACCATTTACTCTGAGACAAAAGAGTTTCCATTCTCAATTCCATCTGGGTTTGGTTCTATGAGACAAAAGCTTTTAAGATCCTCAATTTTTCTACTTCAGGGAAAAAATAAAAAATAAAAAATTAGTATTGGAAAAACTTAGCAGAGCAGAACAAATAATGGCTATAAGCTGGACCACGTTAGAAGGCCTGGGTTTGAATCTTGCCGAAAATACTTACTTTGTGACTTTGAACAAATTACACGTGGGGGAACTTGCCTGGTGGTCCAGTGGTTAAGAATCTGCCTTCCAGTACGGGGGACATGGGTTCAATCCTTGATCCAGGAAGATCCCACATGCTGCAGGGCAACTAAACCTGTGTGCCCCAGTACTGAAGCCCATGAACCCTAAAGCCTGTACTCTCAACAAGAGAAGCCACCACAATGAGAAGCCCGAGCACTACAGCTAGAGCCTGTATGCAGCGAGGAAGACCCAGGAGAGCCAAATATAAATAAACACAAGTCACACGTTGGGTGAGGCCCACAGTTCTGCTTTTCTAACCAGCTCCCTGATGGTACCAAAGCTGCTGGTGCTGTAACCCACTGCACTGAGTAGCAAAAGCACAGATAATAGAATTAACTCAGTGACCTGGTGGGTGACTGGCCTATTGAATATCTTCATCTCACAACACAACCAAAAGGCTTCAGCTCCACTTTGATTGCTATGTTGGAGCCAGCTCCCCAAAACCAGTTAAGCCCTTAGGAATTCCGTGAGCCACCTAGTAACACCACTGGTAGGTGGAAACTAGACATAGTGGGAATATTTTCACCGCAGATATTGGCAAATGCTACAACTTAGAGTTGTGTTTTGCACCAGACCAGTTTATCAGCACAGCTCTCAACCCTGAATATGCCATCCTGCCCTGTCAAGCATACTATGAAGATCTTTGGTTCTGAGAGGGATGTGTGGTGGTGGGTAAAAAGAGGGAAAAAAGACAAGAATTTCAGTCCGTGTCAGAGATTTCAAAAATCAGAAATATCTGGATAGGTGATGGTTGTAGTGGTTGTTACTATTATATCACTATTAGTTATTTCATTTTGAGGATTTATATTACAAAATATTTCAACAAAACTATCTATTATACTATTATCTGTAAAAGTGGAAAGAATGAAATATTATGTATCCATTAAACAAAATTATAATTAAGCCTATGCTGCTGCTGCTGCTGCTAAGTCACTTCCTATAGAACTATAAAAATGTGCATAGATTATGCTAAGTCGAAAACAGCAAAATACAAACATTGAATTTGTTATTGGACTGTGTGTTTACCAACTATGCAGAAACATGCACACATACGACAAAAACAGGAAGGAATATATATGAACAAAAATAATTGTGTTACAGTACTAGCATTAGCCATCTCATCCGCTGTCGTCCCCTTCTCCCCCTGCCCCCAATCCCTCCCAGCATCAGAGTCTTTTCCAATGAGTCAACTCTTCGCATGAAGTGGCCAAAGTACTGGAGTTTCAGCTTTAGCATCATTGCTTCCAAAGAAATCCCAGGGCTGATCTTCTTCAGAATGGACTGGTTGGATCTCCTTGTAGTCCAAGGGACTCAACTGAACTGAACTGAACTAGCATTAGAGGGAATTTTGAAAAATTTTTCTATTATTGCTGCCTTTAAAATAAAACATAACAAAGCATTTCAACTAGTCTTATTATATTTCATGATTGTGAAAACAACAAAATCAGGAGATATTTTAATAATACTTACCATTCATTACATGTTATATATGAAAGGCACTATTCTATATTCTTTATAAGAATTCAGTTCAGTTCAGTCGCTCAGTCCTGTCTGACTCTTTGCGACCCCATTAATTGCAATACACCAGGCCTCCCTGTCCATCACCAACTCCTGGAGTTCACTCAGACTCACATCCATCAAGTCAGTGATGCCATCCAGCCATCTCATCCTCTGTCATCCCCTTCTCCTCCTGCCCCCAATCCCTCCCAGCATCAGAGTCTTTTCCAATGAGTCAACTCTTCACATGAGGTGGCCAAAGTACTGGAGTTTCAGCTTTAGCATCATTGCTTCCAAAGAAATCTCAGGGCTGATCTTCTTCAGAATGGACTGGTTGGATCTCCTTGCAGTCCAAGGGACTCTCAAGAGTCTTCTCCAACACCACAGTTCAAAAGCATCAATTCTTCGGCACTCAGCCGCCTTCACAATCCAACTCTCACAACCATACATGACCACAGGAAAAACCAAAGCGTTGACTAGACAGACCTTAGTTGGCAAAGTACTGTCTCTGCTTTTGAATATACTATCTAGGTTGGTCATAACTTTCCTTCCCAGGAGTAAACGTCTTTTAATTTCATGGCTACAGTCACCATCTGCAGTAATTTTGGCGCCCCAAAAAATAAAGTCTGACACTGTTTCCCCATCTATTTGCCATGAAGTGATGGGACCGGATCCATGATCTTCGTTTTCTAAATGTTGAGCTTTAAGCCAACTTTTTCACTCTCCTCTTTCACTTTCATCAAGAGGTTTTTTAGTTCCTCTTCACTTTCTGCCATAACGGTGGTGTCATCTGCATATCTGAGGTTATTGATATTTCTCCCAGCACTCTTGATTCCAGCTTGCATTTCTTCCAGTCCAGCGATTCTCATGATGTGCTCTGCATAGAAGTTAAATAAGCAGGGTGACAATATACAGCCTTGACGTACTCCTTTTCCTATTTGGAACCAGTCTGTTGTTCCATGTCCAGTTCGAACTGTTGCTTCCTGACCTGCATACAGATTTCTCAAGAGGCAGGTCAGGTGGTCTGGTATTCCCATCTGTTGAAGAATTTTCCACAGTTTTTTTGTGATCCGCACAAAGGCCTTGGCATAGTCGATAAAGCAGAAATAGATGTTTTTCTGGAACTCTCTTGCTTTTTCCATGATCCAGTGGATGTTGGCAATTTGATCTCTCTTTCCTCTGCCTTTTCTAAAATCAGCTTGAACATCTGGAAGTCACGGTTCATGTATTGCTGAAGCCTGGCTTAGAGAATTTTGAGCATTACTTTACTAGCATGTGAGATGAGTGCAATTGTGTGGTAGTTTGAGCATTCTTTGGCATTGCCTTTCTTTGGAATTGGAATGAAAACTGACATTTTCCAGTCCTGTGGCCACTGCTGAGTTTTCCAAATTTGCTGGCATATTGAGTGTGGCACTTTCACAGCATCATCTTTCAGGATTTGAAAGAGCTCAACTGGAATTCCATCACCTCCACTAGCTTTGTTCATAGTGATGCTATCTAAGGCCCACTTGACTTCACGTTCCAAGATATCTGGCTCTAGGTGAGTGATCACACCATCATGATTATCTGGGTAGTCAAGATCTTTTTTGTATAGTTCTTCTGTGTATTTTTGCCACCTCTTCTTAATATCTTCTGCTTCTGTTAGGTCCAGACCATATCTGTCCTTTATCGAGCCCATCTTTGCATGATATGTTCCCTTGGTATCTCTAATTTTCTTGAAGAGACCTCTAGTCTTTCCCATTCTGTTCTTTTCCTCTATATCTTTGCATTGATCGCTGAAGAAGGCTTTCTTATCTCTTCTTGCTATTCTCGGAACTCTGCATTCAGATGCTTATATCTTTCCTTTTCTCCTTTGCTTTCGCCTCTCTTCTTTTCACAGCTATTTGTAAGGCCTCCCAAGACAGCCATTTTGCTTTTTTGCATTTCTTTTCCATGGGGATGGTCTTGATCCCTGTCTCCTGTACAATGTCACGAACCTCATTCCATAGTTCATCAGGCACTCTATCTATCAGATCTAGGCCCTTAGATCTATTTCTCACTTCCACTGTATAATCATAAGGGATTTGATTTAGGTCATACCTGAATGGTCTAGTGGTTTTCCCTACTTTCTTCAATTTAAGTCTGAATTTGGTAATAAGGAGTTCATGATCTGGGCCACAGTCAGCTCCTGGTCTTGTTTTTGTTGACTGTATAGAGCTTCTCCATCTTTGGCTGCAAAGAATATAATCAGTCTGATTTTGGTGTTGACCATCTGGTGATGTTCATGTGTAGAGTCTTCTCTTGTGTTGTTGGAAGAGGGTGTTTGCTATGACCAGTGCATTTTCTTGGCAAAACTCTATTAGTCTTTGCCCTGCTTCATTCTGCATTCCAAGGCCAAATTTGCCTGTTACTCCAGGTGTTTCTTGACTTCCTACTTTTGCATTCCAGTCTCCTATACTGAAAAGGACATCTTTTTTGGGTGTTAGTTCTAAAATGTCTTGTAGGTCTTCATAGAACCATTCAACTTCAGCTTCTTCAGCATTACTGGTTAGGGCATAGACTTGGATAACTGTGATATTGAATGGTTTGCCTTGGAAATGAACAGAGATCATTCTGTCATTTTTGAGAGTGCATCCAAGTACTGCATTTCAGACTCTTTTGTTGACCATAATGGCTACTCCATTTCTTCTGAGGGATTCCTGCCCACAGTAGTAGATATAATGGTCATCTGAGTTAAATTCACCGGTTCCAGTCCATTTTAGTTCGCTGATTCCTAGAATGTCAGTGTTCACTCTTGCCATCTCCTGTTTGACCACTTCCAATTTGCCTTGATTCATGGACCTGACATTCCAGATTCCTATGCAATATTGCTCTTTACAGCATCAGACCTTGCTTTTATCACCAGTCACATCCACAGCTGGGTATTGTTTTTGCTTTGGCTCCATCCCTTCATTCTTTCTAAAGTTATTTCTCCACTGATCTCCAGTAGCATAATTGGGCACCTAATGACCTGGGGAGTTCCTTTTTCAGTATCCTATCATTTTGCCTTTTCATACTGTTCATGGGGTACTCAAAGCAAGAATACTGAAGTGGTTTGCCATTCCCTTCTCCAGTGGACCACATTAGCTCATTCAATTTCCATGATGAACTATGGTCTATCAACTCTTTTACTACCATTTTGCTGATGAGGAAACTGAGGCATATGGAGGATACCAAGGTTTGATCCTTGGGTTGGGAAGATCCCCTGGAGAAGAAAATGGCAATCCACTCCAGGATTCTTGCCTGGAAAATTCCATGAACAGAGGAGCGCGGCAGGCTATAGTCCATGGGGTTGCCAAGAGTTGGACATGACTGAGCCACTAACACACACGGAGGTTTTGCAATTTCCCCAAGGATTCACGGCTGTTAAAACACATAGATTTCAACCCCAAGTCTTCTTGACCTTGGTACCTTCTTGGCCTTTGTAAAATTGCTTTTATAAAATTCATTAAGGATTAGTAATCTTGTCCAGGTCAAGAAAAATTCAATCATGCGGGTGTGTTTGTTTACTTTAGAGAAATCTACTTTGGTCTGTGAATTAATAGTACAAAGTGAAGTCGCTCAGTCGTGTCCGACTCTGCGACCCCATGGACGGTAGCCTACCAGGCTCTGAGTGCATGGGATTTTCCAGGCAAGAATACTGGAGTGGGCTGCCATTTCCTTCTCCAGGGGATCTTCCAAACCCAGGGATTGAACCCCAGTCTCCTGCATTGCAGACAGACACCTTACCATCTGAGCCATTAGGGAAGACCAAATAGTACAAAACTAAAGGCAATTTGTAAGAAACTTGACAGCCACTTTCTGGAAGCAACGAGATCTGTGATGACTGAGGTATGAAGAGGTTTCCTCAACTTCCAGTCAAAGATGAGCTGCAACCAAGGTCCAGATTATCCCCTATATCTCTCCACTTTATGTTTCTTCTGGCAGCCAAAAGATATGTTGAACTGTTTAAATTTAAGGTGTTGGCAAACCTCTAGCCTCTCTTTTCTCATGCTCATCATCTGCCAATGGGGATGAGTAGTGTGCCATTTCTCCTATTGCCCTCATTTGGCAAGGAGAATAATGGAAGATGATTAGTCATTCAACAAACCTTGTTAAGATCCCAAAGTATAGGAAATCTTAGGAATGGGTGATATAAATGTTGTTGCTGCTGTTTAGTCACTAAGTTGACCCCATGAACTATATAGCCCACCAGGCTCATCTGTCCATGGGATTTCCCAGGTAAGCATACTGGTGAGTCATAGTTGCTCAGTCATGTCTGACTCTTTGCAACCCTAGGGACTGTAGCCTGCCAGGCTCCTCTATACATGGAATTCTCCAGGCTAGATTACTGGAATGGATTGCCATTTCCTTCTCCAGGGCATCTTCCCGACCCAGGGATCCTGCATTGCAGTAGAGTCTTCACCATCTGAGCCACTAGGGAACCCTACTGTTGAGAAACATTTCTAAGTATAAAGACAGGTGAACTTAAAAAGTATCACCAGATACATGCTTCACTTCGTCTTATGATCTATCAGCAATACATTAGAACATGTAATGAATCCATACCCCTTTTCCAAAGGAATACCCGAGATAGAAGTAGCAATAAAGTTATAAATGACAATCATCAATCAGATGAAATAATTTAGATGAAGCTTTTCTCTCTCAAAGAGATGGGGACTGGGCAAGTGGTCAGAAGGAAATACAACGTGCTTTTAACTTTGTATGAAAAATAATGTTCAGTTCCATGTTGCTGAACATAATTCTGTTTTTACCAAATAAATCCTCTACTTCAAATTACTGTCCAAATGCTTTATTAAAACTCCGCTTCTGGCCTTTGTTTTGGAATCTGGTACTTTTGTTGCCACTTCCTGATTGCTGTCCTCTGAAGCTTCTACTGCTTTCCCACTGTCCCCTGATGCCGCGATTGCCTTCCCACTGTCCTCAGAAGTTGCGATATCCTCCCTATTGACCTTCAAGCTCTGGTTGCTCCGTGGCCACAGAAAGCTGCCAGCACTGTGAACCATGCCGCTTTTCCTGTACTTTTGTTACTGAGGCAGTAGGGATGTCAAACTTCTCCAGGGTATCTTCCCAATCCAGGGATCGAACTCCATGCACTTACATTGACAGGTGGACTCTTTACCGTTTAGCCATGAGGGAAGCCTGATATAAATAAATGTGAGTGAGTGAGTGAATTCGCTCAGTCATGTCTAACTCTTTGCAACCCCATCGACTGTAGCCTACCAGGTTCCTCCATCCGTGGGGTTTTCCAGGCAAGAATACTGGAGTGGGTTGTCATTTACTTCTCCAGATCTTCCCCACCCAGGGATTGAACCTGGGTCTCCTGCATTGTAGGCAGACTTTTTACCATCTGAGCCACCAGGGAACTCTGTATAAATGTAATTTATATCAAACATTTTTTATATAAATGTAATGCTCAAAATTCTCCAAGCCAGGCTGCAGCAATACGTGAACCGTGAACTTCCAGATGTTCAAGCTGGTTTTAGAAAAGGCAGAGGAACCAGAGATCAAATTGCCAACTTCTGCTGGATCATGGAAAAAGCAAGAGAGTTCCAGAAAAACATCTACTTCTGCTTTATTGACTATGCCAAAGCCTTTGACTGTGTGGATCACAATAAACTGTGGAAAATTCTGAAAGAGATGAGAATACCAGACCACCTGACCTGCCTCTTGAGAAACCTATATACAGGTCAGGAAGCAACAGTTAGAACTGGACAAGAAACAACAGACTGGTTCCAAATAGGAAAAGGACTACGGCAGTGCTGTATATTGTTACCCTGCTTATTTAACTTATATGCAGAGTACATCATGAGAAACACTGGGCTGGAAGAAGCACAAGCTGGAATCAAGATTGCTGGGAGAAATATCAATAACCTCAGATATGCAGATGACACCACCCTTATGGCAGAAAGTGAAGAGGAACTAAAAAGCCTCTTGATGAAAGTGAAAGAAGAGAGTGAAAAAGTTGGCTTAAAGCTCAACATTCAGAAAATGAAGATCATGGCATCTGGTCCCATCACTTCATGGGAAAGAGATGGGAAAACAGTGGAAACAGTGTCAGACTTTATTTTGGGGGGCTCCAAAATCATTGCAGATGGTCACTGCAGCCATGAAATTAAAAGATGCTTACTCCTTGGAAGGAAAGTTATGCCCAACCTAGATAGCATATTGAAAAGCAGAGACAGTACTTTGCCAACAAAGGTCCATCTAGTCAAGGCTTTGGTTTTTCCTGTGGTCATGTATGGATATGAGAGTTGGACTGTGAAGAAAGCTGAGTGCCGAAGACGATGCTTTTGAAGTGTGGTGTTGGAGAAGACTCTTGAGAGTCCCTTGGACTGCAAGGAGATCCAACCAGTCCATTCTGAAGGCGATCAGCCCTGGGTGTTCTTTGGAAGTAATGATGCTAAAGCTGAAACTCCAATACTTTGGCCACCTCATGCAAAGGGTTGACTCATTGGAAAAGACTCTGATGCTGGGAGGGATTGGTGGCAGGAGGAGAAGGGGATGACAGAGGATGAGATGGCTGGATGGCATCACCGACTCGATGGACATAAGTTTGAGTGAACTCCGGGAGTTGGTGATGGACAGGGAGGCCTGGCGTGCTGCAATTCAAGGGGTGGCAAAAAGTTGGACATGACTGAGCAACTGAACTGAACTGAAATACATATAAATATAAAGTATAATCCTTCTCATATGAAGCTATAGAAACAATTTTATTCAGTGAAATACCACCATTTTACTCTGACCAGCACAAAGTACCAATTGTTCTGTTGAATATAATGTTCAAAATTCCAAGCCTTATAATCCAGAATTTCCACTCCTGGGCATATACCTAGATAAAATCAAAATTTGAAAAGATACATGCACTGCAATGTTCACTAAAGCACTATTTACAATAGCCAAGACATGGAAGTGACCTAAATGTCCATCAACAGAGAATAAATAAAGAAGATGTGGTACATATATACAATGAAGTATTACTCAGCCATAAAATGAATGAAATAATGCCATGTGTAGCAACATGGATGGATAGAGTATCATACTAAGTGAAGTAAGTCAGACAAAGACAAATATATGATATAAATTATATGTGAAATCTAATTTAAAATTATACAAATGAACTTATTTATAAAACAGAAACAGACTCAGATTTGAAAATCAAATTTATGGTTTGATTACCATGTTACCAAAGGGGAAACATGGGGGAAGTGATAAATTAGGAGATTGAGATTAACATATACACATTAATATATAGAATGGATAACTCAGTAGGACCTACTCTATGAAATGAATTAGAAAATACTATTATTGCATTATGACTCAAGTACACCTGTGGCTGATTCATGTCATTGTATGGCAAAACCCACCACAATAATGCAAAGTAATTAGCCTCCAACTAAAATAAACAAATTAATTTTTAAAAAAGATCAAAGTGATTTTTCCCACTTAGAGAGAGTCAATATTTGATTTTACAAATACTCATAAAATTGAAACAAAAATTAATGTTATTACAATAAAATTGTATTCAAGCATTACAAAATAAAGAGATTTTATAATTATTGGGTTGCGTTTCATTGTCAGTTGAACTAGAAATTCAGGATAAAAATCTTTCATTTCAAAACATGGTTTCACTGAGTTCAAGTTGGTTTTTCCAAACAGGCTTTTTAAAAATGCTTTTTCATTTAAAAAACTGTTAACCTGAATTGACCATCTTGTAACTCACCAGCTCCAAAATGCAAATAAATGGTCCTCTAGGTGCTCCTTGTGTATTGTTACAAAACCTACATCCTTTTCACCTCTTTTATAGTCCCTTTTATGGCTATTAATTTTTAATTCTGGAGACATAGTCACTGAGTTTCTGGTTCTCTGGTGGGAGATAAATGTGACTTAGATCCTGTTTAATGTACATTTGGGGTTGATGGTTCTGATTGTAACTATTCCCCAGGAGAAAAATTGCTGCTTTCCACAACCCCTTCCTAGTTGGTCATAAAACAAATATTAAATAATGGCAATAAGGTATGAACCTCCTATAGTGCTCCAGTTTTTAATTAAATGATTGCTGATGAAATATGGCTGATGGAAGAACACAGTGCATAAAGAATTCACATGATGTACCCAGTGTTCAGACCATACACATTGCTTGGGCCCTCGAGACCTACTAGTGCAGGTACGGAATGTCCACTCTTATTCCCTGTGCCATATTTTTGTAACTTAAAGCTTTCTGGTATCTTGATGGGAGCACAGAGGCTACCCAAGTGGTATTTCCTCAAAACTGGATTTTAGATTCCCAAACAGTACCAGTTTTGAGACTTCTACAAACCCGATAAATCTGTTACATTTAATATTTTGTGTACTCCCTTCCACCAACAGCCATTAATTGTGAGGTTTGTGAAGGAATAAAAACCTTTTAAAAACCTTCAGTTTTCCCATTATTTTCAGCAAAAAATCTACAGAAGAGAGCTGGTAGAATGTTAACCTGCTGCTGCTGCTGCTAAGTCGCTTCAGTCATGTCCGACTTTGTGCAACTCCATAGATGGCAGCCCACAAGGCTCCTCTGTCCCTGGGATTCTCCAGGCAAGAATACTGGAGTGGGTTGCCGTTTCCTTCTCCAATGAGTGAAAGTGAAACGTGAAAGTGAAGTCGCTCAGTCGTGCCTGACTGTTCGAGACCCCATGGACTACAGCCTACAAGGCTCCTCCGTCCATGGGATTTTCCAGGCAAGAGTACTGGAGTGGGGTGCCATTGCCTTCTCTAGTTAACATGCTAGTCATCAGAATTCACTGCAGCTCATCTAAGTACACTCTACCTTAATCACTGAATATTTTGTCAACTGAAGTATAATCCTGTCAGTGCTGTTATTGTCAGCCATCCCCAATTTCGCAACAATACCAGCTAAAGAAGACTCTGATGCTGGGAGGGATTAGGGGCAGGAGGAGAAGGGGATGACAGAGGATGAGATGGCTGGATGGCATCACTGACTCGATGGACGTGAGTTTGAGTGAACTCCGGGAGTTGGTGATGGACAGGGAGGCCTGGCGTGCTGCGATTCATGGGGTCGCAAAGAGTCAGACACGACTGAGTGACTGAACTGAACTGAAAGTATACAGGATGACCTAAAATGCTGCCAGGAAAGATGTTTAAGTAGGTATTAAACCTACCCCATAGGTGTACATGAGCATAGCCTTCTGCTATCTCCCCTCCTACCCTCCTGCCAACACACATGAAGTTAAATAGAGATACTTTCTACTTTTTCATATATGCTTTGAAAATCTTCTTAGGAAACTACTACACATGTCCCTCACTCTTCCCAAATTCTCACAATTTATTATTCCTCCCAAAATTATGTTACATTTTTCCTTTGTAGCAGCAAAAACATTTATGATGTGAATGTACATATTTAAGAAATAAGCCAAAACTACATGGTCTCATTTAGGGCTTCCCTTGTGGCTCAGATGGTAAAGAATCCACCTGCAATGTGGGAGACTTGGGTTCAATCCCTGGGTTGGGAAGATCCCCTAGAGAAGGGAATGGCTGCCCACGCCAGTATTCTTGCCTGGAGAATTCCATGGATGGAGGAGCCTGGCAGGCTACCGTCCATGGGGTCACAAAAAGTCAAATATGACTGAGCAACTTTCACAAGTGGTCTCATTTATTTAGGGATCTCTTTACCAGTTGCTATAGTGCTGAGTACCCATTTAGCTGATCCCAAATGTACACTTAGTCTGTATCTATATAACATTAACCAAATGATGAACATTCACCAGAGGCAGAGGCCTTTCAGATGGATTCAATTAAGTGATTTGTAAAGAAGCATCCAAAATCGATCTGCTCAGAGCTGTGCGACATTAAATGATTGTGGGATTCAGTTATGAGGAGAAAAATAAACTGTGCTTTGACTAGCTATGTATCATTCTTTATCAAGAGGATGAAAGAAAAAGAAAGAAAAACGAGGAAGGAAGAGAGGAGGGAGAGAAGGGAGGAGGGAGGAAGGAGGCAAATCTTTAAAAAGAGGTGAAATTTTATAATGAGGTAAGAGAAAACTGAATTGGAATGAGGGAGGTGTCCCAAAATTGGTCCTGCTGATTGTTAAAGCCTCTACTAGCAGTGTCACTAGGAGAGTCAGCTCACTTTTCTGAAAAAATGGTTTACTCCACTGAAAACAGGAATGATAATACCCATTTTACTGGAAATGAACTGAGATTTACATACAAAAGCTTTGGGAATCACAAACCCACATAGGTCAATCCAGTGTTAATTCAACTTCTATTTCTGTTACACTCCCCCAGCTGAGACATGAGAAGCTTAGTTTTCTCACCTTAGTTGAATTCTATTTATGACATGATGCTTCTTAAGTCCTAAAGAACTGGTGCTTTAGGCACTATTCGGATCTTCTATAGATCAGCATTTCTCAGGCTCCTGTGTCCAGACAGATTAACAGAGATTTCACAAAGGCAGGTCTGGGGCAGGGCCTGAGATGGCTCTTCTCACCAGCTCCCAAGTAAGGCTGGTCAGTGTGTGCTCACCCTACTTGGCTTTGATAACATTAGGGGCTACTCCAACACTTTCACACACTGAGCACACATTATTTATTGGATCAGAGCACAGAGTTTTAAGTGCTGCTGCTGATGTCATTCGGGTTTTTTTCCATGGTGATAAGTACGTCCTCTGGGAGTGACTGCAGCCAACAAAGAGGACTGTAAACTGAAGACAGGGTGAGGCAAATAAGGGGCAGAGTGGTCTGCGGAAGAATCTACTGCTTCCCCTCCTGTTCTGGGCTGTCACTCATGATGAATGGCTCTACACAGAAAGGTTGGACTCAAGTGCAGTGATGACTTGCAATTAAACTCCCCGTTATTCTTTGCCAAGACCATTATTAGCATACTGTCCATACTACGTACCATAATTACAGCCCATAATACATACCATATCAAGATGGAGACAAACCTTTATTTTGGTGGTTTGTGATAAACGTGTCTATCTGTCTTATTAGGGAATTTAATTTTTTGTCTTAAAGTGTAAGCTTGGCTTCATAACATTAAAATGGAGCAATATAAGAAACACAGATAACATATCAGAATGAAATATACAAAGACAAGCTTATCTTCAGTAAAGTCATTTATGCATTAGAATCTCCATTCTCTCACTAATCCATTCATCCAACAAATATTTACTGAGACTCTAAAACATACTACATATTGCTCTGAACTCTAAGATAAAGCAGCAAAGTAAACTCCCCACCCTGATACCAACCAGTAATGCTGAAGAAGCTGAAGTTGAATGGCTAAATAAAGACCTACAAGACCTCCTAGAACTATCACCCAAAAAAGATGTTCCTTTCATTATAGGGAACTGAAATGCAAAAGTAGAAAGTCAAGAGATGCCTGAAGTAACAGCAAATTTGGCCTTGTGTTAACAGAGTTTTGTCAAGAGAACGCACTGGTCATAGCAAACACCCTCTTCCAACAACACAAGAGAAGACTCTACACATGGACATCATCAGATGGTCAATACCAGAATCAGATTGATTATATTCTTTGCAGCCAAAGATGGAGAAACTCTATACAGTCAGCAAAAACACCACCAGGAGCTGACTGTGGCTCAGATCACGAACTCCTTATTGCCATATTCAGACTTAAATTGAAGAAAGTAGGGAAAACCACTACACCATTCAGGTATCACCTAAATCAGATCCCTTATGATTATACAGTGGAAGTAAGAAATAGATTCAAGGGATTAGATCAGATAGAGTGCCTGAAGAACTATGGTTGGAGGTTTGTGACATTGTACAAGAGGCAGTGATCAAGACCATCCCCAAGAAAAAAGAAATGCAAAATGGCAAAATGGTTGTCTGAGGAGGCCTTACAAATAGCTGAGAAAAGAGGAAAGATAAACCCATTTGAATGCAGAGTTCCAAAGAATAGCAAGGAGAGATAAGAAAGCCTTCCTCAGTGATCAATGCAAAGAAATAGAGGAAAATAATAGAATGCGAAAGACTAGATATCTCTTCAAGAAAATTAGAGATACCAAGGGAACATTTCATGCAAAGATGGTCTCAATAAAGGACAGAAATGGTATGGACCTAACAGAAGCAAAAGATATTAAGAAGAGGTGGCAAGAATACACAGAACTACACAAAGATCTTCACGACCCAGATAATCATGATGGTGTGATCACTCACCTAGAGCCAGACATCCTGGAATGTGAAGTCAGGTGGGCCTTAGGAAGCAGCACTACGAAGAAAGCTAGTGGAGGTGATGGAATTCCAGTTGAGCTATTTCAAATCCTAAAAGATGATGCTGTGAAAGTGCTGCACTCAATATGCCAGCAAATTTGAAAAACTCAACAGTGGCCACAGGACTGAAAAGGTCAGTTTTCATTCCAATCCCAAAGAAAGGCAATGCCAAAGAATGCTCAAATCACCACACAACTGCACTCATCTCATACACCAGCAAAGTAATGCCCCAAATTCTCCAAGCCAGGCTTCAACAGTATGTGAACCGTGAAATCCCAGATTTTCAAGCTGGATTTAGAAAAGGCAGAGGAAAGAGAGATCAAATTGCCAACATCTGCTGGATCATGGAAAAGCAAGAGAGTTCCAGAAAAACATCTATTTCTGCTTTGTTGACTATGCCAAAGCCTTTGACTGTGTGGATCACAATAAACTGTGGAAAATTCTTCAAGAGATGGGAAACCAGACCACCTTACCTGCTTTCTGAGAAATCTGTATACAGGTCAGGAAGCAACAGTTAGAACTAGACATGGAAAACAGACTGGTTCCAAATTGGGAAAGGAGTACGTCAAGGCTGTATATTGTCACTCTGCTTATTTAACTTATATGCAGAGTACATCATGAAAAATGCTGGACAGAGTGAAGCACAAGCTGGAATCAAGATTGCCAGGAGAAATATCAATAACCTCAGACACGCAGATGACACCACACTTACGGCAGAAAGCGAAGAAGAACTAAAAGAGCCTCTTGATGAAAGTGAAAGAGGAGAGTGAAATGTTGGCTTAAAACTCAGCATTCAGATAACTAAGATCATGGCATCTGGTCCCATCACTTCACTGCAAATAGATGAGGAAACAATGAAAACAGTGACAGACTTTATTTTCTTGGGCTTCAAAATCACTGCAGATGGTGACTGCAGCCATGAAATTAAAAGACACTTACTCCTTGGAAGAAAAGCTATGACCAACCTAGACAGCATATTAAAAAGCAGAGACATTTCTTTGCCAACAGAGGTCTGTATAGTCAAAGCTATTTTTTTTCCAGTAGTCATGTATGGATGTAAGAGTTGGACTATAATGAAAGCTGAGCACTGAAGAACTGATGCTTTTGAACTATGGAGTTGGAGAAGACTCTTGAGAGTCCCTTGAACAGCAAGGAGATCCAACCAATCCATCCTAAAGGATATCAGTCCTGAATATTCATTGGAAGGACTGATGCTGAAGCTGAAATTCCAATAGTCTGGCCATCTGATGTGAACAGCTGACTCATTGAAAAAGACCCTGGTGCTGGGAAAGATTGAAGGTGGGAGGAGAAAGGGGTGACAGAGGATGAGATGGTTAGATGGCATCACAGACTCGATGGACAATGAGTTTGAGCAAGCTCCAGGAGTTGGTGATGGACAGGGAAGCCTGGCATGCTGCAGCCCATGGGGTCACAAACCGTCAGACCCGACTGAGTAACTGAACTCAACTGAACAGGACACTGATACAACTTACAGTTTGTATAAACACAAGCAGAATACTCCAAGTAGGGATAAATGGTATGGAGAAAAAAAAATAAAGCAAAGTAAGGAAGAAAGGGAAAGCTTATGTGTGGGGTGGGGCTGAGGAGGGGGATTATTTTATATGCAGGACCAGGAGGGGACAGAGGAGACCTGAATGAAGCGAGAATAAGATACGTGGATCCATAGCTAAAGAGATAATGAGACAAAGAGAATGAGAAGAATCAAGAGCACCAAGATTTTTGCCCCAAGCAACTGCAAGAATCAGGTTGCCATTTTAATGAGGACCCTCTGTCGGCAAAAATGTACCAAATTTTAAAATATTCTGGGCCCCATTCTTCTAAATTCAATTTTTAAACACTCTGAAGCACATTAAATATCATCATTAATTAAGCCTCTTTTTCTCAGGACAAATGGTTTTAAACTACAGAGCTAACTTGAACATATGAAATCAAAGGAAGTGCTCAAATAAGTCACACTTTCAGTAAAGAAGTTGAAAAGGTCCTGTTTAACTTGGTGGCCTTTTTCTTTTTTAAAAAAAAATTATTTCATTATTCTTACTGGGTTTTTCTAGCTGTGCCTGACAGCATGTAGGAGTTTAATTCCCCGACCAGGGTTTGAACCCACACCCCCTTCACTGGGAGCATGAAGTCTTAACCAATGGACCACCAAGGAAGTCCTCATTCCTGACTGCCTTTTTCTGGTGGCAGATTTTTCTAGTTCTGAGGCAGTTTGGTTCCAAAAAAAGAGTCATTTTTTTCCTTGTAACTGACACATAATATGAAAAATCAGGTGACAAACAATCAATCCATTTTACAAGGCTCTTTATGACCTCTTCAGAGAAAATTAAACCAGTTTTGGTAAGAGCTTTGCTGCTCAATGTAATATTACCTGAAGTCACTAAATGGCAACCAAATTTATATTTTACTGTAATTCCTTACTCAATGTTCATTCTCAATATATTTCCAAACAAGATAAGGAGTTTCTGCTCATCTCACACCTCAGAAATCTGATTTTTACACCAGGTCAACATTTTAACATCTTTTCTCAGCGTCAGTGATTGCCATCTTGTAGGCACTTTTTTAAGGAAGCTAACTCCTTTCATTTCTGTAAAGTCAAAAATCTCATTGTCTCTGCAGGTTGTGCAGAAAATGAAAAGTGATCCCAAGCTTGCACTATGAAGGTCTTAATATTACAGGTAAGTAAATCACACCTCTTTTTAGCAATGTTGTGTCAAGGTGTCAGGACATCTAGCTGATAAAATCTCATTTTCTTTGATGAGAAGTTTATAGACTGAATGTAATTTGCCAAATTATACATTTGTACTGACTGCCAAATACACAGATGAATGAACAAAATCTACAAATAAAATATATATTTAGACATGATATAATCAATCTTTTATTTTATATACCTTGCAGTTTTATTAATATTCTTCATAGAAATAAAAAAAAACAATTTGAAGCTCCATTTTTCAAATCAAAATACCTGTAAGTTAAGAAAAGTTTATTTTTGTTATTGTGATTCCACATGTCCATTTAAAATTTGTAATGATATTAGAACTCAGTCAAGGATTTGGGGGGTTTTGTTTACAGTTACTTGAACAGTTGTCTCAACATTATTTATTGACTAATACATATTTTACTGTGTGCTGGCTTTGTACTCTATCAACTTAGTGAAGTTAGATCTGTGAATTGTACTTCTCATGACTCTTTCTCTCAACAAAAGTTACCTTTTTAAAAATTTCAATTATTAAGCATTCAAAGATTGAGACTACACAATATTAAATTAGATTTTTGTAAAATTTACCAAAAGATCATGAAGCACATAGAAATTTGCCATGCTTCCTTGCCTTTGGCACTTTTGCCATTTCAGTACTTAATAGTTCTTACTACAAAGAATTTGTAGAAGAAATAAAAGAATTTAATTAAAATAAAATCAGTTATAGCACAGTCTGCCATGTGTAGAGACTCCATATTTACTAGCTCTTTCTACTTGAACTTAGAGCAAAGATTTGGGATTTATGGAAACTGAGAATGATGGTGAATGAGAAATTCTGGTTTATCTCCGGTATTCAATTTACTACTTTGTTTTCGCATGATTAGGGACACACCTAAGTTAGAGCGGGCTTGTTCATGAATGATGACCAACACCTGAGATAACAACATTAAATTTATTCCCAAAGCAATGAGTTTATTGTCGATAAGAAGAGATAGCTATTGATGCGTTGGTTCAAGTGATGTAATTGTCACTCTCATCAAAGGAATTGCCTCCCATTAGATTTAGCCTCATTCTCAAATAAGCCATCATCATAAATATGATACAGGATTCATTTCAAAAGATCAGACCTGTTAAATCAGTACTGGAGACTGCTAGAAGATACAATTTTTAAGTATATTAAACACTTAAACGCAGGACCCTCCTTCCCCCAGATACCTCTGAGAAAATGTAATTAAAATGGAGTCTGTTTTGCATTATTTTTTTTAAGGGAAAACTCATCAGATCTTTACAACATTAGAATATTGCATACCACGAGTGTTTGACTTTATTCCACTGAATTCAACAATAAGTGCATAGTACTTATCTCTGCTTATAATGGAGAACCTGAAATGTGTGAAGACATGCTTCAAATGATGAAGAAAATGTAAATGCATCTAGTTTAAGGGGAAATAGACTATCTGCTAATTGCTTCAAGAATTGAGTGATTTGGAAGACCTCTGGAGAGGATTCATTTCTCCGATTTGCATACACTTCGCTCATACTACCTGGCTTACTACAAATGCCTTGATGATGTGTGTGTGAAGTGTTCCTCGTCAACACCAGAGACTGGGAAGGATCCAGTGGCTCTGGGGACCAGAGAGCTTCTTCCTGCTAAAGAAGCTGCCCCTCTGTGATACCAAGCCCTTAGGAGAGCATACTTCATGTCTGATAAATGATCTGGTTTTCTTTCGGCCCATTGTTACTATTATTGTTATTATTATTGCCCCTAATTAATTGGCTTAATTTTCCTGATGATACCAGTGAGCTTATTAGTTAACGTAACCCTTTATACTCTCGTAGAGATTCTCTTAATCTAATGAAAAGGGTACAAAAAGAAGTCATATTATTACTTTTACTTTCTTTCAGAGCTTTTAACACCTGGTAGTGTGAATAACTGAGGACTCTTAAAACCACAAAAATCAAATGCAAAGATGGCTTATCGCCTTTTACAAAGGTGGAGAGTACAAACTCCCTTGAGGCAGATGAATGGGCTCAAAAGGAAAGGATGAGAGGGAAACAGGACAAAGAAGAGGATGCAAACGGTGAGAACACATCTGTAGAAACAGGAACAAAGGGGAACTGCAGAGAAGGGAAGAACAATTAAGACGGAGGAAAAATTCAAAGAAGAGGGAGCGAAACAGGGACAGAAATAGGACAAAGAGGAAAAAAAAGAGAAAAGTAAGTAGAAAAGATTTAAAGGAAAAAAAGAAAGAGCTGAAAAGGAAGATATCTGTGACACATGACATAATATCATGTGGATGTGGATTGTATTGTACCACTAAAAAAAACCCACCTACAAAAAAGCTCTGTATTTGCCACAGTTTATACATAGACTACAGTGAAAAATCTGAAAATGTTAATGCATGGTTCTTTGAACTTCATAAAACACACTGAGAATGTTAGCGATGCTTGAGATAATTAAAGTAACTTTTCCATAGGGTACAAAACATATTCTGAAATAATGCCTGAAAGTAGCAGCTCCTAGGTATATATAAGATTAATCAAAATGTTAGGATATTTCATTTATCTTGAGTACATAACCATGATTTGAAACAGCATAAAGGGTTGAAAAGCATGTCAAGAATAGCATGCGCTTTAAAAATTAGGAGATGCATAAGGTTAACTTTCAGAGAAATCTGTTAAATATGAATGTAAAAATGAATAAAATATAAGGTCATAGGCAAATCGTCCTGTTTTCATGAACCTTGATCATATAATAGAAGTTACATTTATTACTGAAATGTGAATGAAGATGGAATTCAAGATAAGGTATTAATCATAATTAGAATGACTATGACAGGTCTGTGGTGACAAATACTTAACAAGTAGTAAGAATGCTTATTCATAACAAATCTCTTAATTCATTAAATTCTTCATTAAAAGGGCAACCTCTTAATAAGTTCAACATAAAGTTGGTATAACATGCTATTAGCATTTTCTCTCTTTTTATTTTCATTTTAGGGGGCTATTGTTAACAAAATGAGGTAAATCATTTAAAACATATAATTACTTGGATATAGTCGCATAGTAATTCCCTAAGCGATTGTACGGTTATAAGTTGTCAGTGTGCATATTAATTTATCATACCCACCAGCCTCATCTTCGTTGATTTACTAGCTGTTAGAAAAACAGATTAAGAAGCACACGCTGCCCTTCTCTGAAAGTTTCATTGAGGCACAAGTAGGGCAAACACTGCTCTCCAATTAGAATCCTGCTGTTTGCCAGGACTTGACAATGACTAATTAGAGTCTTAAATGACTTAATATGTTTGAATGCATGATTATTTATAAGTACATTTTAGGATATGCATAAAACAATCATTCCTGGTTTACATATGAAAGGCTACTTTTCATGCAAAGGGCAAAGACCTGTTGAACACCTGAGGTCAAAGGAAAAAAAGATGTTTTAATGTCATGGTTACTGTTTGCTTAGGCAACCATTACCTTAAAAGGGAGAAGAAAGAGTGAAATGCTTAAATCTCAGCTTTACAAACTATGAAACTTACAAACATGGGATTTTTAGAGGAATGAACCATTTAAAAAATATATGTTGCCTCCTTAGAATTGTTATCAGAGTTAAACATATATACTCTTTGACCAGTGCCTAGGACAGAGGGAGCACTCAATCATTAACTACATGGTAGGTCCTGACAATATAAAGCTGGAGTAGAATTTGTGGATATATTAATACAACTGATTTTTTGACACATTTTAGGGGATTCATTTGATTATCAGTCATTCATTGATCAGCTACTATGAGTCAGGCACTGTGCCAAGCATGGGAAGTAAGACAGATACCATGCAGGATCACTGAGCTGGGTTCCACTGCACTGCCAGTCAAAGAGATAATGAAAATAGAGCAGAGTTATGAGTTGTTTTGTCAATAAGTTGCTCTTAAACTTTAAAATATTTGAAATATATGTAAGCGTAGAGAAATTATCATATTAAACACTACATTGCACATTAAAATTTTGCAAATGTTAACTTTCTCTATATTTTTTTATGCTTCTGAAGCAGACAGATGTAAGGTGGCCTCCATTGATTTCCCACTCTCTACTGTCCATGTCTTTGTGTAATTCCCTCCTCTGGGTATGAGCAGGACCAGTGTCAGGCTTCTAACAAATAGAATATGGCAATGGTGGTGGACTATGGCTCCTACGATCAGGTTATATTACATAAGACTCCATTTTAGCCAACTGAGATGAGAGACTCTTCTTCCTGGGTGGATGAAGTCAGCAGTCATACTGAGGCAGCCGAGACAGCAAGGGACGTCAATCAGCCTCTTGGACCTGAGAGCAACCTCCAGCTAACAGCTAGCAAAATGCTGGAGCCCTCGATCAGACAGCCAAGGAAATAAATTCTGGCAACACCAGAATAAGCTTTGAAGCAGTTTTTCCCCTTGAGCCTCCAAATGAGAGCACAGCCTATCTGAGGCTTTGATTGCAGTCTTGTGAGACCTTCGACAGTGGACTAAAGTAAGCTATGCCCAGACTCCTGACCTGCGGAAACTGTGACATAATAAATATGTATTAAGTCACTAAGTTTGTGGTAGTTTGTTACAAAATAATAGAAAACCAATACAACTTCTAATGACATTACAAATGCCTCAAAAAATAATATGGGTTTTAAATTGGCTGCATATTGGGGGGGGGGAAGCTAGAACTGCAAAAGAGCTGATAAATTCTTCTTTCTCTTAAAAGGGGAAGGTTTAAATAGCCTTCAGAGAAATTTGTAAGTATCATGAGAAAAGGCCCAATGCCTTTCCAAGGAATCATTTAAGCGTTTAATGTGTCTTGCTGACATGTAGATTGTTATACTATCTAATCTACAGAATTAAAAATCATTTCATTATATTCCAGAATTTTTAAAGGCCACATAAAATAGCTATTTTCCAGTCTAGAAACTTCATATTCTATAAATTATTGATCATTTTCTTCTCTAAGATTAAGAATCCTGATTAACATCTCATTTTCCTTTTCTTTATGATCTACTTCTCTTTGATCTTTCCCATTTTTTCCTCTGGAATTTCCTGTGTTATATATCTTCTCTTTGCTCCTTCAGATGCTGGCTTCAGCCCTCTCCATTTCACTACTCTGGATCACAAGAATTGACTTGGATAGACCACAGTAATGGGTGGCCTTTCCCAGTGATAGCAACTTCAATTGCTTTAATTCTTTTTTTCTATTATCTCAGTCTTTGCTTGTGTGCATGCTAAATTGCTTCTGTCATGTCAGACTCGTTGAGACCCTATGGACTGTAGCCTTCCAGGTTTCTCTGTCTGTGGGATTCTCTAAGCAAGGATACTGGAGCAGGTTGCTATGCCCTCAGGTCCAGGGGACCTACCCAACCCAGGGATAGAACCTGTGTCTCTTATGACTCTGGCAGGTAGGTTCTTTACCACTAGTGCCACCTGGGAAGCCCATTTTAGTCTTTTGGTTTTATCTATTGACATCCTACAGATTTTTATTCTCTTACATATCACTGCCACACACACATACATTACTATCACTCTATCCAAATATGTTCTACATAAATCTGTTTTTAGTAAATATTCAGTGTTTACATGATCACAACCCAGCTCAATTCAGTTCAGTCACTCAATCTGATTCTTTGCAATCCCATGGAATGCAGCATGCCAGGCTTCCCTGTCCATCACCAACTCCCAGAGATTACTTAAACTCATGTTCATTGAGTCAGTGATGCCATCCAATCATTTCATCCTCTGTCGTCCCCTTCTCCTCCCACCTTCAATCTTTCCCAGCGTCAGCCTCTTTTCCAATGAGTCAGTTCTTTGCATCAGGTGGCCAAAGTATTGGAGCTTCAGCCTCAGTACTTCCAATGAATATTCAGGACTGATATCCTTTAGGATGACTGGTTGGATCTCCCTGTAGTCCAAGGGACTCTCAAGAGTCTTCTCCAACACCATAGTTCAAAAGCATCAGTTCTTCGGCCCTCAGCTTTCTTTATAGTCCAACTCTCACATCCATACATGACTACTAGAAAAACCATAGCCTTGACTAGACAGACTTTTGTTGGCAAAGTAATGTCTCTGCTTTTTAATATGCTGTCTAGGGTGGACACGGAGAAGGCAATGGCAACCCACTCCAGTACTCTTGCCTGGAAAATCCCCTGGACGGAGGAGCCTGGTAGGCTGCAGTCCATGGGGTCGCTAAGAGTCAGGCATGACTGAGCGACTTTACTTTCAGTTTTCACTTTCATGCATTGGAGAAGGAAATGGCAACCCGCTCCAGTATTCTTGCCTGGAGAATCCTAGGGACAGAGGAGCCTGGTGGGCTGCCGTCTCTGGGGTCGCACAGAGTTGGACACGACTGAAGTGACATAGTAGCTAGGGTGGGCATAGCTTTTCTTCCAAGGAGTAAGTGTCTTTTAATTTCATGGCTGCAGTCACCATCTGCAGTGATTTTGGAGCCCAAGAAAATAAAGTCTGTCACTGTTTCCATTGTTTCCCCATCTATTTCCCATGAAGTGATGGGAACTAGATGTCATGATCTTAGTTCTCTGAAAGCTGAGTTTTATGCCAACTTTTTCACTCTCCTCTTTCACTTTCATCAAGAGACTCTTTAGTTCTTCTTCGCTTTCTGCCATAAGTGTGGTGTCATCTGCATATCTGAGGTTATTGATATTTCTCCTGACAATCTTGATTCCAGCTTGTGTTTCTTCCAGTCCAGCGTTTCTCATGATGTACTCTGTATATAAGTTAAATAAGCAGAGTGACAATATACAGCCTTGATGTACTCCTTTCCCAATTTGGAACCAGTCTGTTTTCCATGTCCAGTTCTAACTGTTGCTTCTTGACCTGCATACAAATTTCTCAGGAGGCAGGTAAGGTGGTCTGGTTTCCCATCTCTTTGAGAATTTTCCACAGTTTGTTGTGATCCACACAGTCAAAGGCTTTGGCATAGTCAATAAAGCAGATGTTTTTCTGGAACTCTCTTGCTTTTTCAATGATCCAGTGGAAGTTGGCAATTTGATCATAACTAGATAACTATTTTCACAGTGATGTACATCAAATACTATGTTTCCTTTCCTACCTTGCATGCTTTTTTTCCCCTAGACTCCCCCTCACTTTTTATCTCTGTTTTATTTCTACGAATCAATTACCATTTCATTCCCAACTCTGTACCTGAGAAAAAAAATCTTTCAGTATATCTTTTGATATATTCAAATATATCAGATATGTACAGAGTTCATCTCTTTTTTCTTCTGGGATATGTTCCTCCTGGAGATCACTTTCCTTTGCTCCACTCTGGATTGCTGCTTTCTAGGCCTGCTTCATAGCTGTCATCCTTGGAATCTTCTCTCACCATCTGTCTGGGAATTTCTTTGACCTTTCTATGTTTCATATTCCCTGTTTTTTGAATCTCATACTTTTTCTTTCTTGGTTTGATTTTTTGTTTCAGTAGAATACAGCCTCTAAGAGTTTTCTGAGAAAGGATGAATGAGACTAAATTCAGGGGGATGTTAAACATCTGCAACATTCTCAAATGATGGATATGTTTTCTGGGTATAGAATTTTAAATTGGAAATAATTTTTTCTCTGAATTCCTCAGAATTCCTCCATTGTCTTCTGGTTTTCAACTTTGCAATTGTAAAATATAATACCATTCTAATATTGATCCTTTGGAAGGTGTTTTTGTTCATTTATATTCAAAACTTTTCAGGATCTTCTCCTCCAGTGTACTGAAATCTCACAATCATGTGTTCTGAGGCATAATAGGTAACACTTTTTTTCATTTGCTGTACTGGAGCTTCATTAGACTTTTCAATCTGGACTTGGATTTTTCAGTTCTAGAAATTGAAAAAAAAATGTCTCTGATTATTTTTATCCCATCTCTTTCCCTGTTTTTTTTTTTTTCAAGAAGTCCTTGAACATTATTTAAATATTGGACCACATGGGAAAATGATCTATTTTTTTTCCTAGTCTCCATATTCTATCATCTAGACTAGTTCCTTGGCTTTATTTTCCAAGACTTCTTTTTTTTTTTTTTAAGACTTCTTTGAATTTTAAAAAACCTTCTATGAATTTTCCTTGGTTTTAGTTTCAAAACTTTCTTTGAATTTTAATTCAATATTAAAAATTTCAATATTCTTGTTAACAGAATGCTTTACTCTTATCACCTGCATTCTTGTTTTATAGAAGATATATACTTTCTTATTTCTCTAAGGAAAATAATTATGGATTTCTTTTTCTTGTGGACATTTCTTTCTATGCCCTATAAATCTTTTAAAATTTATTTTCTTTTTATTTTGACCTCTGGATTTCACATTTGAGGCTTTCCTCAAATGTCTGATGACCTCTTACTGTCTAGACTGAGGCTTTAAAATGCTTTAAAGTCCAGACCTTTTCCAATTCAAGCTTTTTATAGACCACACTGTCTTTTGTCAGTATGTTGGAGGGGTAGTCGTCTGCCTACTTGGGACAGGGCAAAAAATGTGGTAAGTAGAAAGAAGGGTGTCTAAATCAGTCCTGTCCCATAGACAGTAACTTACACTACAAGCGTGAGCATCATATATAATTTTTTAGTGTTTTGGCTACATTTTTTAAAGCTTTAAAATAAAATGAATTAATGCTATTAATGTATTTTTAAACCCAACACATCAAAAACTATTGTCATTTTAATATGTGATATGTCTGTTTAATATACACATATTTATTGTTCTCTTCTACTTGTAAAATATAAGTTGCAGTAGAGCAAGAATCTTGTAGATCCTGTTCACTACAGTTGGACACAAATCATAAACATGCCTGTTCATGGTGGATGCTAAAAATATAGTTGAAGGATGAATGAGTGAATGAATTTTAATTTCATAAGCTTGAGCACATCTGTTTCATTTGTTTTGTTATACTTTACCATTGTATTTAATTCACAGGGACATACACAGTTTACATAATATACTTCTACAGGCTTAATTATATTTATGCAGTTTGCTGCTCAATGTCTGTGATTGGCTTTATGTACATTTGTTTGATTATTCAGAAATTACAGTGGTGCCCTCAGTGACACTAGGAAGTAGTCGATGCAATCAGTTCATTAATGTGATTCAAATAAACATCAACCGATCGAGAACTCAGAAGTCAATCATTATAGAAGTCAAAAAAAGGAAAAGAAGAAAGGACAAATGGACTCCTTATATAGACATGGCCTTAATTATTTTGTGATATTGTTGGACACTTAAAGTCATATACCTGCTTAAGCCATTTAGGTGCTTTCAGCACCTACTATATTATTTTATTTCAGCTATACTAAATTTAATTCATCTAATTGTAGTTAAGAATCCCATCCCCTCCAACAGCCACCTGCAAATCTTCACCCTAATTTTCTTCTTTCCAGCATTTCTCAGGAGAACGGGAAAAACTTGTGATTATTCCAAGTTCACATTTAATCTCATTCAGTTTAACCCCTTCTGCAAACTAAAACCTTTCCATTGCATTTATTCACATACACAAATACCAAAAAACTTTTTTTATTATTTAAATATTGTCACTTAGAATTAACTTTAAAATTCTCAACTTTTTTTCTTAATATGCCTAAAATGATGGATACGAATATCAATAAACACTTACAATAGTACCTTTCAACCAACAATGGTGGTCAGAATTTTACTGTCTTAAATTAATGTACTGACATAATTAGCACTTGTTAAGCTCTAAAATCTTAAGGAACATTTGCCTGATAGGACAATTAAGGTTTAAAATTAGGTAGGATTTTGTTTGTTTTTTCTAAGAAAATCAGCAGTGTGGAGTTAAGGGGAAAAAATGGACCCAGTATCTTTAGGAGTTCATTAAGATATTTCAAAGAATCTCAAAACAATTGTACACATGGCTTTGTAAACTAATCTCTTCTCTTATGGAATAATTTCTTCAGTTCCAAATTGAAGTTCTCACTAAATTTGACTGTGAGATTGTGTAAATCAAATTTGATGAATTGCATGCAAAGAGTAATTTCACATCAAAACCTGCCTTTAAGGATGCTCATTTTAAAACAAAGGTGATTTGTCATCCCATAATACAATATATCTCGCAAATCTGCCTTTGTTAGAAAATAGCCCAAATTGGGCTGGACATAAAGTGTACCTGTAAAGTGCTGCATTATTAAATCCAGTTACTTAGGGTTTAAACTCTTTTTTACTGGCAATTTTTAGTAAGCAAGAAAGCCTTCTATCTGTAGTGCTGTCCGTCAGTCTCGGGAAACATGTCTGTACTTCGGTTAACAAATCCACCACAAAGTTGCATTCTTGCTTCTTTTCTCTTTGCCTAAATCTCAGCTTTTTCTTTCAAAGAGGGGAAATTTTGGGTTTTGCAACTTTGCTATGTGACTTCAAGAAGCTGAGGTAGAAATGATGAACACACTTGGCTTTGGTTGAAGAGGAAGAACGCAGAGTTTATAAATGTCTCAGGTATTTCCAATAAATTGGAGGTCACCAGAAAAGATGTTAGGATAATAAATCTAGCCTCTAAGTATACACTCCCTTTACCCAGTGGGGAGCCTCCTGGGATCATTTGTCTGCTGTTCATTATCTTGTCTGCATTATTCAACAGCTCTGTTCCTGCTCAATGGGCTTCAGAGAGCTTTTAGCAGCTGCAGCAACCTCCAATTTTTACTTAAGTTCCCTCTCTCTTTGTAATAGCAAAAAAAAAAAAAAAAAAAAAAAACAGAAAAGGAAAGAAAACCTATCTCTGATGCCCAAGACCCACCTGTGTAATAGAACCCATGTCAAAACTAAGCTTGTTTATTCATTTCACATTAACTGTATCAGTATTATAATGCAATATTTGGGAGGCCAAATAAGAAATCTTGCATTTAAATACTAAGACTCTGAGGTTTTAAAAAAATTTGCAAACTATCTAAATAATATAATGAAAAGGAAAAAAAAAGCATTTAATTTCTTTTAAATTCTGAGTTTAAGTTCCATTTTAAGAAAAATTCCCTTTTGAAAATGACAAATGAAGAAAGTTTTTAAAAAATCACCGAAAAATCTAGTACCTGACTAAAAAAGAGAATAAGCTTTGAAGAAAAGGAGCAAGTTTATAGCTTACCCAAGTGAAAAACCTTTGCATTTGATTTGTTTCATTTAGGACATACTTAGCTGCTCTCAGGTGAGTTGATTTTCAGGAAGGTGGACATTACTTATGACCATGATCTACCTTAATAGGACTCTCTTGAATCTGACTAAACTAAAACTATTATGGTAAAATAGAATGTAGTGTTGTATTTATTAACTGGGTGGTGGATAAAGCAAAATAGTTTTTCAATGGCCAGAACCAACACGCGATGATAAGAACTGATCAAAATGGTCATAGGGAATGGGCAGAGCAAGCATTAAACTCTCCAAGAAGTCACTGGAAGCACTTCAGGGACTTATCAAAAACTGGCTATTTCACCTAAGTTGTGTGAGATTAAGATGCATGACTATTTTCTAATCAAGACTATGAAGACTCACTACAGCTCAGATAGTAAAGAATGGCTCAGATGGTAAAGAATCCACCTGCAATGCAGGAAACATGGGTTCGATCCCTGGGTCACGAAGATCCCCTGGAGAAGAAATGGGTACCCTCTCCAGTATTCTTGCTTGGAGAATTCCATGGACAGAGGAGCCTGGTGGGCTACAGTCCATGATGCAAAGAGTCAGACACAGCTGAGTGCCTAACACTGTCACTTTAACAGCATCTAAAAGCTGAGAGTAGAGCATATAAACAGCTGGCAAATGGAAACCTTATAAACAAAACAACATTTAAAAATAAATCTAGCTTGTGTCATTAATAAGGAATTATTTAAATATCCAACAATATGCGAATTATAGCTAAAACTGCATGAACCATCCATTTTTCTATTAAGGCTGTGGTCTGGAGTCGAATGTGTTCAGGACGGGAGTAGGAGGAAGGATGCTTGTAGAGACATTTACACTTCTCCTGTGGCCTTGAGATCCTCTAATCTTCAAGAGCAGAGGTGACAGTCTATGTCCAGAATAAAATGTCTTGATCTATGTATAGAAACAAGGGACTGCAATTTCCTAGCATTAGATCATCATATTAAAAACCAAGGGAGCCTTTCAGCACCACCATTTGATCAGATTAAGATTCTTAGTGTCATACAAAACAGCTTGTTAGCCACCCAAAGTCTGAAAGCATCTCTAAAGTGGCATAGAAATGCTAAATAGCCTCAGACACCCGGACAATGGCTGACATCCGAGGCCAAAGCAAAGACCTCCTCAATTATCAGCATACTTGTTACTGGGAAACATCTAGATAGTAAGCTGACTTTGTAATTGGGAAACATGTAAATAAATGCCTGAAACTTTTATCCAGATCCTTGCTGTAGTTTTATTTGGGCCTCCCAAAGCGCATGAAATGCGAGAAAGCAAACATGACTTTTGTCATTTGCTTTCTAAGCAGAATAATCGTGGCACAACACAGCTATGAAAGCTTTTATACTGACTCTCAAGTTATGTTCAAAATTATCAAATATCCCACAGTTGAAGCTGCTTCCTTAAACTACTAGAATTTGTCACGTAAATCTCAAACTGGATTTTGAGTATGTGCCTTATATATTAATTCCTTTTCTTAGACAAACTAGACAGTCACTCTTGCAATTCAGTGGACTTGATTCTCATCATTTACCACCTTTGGTATACAGGCAGCACAAAATGGTTTAAAATTGGCCATCTCTACAGCAGCCCCAGTCTCATTAAGGGGGCACCCAGATTGAGTTTGTGAAAACAACTTCAATGTTTTGGGCTTTTTTGTTTGTTTTGTTTTTAATTTCACAACTATTAGAGTTAAGTCTCAGGTTTCTACTCTCAGGGAAAAGATAAAAATAATTAATCAATATATCTTTTCGGCTGATTTCCATGTTGTCTGCCAACCAAGACAATTTATAAAACAATAAGAAAAAAATACTCTTCCTAAAAGATCCTTTAAAACCAAAATCTCTTTTTAAAAACTTTTAATGAAAGAGTAGTTCTGCTAATTGATTTTACGTAATTCGGGAGAAAAGAAGGCAGTAGGTAGACTCAGTATGTAAGTAAAAACCAACCATATGACAGTAAACTAAATTTTCAGTTTTGGAGGTTTACAAATTGCTTTCCAATCTTCTCCATTACCTCTCTTTAAGAAGGTACCTTGACTTCAGAGTAATATTCAGTCACAATATTTTTTATATCATATCTGACTTCCAGATCAGTCCAAGAAACAAAAAGAAAAACGTTTTTTGAAAGATCAGGGCAGGAAGGTGAGGGATGAGTCTTTGAGACAGTTCATGCCTCCCTCTATCTATTAACTTTACCCAGATAGTTTGCTGTCTGTGGAGCAAATAGTTGATAAAAAAACAGAACCCACTATGTGTAGCTCAAAGCTCAGAGACTCTTGCATAAAGTATCGACCAAAGACCTTGCTAAGTACGATTCAGTTCCCGCCCATCAAGGTGGCTGGTCTATGAGACATAACTTTTTAAGAAGGGGCTCAGGCACATATATGGAGCATCTACCATCTTTAAACCTGGAATCAGCAAACCAGGCCTGTGAGCCAAATCCAGCATACCACCTATTACTGTACAGCACATGAGCTAAGAATGGTTTTCACATTTTTAAATAGTTAAAAGAATTAAAAGAAAAATAATATTCATGACATACGTGCTCAGTTGCTCAATCGTGTCCTACTCTTTGCAACGCTATGGACTGTAGCTGGCCAAGCTCCTCTGTCCATGGATTCTCCAGGCAAGAATACTGGAGTGGATTGCCATTTCCTCCTCCAGAGGATCTTCCCGACTTAGGAATCAAACCCGTGTCTCCTGCATCTCCTATGTGTCCTACATTGGTAGGCAGATTCTTTACCACTGTGCCACCTGGGAAGCCCATTAATGACAATCAAGAAGATTCTAAAAATTCTAATATCAGTGTCCACAAATAAGTTTCACTGGGACACAGCCATGCTCACTCGTTCACATATTTTCTATGGCTGCTTTTGTGCAAAGCCAGAGCAGAATTGCTGCTACAGGCACTATTTGGCTTCCATAGCCTAAAATATTTACTTTCTAGCCCTATACAGAAAGAGAAGCTAGACCCTCTGCTAGAGATAACACGTATATCATTCAATTTAAACAACTGCAGTTGCAAAACATTTTAGAAATTGAATTTTTCTTCACTATCATTTAATCATTTGTATATTTTCATTTAAGGAAGTTTCTTTCTCTCAAAGAAATCTATTGCCAATGTCAAAAGTTTCTTAAATGTGTGATTGCTGGAAGAGCAGGACAAAGATGAATGCTTTTCTTTTATTTCTTGTCCTTTAAAAAGTTTCTCTCTTCTTTCTATCTCTTTATATATGTTATAAAACTGATCTTCACAATAGCTGGAAAATTCCACAACCTTTAAAAATGAATAAAACGACTAGCTTCTTCCCAGGCAGTGCCAAGAGTCCTGTAATGTATACACTTTCCCAAACAAAGCTACAAACTTGGCCACTGAAGCAGCTGTAAAAATGGAAATGCAATCATAGAAGGAGTTATCAGCCTTATGAATTGAGGCGCCTTGACACTACTTGACATTCATTCTCAATTACCAAGTTCAGGCTTCTTGCCTTCATTGAGCAGCACTACAGAACACCTCACATAAATGAGTGGATTCTGGGCAGCCATGATGGTGTAAGTAGCATGCTTCACTTCTTCAAAAGACTTGGGTCAGCCAACAAAACACTAAGCACTAAATTATTTCTGACAGCAGCTACAGGCTATTAGAATGTAACCCACCTCTCTGTTTCAGATGTTTATCTTTGAGGAAACCACTCACATCTTTATTGCAGTCATAAAGTCTGTTGTAGTAAAAATAAAAAGACATTTAACCTGTACCTACACTGGAGCAGAGATCTGGCTGTATTAATTGCCTTCTCTCACACTTTTTTCACTTCTAAATTATAAGGTAAGATTTGTGGAGAGTTCAAAACAGAGAAGGGCTGCTATGGAGTCAACATGGCAAGAGTCAGGGATCTATCAGATACTTGTTTCCCAAGAATATGGATGAAAATGAATAGGGGAAGTCAAGTTTTGTCCAGACATGTATGTTTTTGTGGCAAAGTATTTACAGTAACCTCATGAATTATAAAGATGAAAACACGTCTGTGGCTTCTTTAGAACTTAACATTTCATAACATTGTATAATGTTAGAACCCAAAGGAATTATATTTTGTGTAATCAACTCTGTGGTGTGTCTAATATGTAGCAGACATCATGCTAAATAAATACATGTATGACTACCAATTTTGATCAATGCTAAAAAGAGTAGAATAGAGTACTTTTGAGAGTCTAGTGGGAATGGCCTATGTCAGCCCAGGAGATGGATAAGTGCTAGGAAATGGCTTTTTTTTTTTTTTTTTTTGGCCATGCTGTGCAGTACTCAGGATCTTAGTTCTCTGACCAAGAATGGAACCCATGCCCCCTGCATTGGGAGCATGGAGTCTTTACCACAAGACTGCCAGGGAAGTCCCAGAGAGGGCATTTAACTAGAATGTGAAGGATGAGAAGATGCAGAAAGGAAAATGTTCCCTGACAAATGGCTAATGGTAGAAAGGAATGTGGTCCTTTCAAACAGATCCTTTAAGGTTTAGAGACACATTCCGTGAATTTTGATCCTATCAACATGAATGATTCTTCCACTTCCCAGGCAGATTTACTGACTGAAACTGAGACTTCAATTTTTAGGGAAAAATGTGTTATGAGCCAAATGATTTAATTTGTAATTATGCACTGCTATTGCTACAGCTAAGTCACTTCAGTCATGTCCGACTCTGTGCGACCCCATAGACAGCAGCCCACCAGGCTCCTCTGTCCCTGGGATTCTCCAGGCAAGAACACTGGAGTGGGTTGCCATTTCCTTCTCCAATGCATGAGAGTGAAAAGTGAAAGTGAAGTCTCTCAGTCGTGCCCGACTCTTAGCGACCCCATGGATTGCAGCCTACCAGGCTCCTCCATCCATGGGATTTTCCAGGCAAGAGTACTGGAGTGGGGTGCCATTGCCTTCTCCAAATTATGTACTAAGTTCATTAAATCATGCAGTTAGGGTGACTAAAGTTGTGAGGAGGAAAGGAGACTGAATTTGGTACTGCTTTAACTTTTACCATGTTCATCTGTGGTGAGTTTGAGGATTTCAGATGTGAGCTGGAAAAAGCCAGGACCAGGAGATGGTTGTATTGCACAAGTTTTGTTGGGCAGCACTGGGACAAGCTTGCTTAAGAGAGGAAGTCTCACAGAGAGAAGACCTTCCAGAGACAGTGGCTCACCACCCAGAAAAGAAAGAGAGACAGAGTTCTTGGAGGAGAGGGGAATCTGAGAGAGGATTCACATGTCTGAGCAACAGCCCAGCAGCCAACAGGGGAGTCTTTGGGTCAGAGAACTCCAAAAGGCAGCAGTGGTTTGGGGTCTTTTATAGCCATATGGATTGCCTTATTTATGGCTAGCAGACGTTAGGTGCAGTTTCGTGGGGTATGCAGAACACTTAGGTCTTAATGGCTGAAACTGTCTATTGAGGCTATATTCAAAGCACTTAGATATGTGAAAATTTGAGTTTGGCATCAGTGGGCTTTGAACTAACAGTCCTAGCTTGCTGGAAAGAAGTAGACAGTATAGGGACCAAGTACTGGAGTCCTCTTTAACCTACTTACATATCATCATCATGAAGTAGTTAATAGGAAAAAAGTGACCTGTCCATGTAAAAGTTTCATCCTCTAAAGAGTAAACTGTTAGGAATTTCACCTCTCTTTGTCTCTACCAGGAGACCTCAGAAAAAGATTCCCATCATCCGTCCACTAAACCTCCTCCCTTAGTCTGAATCCTCTATGCCTGACCTTTACCTCAAGCTGAAAGTAGGTATGCTCTGAACAGTAGAAATTTCCTCTCTCCTGGGAATTCATTTTACATTTTCTAAAAATGAGTTGATACACATTCATTGGAAATATCCCAGAGCCAATATGTCTAGAGAAGAAAATGATATTTGAGATACTTGTTTCATTCAAATAGGATGACTATTTTCCCAACTGAGATTTGGTGAAGAATAAGAAAGAGTATCACATGGTGAAATTTGACAAAATGACCTCTAAGTTTACTAAAAAGAAAAATTTATCCTGTAGTCTGATGCCAGATGTGATGCAGTTAAGAGTCCAAAATGGAAAAGATCAATGATAACTGATATAGTAAAGGTAGGAAATTTTCATAGAATTTTTAGAACTTGAGCTGAGCTTTGAAGGATGGGCAGCATTTGTGTAAGAAATAGAGAAATTTATAGGTAAAAGAAACAGAGAATCATAATGGCAACTTCCCATTCCTGGGAGAATAAACCTGGCAAAGGCATGGGCCCCAAGTGCTCCTGCCAAAGGTGCAAGGTCCAAGACCAGATACATGGTCAAGACAAAGTTTTTACTTACAGAGGCCGCAGCAAGGAAGTAAGAGGTGAGGGAGCACTAGGGAAGGAAATCAGAGTCGGTGCTAGAGGAGTATACAAACCTTTCTGATTAAGAGGTGAGGCAAAGCCATAAATAAAACAAACTCAATAGTCCCAAGGCAAAGAAATTAACATAAGAGTTTGGGAAACAGCATGCAAGTCAGCTTAAGATAAATAGTTCAAAAGGAAGCAGTGAGAATCTCAGGGTATAGTAACTCTAATTTTGTATCATCCTCAGGAACAGGTTTCTAAGAAAAACGGACTCTATGGGGTAAAACACAGCATTTCACAATCAGGTCTTTAAGCAGCTGTTTATAAGGGGAAGCTGATGCCCAGAGAGGCTGGCTTGCCCAACATATTATAACTTGTAGATGAGAAGTTGACAGTTAAAAAGGGAAGATGGAACCATTGTTTGAAGATAATGAAAATTAGCTGGACTAAACTACCAATGTGTATAGGAAATAGTAGGACGTAATTTCACGATTCCTGATTTGGGAACCATGAATGATAACAGAGAGCCAAAATATGATGTTATACAAAAATATTAATTCCTTCAAAACTAGAAGATGAAACTATCAAAAAGACCAGAGAGAAAGATGCAGATTTAATGTTTGTTGTGCTTGTATGTTTATGTGTATATAGTCAGTTATTTTTGATGTGGCAATGTGACATATTCTCCGTCAGAAGCAAACCCCTGATGAGGAAGTGTGGGGAGGGTAGAGCATCCACCTTAGTTCACATAAGCATTTCAATAATTTCCTTGGAAAGAAGAATAATTAAGATTATACTGTGTGCTTGTAACAGTTTTATTATTATTGTTTGTATGCTTGTGTATAAAATGAGTTGGTACTTTGTAAAGGACACATGAAAACATAAGCTGTATGCGTATTTGTATTAAGACAGATTACATGACAGGAGTCTATCTGTAATACCATATTGTTTCAATGTTAGAAAAATTAAGTAATTCTTATGAGAAGAGACTCTTCAGGATATAATATATGTGTTTTCTTTAAATAATAAAAGAGACTTGTAATCGACATAAATACTTAAGTTGTGGGGATTTTAGGACAATATTGCTTTTGGGTGATAAAATGCATAAGGCAAGATTTGTTTTAACCATTTGGGACAAATAAACACTGTTTTGGGTTACACTCTCTATAAGGTATTCAAAATTTTCTTTCCTACTACAATTACTAATTCTGTCCCTAGTACTATTCCTAGAAATATATCCAAATATATAGATATACAATATATATAATTATACATATAATATATAGACATACTGTTATCCAGAGATGATTGTCAAGTACTTTTAAAAAGTTGACACTGATAGATGGTCCATATAGTGAGGTAAGAATTGTTTGAGTTTCTGAGCATTTGCTTAAGTAAGTTTTCTAAAATTAAGTTCAAAATTTTTATAGCATGCCAAGTTTGAGTGCCAAATATTTTCATGAAGACTTTTCCTTTGCTTCCTACCACTTACTTAACTTTGTGGTGCTTTCTAAGCATTTTCAAGGTAAGTCAAAAGTTGAAGGCTTTAGAAGTCTTAGAAGTATATAAAACTGCTTTATATTAAATACATGTCTAAAACCCCAGAGAATCCACAGTCGACATCCCAGTGAAATGTCATAGCTGAGATCAAATGGACCAGGAGACAAACCAAAACTCCACGTTGGCATTGTGGCTTAGAGCACGCTAAAGAAAGAAAAATGAATGAGAAATGAGAAAAATAGCAAAACTCCATAGAATTAATAAAATATCAACACTATTTATAAATGTTTAGCAAATTTTAATCAATCCTGGAAGAGTTTAACACAGGAAATATGTGTCTAAACTCTGAGCCTCGTGACCATATGTGGTATATGCTTCTTATTTCACTTAACACAAATATGGCTTTATAAGTAAAGAAGATAACTTCCTATACATTTGGCAGTTTTCAGTTCAGTTGCTCAGTCATGTCTTTGCGACCCCATGGACTGCAGCATGCCAGGCCTCCCTGTCCATCACCAACTCCTGGAGTTTATTCAAACTCATGTCCATTGAGTCGGTGATGCCATCCAACCATCTCATTCTCTGTCGTCCCCTTCTCCTCCTGCCCTCAATCTTTCCCAGCACCAGGGTCTTTTCAAATGAGTCAGTTCTTCCCATCAGGTGGCCGAAGTATTAGAGTTTCAGCTTCAACACCAGTCCTTCCAATGAACACTCAGGACTGATCTCCTTTAGGATGGACTGGTTTTATTCATTCATAATTCACAAGGACAGATTTCTGACTAATTCAGTGTATAGCATCTGAAATCTGCATTATTTAAAAAGTCAGCATTCAGTTACTAGACTGATTAAGTGACATGTGAGAAAAATAAGAAATATTTATTGTGTCTACTGCATACAAGTAAATAAACATGTTAACATTTCATTAATGACCAAGATCTTATGGATTCTGTTGTACTCTAAAATGTCCAGTATTTTCCCAAATGTATTACCTCATTCTTTCAATAGTTTATTTTTATCGATCTAGAAAATAAAACTCAATGGACTTATGTAGCAAAGTTGGAACCAGAACCTTTGCCTTCTCTTTGCAAATCAAGTGTTGTTTTATTAATCAAACTGTGTTGATGTCCAAAAAATCAGGGCTCCCTGCAAACTGTTTCTAGATGCACATTTTCACTTCCATCCAATATGGATATTCAGCCTCTGCACTTGGTTATGGATGTGTCTGTTCTCCTTGTTTATTGTTTCTTCTGACTCATTGATTTTTTAATATTTTAAATATGACCCTTGTTTCTAGCTAAACCTATTCAGGGCCAAGTTTCTAAGATTATTAAGAAGACAGGGAATAAATACATTCTGGAGATTAATTGCAAAATGAGTAGGGTGACTGCAACATGAGTCAGGTGACTGTTACTGATTTTTATTTAGTGAAAGATAGAACTGTTGAATTACTGAATAAGCGTTGAGCCATTGTTTAGATTTATTACACATAAATTTTTTTATTGAGAAGACAATATAATAGCACAATGAAAAGAACTTAATCCCCCAAATAGAAGGTAACTATTTTCATTGGACTTTATAGTTAAGCCACTGATCATATTAATATTATACCTTATTCACTTTGTGTGTGTATGTTTAGTCACTTCAGTCATGTCCGACTCTTTGCAACCCCATGGACTGTAGCCCACAAGATTCTTCTGTCCATGGCATTCTCCAGGCAAGAATATTGGAATGGGTTGCCATTTCTTTCTCCACTTATTCACTTTACATGGTGACAAATATTTCCTTATCTCCATGTAGTTTTTCTAATCATATTTCAATGGCCGTGTACCATTTTAATGCAAAAAGTTTTGATTTAACTATGACATTATCTCTTTAAGATTAGATGTAATGGTAATAATGTTTTTATGTACCTCATACATTTGAACTTATACAATATAAGCCACTAAAAACATTTTTTCAGTTAGTTATTATTTTAATGATTTAGGCTCTTGAAAACATTGGAGTCCTAAGGATGAACTAACTTCATTCAACTTGAAAAATGTGAAAATGTACCTTGAAGGTACAAATTACCTTCACAATAAACACTGAATGATTTTAATTTATTTAACATAAAATTTAAATATGTTACAGTGAATTTGGAATATTAAGAATGGAGCCCTCTTGGTGACATTGTTATTGTAATATGCTATAACAGAAACATCTAAAATAGCATTTGGTTTTTAATGATGTCAGGGTTGTTTAATACCGTGTGGCAACAACTGCTTCAGTTCCTACAGTGATGTGATTTGGTTCATGGTCAATCCCATACAGGCACACATATTGAAGCAAATTTTCATCTCACCAAGCAGAACGTGTTCTGCCAACCCTGCTCATGCCAACGCACATCATTTAGGATATAATTGGCTGCTGCTGGCACTCACACAAGCTGTAACATTTTCTATCAGCAGATGAGTAATAGCTGGAAAGTCAAGGAAACAATGACATGCTGCAGAAAATACCTTGATTTGGGAAGGAAGGAAATATATAACAAACCAGCTCTTTTCCATTTCAAATAGGTATTGAGAAAGCTATAATGCTGGTCACCTCCCCTCTTCTACAAAATGCAAACCTCAGGGAAGAAGAAAACACTGGCTTGAATAAATCATGGAATGAGATCATTTGGAGTTTTCTGCTTAAAAAAGGCAAATAAAGAGGAGATAATTTGAAGGGGCTGAGAGAACACCTAATATTAAGGGAATATAGAAAATGACCTTGACATAAAATATCATTCAAATACTAAATCAAGGAGAAAGAAAATTAGAAGGTGAGTGGAAGAAAAAAAATGAAAAGAGTAAGGTAAAAAAGGAAAAATATTCTTTAAAAAGAAGATAAACCAGGGGGCACACAGGAAAATACAAAGCTAAATCTAAAAAAAAGATACAAATAGATTGTTTTAAATGCTTCCTTTCGTGCTCGCTTCGGCAGCACATATACTAAAATTGGAACGATACAGAGAAGATTAGCATGGCCCCTGAGCAAGGATGACACACAAATTCGTGAAGCGTTCCATATTTTTGCAAGGATTCTTCAATATTCGCAAATCAATCAATGTAATTCACCACATTAACAAACTGAAAAATAAAAACCATATGATTATCTCAATAGATGCAGAGAAGGCCTTTGATAAAATTCAACATCCATTTATGATAAAAACTCTCCAGAAAGCAGGAATAGAAGGAACATACCTTAACATAATAAAAGCTATATATGACAAACCCACAGCAAACATTATCCTCAATGGTGAAAAATTGAAAGCATTTCCCCTAAAGTCAGGAACAAGACAAGGGTGTCCACTTTCACTGCTACTATTCAACATAGTTCTGGAAGTTTTGGCCACACCAATCAGAGCAGAAAAAGAAATAAAAGGAATCCAAATTGGAAAAGAAGAAGTAAAACTCTCACTGTTTGCAAATGACATGATCCTCTACATAGAAAACCCTAAAGACTCCACCAGAAAATTACTAGAGCTCATCAATGAATATAGTAAAGTTGCAGGATATAAAATCAACACACAGAAATCCCTTGCATTCCTATACACTAATAATGAGAAAGTAGAAAAAGAAATTAAGGAAACAATTCCATTCACCACTGCAACGAAAAGAATAAAATACTTAGGAATATATCTACCTAAAGAAACTAAAGACCTATATATAGAAAACTATAAAACACTGATGAAAGAAATCAAAGAGGACACTAATAGATGGAGAAATATACCATGTTCATGGATTGGAAGAATCAATATAGTGAAAATGAGTATACTACCCAAAGCAATTTACAAATTCAATGCAATCCCTATCAAGCTACCAGCCATAGTTTTCACAGAACTAGAACAAATAATTTCAAGATTTGTATGGAAATACAAAAAACCTCGAATAGCCAAAGCAATCTTGAGAAATAAGAATGGAACTGGAGGAATCAACTTGCCGGACTTCAGGGTCTACTACAAAGCCACAGTCATCAAAACAGTATGGTACTGGCACAAAGACAGACATATAGATCAATGGAACAAAATAGAAAGCCCAGAGAGAAATCCACACACATATGGACACCTTATCTTTGACAAAGGAGGCAAGAATATACAATGGAGTAAAGACAATCTCTTTAACAAGTGGTGCTGGGAAAACCGGTCAACCACTTGTAAAAGAATGAAACTAGATCACTTTCTAACACCGCACACAAAAATAAACTCAAAATGGATTAAAGATCTAAATGTAAGACCAGAAACTATAAAACTCCTAGAGGGGAACATAGGCAAAACACTCTCAGACATAAATCACAGCAGGATCCTCTGATCCACCTCCCAGAATATTGGAAATAAAAGCAAAAATAAACAAGTGGGATCTAATTAAAATTAAAAGCTTCTGCACAACAAAGGAAAATATAAGCAAGGTGAAAAAACAGCCTTCTGAATGGGAGAAAATAATAGCAAATGAAGCAACTGACAAACAACTAATCTCAAAAATATACAAGCAACTTATACAGCTCAATCCCAGAAAAATAAACGACCCAATCAAAAAATGGGCCAAAGAACTAAATAGACATTTCTCCAAAGAAGACATACGGATGGCTAACAAACACATGAAAAGATGCTCAACATCACTCATTATTAGAGAAATGCAAATCAAAACCACAATGAGGTACCACTTCACACCAGTCAGAATGGCTGTGATCCAAAAATCTGCAAGCAATAAATGCTGGAGAGGGTGTGGAGAAAAGGGAACCCTCCTATACTGTTGGTGGGAATGCAAACTAGTACAGCCACTGTGGAGAACAGTGTGGAGATTCCTTAAAAAATTGCAAATAGAACTACCTTATGACCCAGCAATCCCACTGCTGGGCATACACACTGAGGAAACCAGAATTGAAAGAGACACATGTACCCCAGTGTTCATTGCAGCACTGTTTATAATAGCCAGGACATGGAAAAAACCTCGATGTCCATCAGCAGATGAATGGATAAGAAAGCTGTGGTACATATACACAATGGAGTATTACTCAGCCGTTAAAAAGAATTCATTTGAATCAGTTCTGATGAGATGGATGAAACTGGAGCCGATTATACAGAGTGAAGTAAGCCAGAAAAAAAAACACCAATACAGTATACTAACACATATATATGGAATTTAGAAAGATGGCAATGACGACCCTGTATGCAAGACAGGAAAAAAGACACAGCTGTGTATAACGGACTTTTGGACTCAGAGGGAGAGGGAGAGGGTGGGATGATTTGGGAGAATGGCATTCTAACATGTATACTATTATGTAAGAATTGGATCGCCAGTCTATGTCTGACGCAGGATACAGCATGCTTGGGGCTGGTGCATGGGGATGACCCAGAGAGATGTTATGGGGAGGGAAGTGGGAGGAGGGTTCATGTTTGGGAACGCATGTAAGAATTAAAGATTTTAAAATTAAAAAAATAAAACACTAAAAAAAAAAGAGAAACACACACACACACACACACACAAATGCTTCCTTTCTCTAAAAATGAAATAAATGCAAAACAATACAGCAATGATATATAATTTTACCTAGCTTATTAGCAAAACTTGGGAAGAATGTTAATATCCAGTTCGGACAAGTATGTGAAGAAACAGTCTCCTACACTGTTAGGTGATTTATCATTTTATTTATAAATAAACTGTGGAGCTAATGGGAAGAAGCTTATTAAAATATTCATACTCATTGCCTCAAAATTCCCCTGTATTGGAGAGACACTTATACAAATATGAAAAGACATATGTACAAGGATATTCCCTGCAGGATTGTTTACAATCATGAAAAATGGGCGGAAAAAAACTAAGTAAGTGTGAGTAAGGCATTTGTTAAATAAATTATTGTACATTAATATAAAATAATTAAGAAAAGCTTATAGTAATAGGATGTTCAATATATATTACATAAAAATGCCTATAGTATTAGCAAGTTTAGTGGTAGCAATTGCAATTATAATAATAACCAAATGTGCCAAGTGGCTTCAGTCATGTCCAACTCTTTGCGACCCCCCATACTGCAGCCTGCCAAGCTCCTCTGTCCATGAGGTTTTCCAGGCAAGAATACTGGAGAGGGTTGCCATGCCCTTCTCCAGGGGATCTTCCCGACCCAGGGATCCAACCCACATCTCTTATGTCTCCTGCATTGGCATGTGGGTTCTTTACCACTAGCGCCACCTGGGAAGCCATTATAATAACCATAATAAAAAGTTAATATTTATTGAGAATTGATTTTGCATGTTATAGTAAGCCCTCTACTTTATGATGTAGGTAGTATTTTTATTTCCATTTGAGACTCAGAGGGTTTAATAATTTACCCAAGGATGCCAATAAGGACTGGACGTGAGATCTGAACCCAGATAAACTTGGCTTCCAAATGCAGGCTCTTAGTCTGGATTCCCAAAATATAGTTAGTGTTAGTCACTCAGTCATGTCCGACTCTTTGTGACCCCATAGACTGTAGCCTGCCAGGCTCCTCTGTCCATGGGATTCTCCAGGCAGGTATACTGGAGTGGGTTGCCATTCCCTTTTCCAGGGGATCTTCCCGACCCAGGGATTGAACCCCAGTCTCCTACACTGCCGGCAGATGCTCAACTGTCTGAACCATCAGTGAAACACCTCCCAAAGTAGAATATGACCTAATTTTTTTCAGAAAAAATAACCTAGCAAAGGCATTGGGAAAAAAATACTAAGTGTTCACCGAATTGTTCATATCAAGAGGAAATTAGGAAGCTACATTACCTTCCTTTTTATTTGTACAATGTTTATAATTTTTATAACATTATTATTTATAGCAAGAAGAAAAACAGCAAGATTTTTTAAAAATTGCTTGCTTTCTGAGAGAGAATCTGAGAGAGAAAATAGCACTCTAAAATCACTGACAATTTTTAATCAATGTTCTCAGAAGTTTCTAACCCTAGTCAAGGATTCCCAAATGGCAGCCCGTGAAGTGAACATATCAAAATCACCTAAGAAATATTTTATTAATATTGCACATACCTATTTCTTGGCCCCAAATATCCCATGCTACCTAGTTCAGTACATCTGGGATGGGACTCTGGAATTTACATTTTTTAAAAAGCTCCCCAGGTGATTCTGATACCCAGCCAGGTTTGGGAATCACTGTCTAAGAGAATATGATTTATGTAGATCCAAAGAGGAATGAGACAAAGTGCATCATATAGTATGTTAACCCTTTCTCTAATTTCATTTTAGAGGTGGCATCACAGAGAAAGAATTTCTAAATTAATACATCTATGCAGCACATACCTATAGGACTGAAAATGTGCCAACAACTTCGTGCATTTGAAATATGACAGTAACATATTTATCGTGGAATCAAGGGAGAGAATGTTTGAAAGGATTTATAATTGAGCAATATAAATGAGTGGCACTAGTGCAAACATAAACACCCAGCCCAGTGGAAACTAAGAGCAAGAAACATTCAGGCATGGGAGGGGCCTTGACTTGTAGGCGTGGCCACAGATCAACAGAAAATGATAGCACTGGGCAATGGGCTATTCATAGTGGGGGTGGGGGAGGGGTGTGTGTGCAGAAATAAGATTAGCAATTAGCATAATGCCTGGGGCTTACTGGGCATTCCAATTTTTTTTAAAGAGCGATAGCTTTTTCTGTTGCTGTTAATACCCTTGAGTTTTAGTTTTCCAACTGTCTACTGTCAATCGCCTTCATTAACGCTTCCTCCTCCTCTTCCAGTGCCCTTTAAATGCCAGTATTCCCCTGAGTTCTCTCCTTGGTGGCCTTCCATGTTTTTCACCCACTATATGCCTCCTCCATGTGAACTCATACATTCTCAGGACTGGCCACCAAGGACAAAAATTCCAAATCTTTTATTTCCAGTGGAGGCTTCTGTCCCAAATTTCAGACCCATGTTTCCAGTGCCTAAAGGAAATGTATGGGCTTCCCTGATAGTTGGTAAAGAATCTGCCTGCAATGCAGGAGACCCTGGTTCGATTCCTGTGTTGGTAAGATCCCTTAGCAGAGGGCTTGGCAACCCACTCCAGTATTCTTGCCTGGAGAGTCTCCATGGACAGAGGAGCCTAGCAGGCTACAGTCCATGGGGTTGCGAAGAGTCAGACGCGACTGAGCAACTAAGTAAGTACCACTCATCTGTTTACAGATCTGTCTTCCCAGTTAAGCTGTGAACTCCTCAAGGACAGAACAGTATCTTAGTCTTCTTGATGTCCCCAGTGTCTAACATAGTAACTGGCACAGAATGGGTTTTAGGATGATGCTTGTTCCAAAAAATGAATGAAGGGGCAGAAAGAGGAAGAAAGGAAGGAAAGAAGGAATTGAAGAAATTAGTAAGGTTGTTTTCAAGAAGAATGTGATGTTGTTGTAACCTTTTGAAGAATTATCATGTAGAAAAGATTTTATCCTTTCAGTAGTAGGAATGCCTTTTGTCTAAGATGAGGGTACATAACTTACATAAATCTCACAAAGTAGTCTGTGACCCAAAACAAAAATGTTTAAAACTATTCCTCCAGAAGAGACCAATGAGCAGATATTACAGGAAGACCAGTTTCAGATCTCTGTAAAGAGGGAATTTATAACAAAGAGAGCTGTTTGAAAATAAAATCTTATAGTAAAACATCCAGAGCTCTGGATCAGTGGAAGCAATCAAGCAAAGGCCAGATAAACATGCCCAAAGAAAAAAAAATTCATAGGATTCTGGCAGGCTCAAAGCTACAATGAGGAAAATTTACACACTTATTCAACTTTTGTGATTCTGTAATTCAGAGATGCAATCCATAACATGTGCTCCTTTGTTTTTTTTTTTAAACTTCACAAAAATTTTGATTAGAACTGTCACGAGATCTTCCTCAGTCTGTTACTTTTTAATACCCAAAAACAATCATTTTTAGGTTTCATTGCATCTCTTAAACTCAAACAACTTAGAGTTTGAGTTTGGCATCTGTAAGCACTGGTAATTCTTATTTCTCATGATGGAGCTCCTTCTTTCCTGTGTAGCCTGATTGTTCATTTTCCATATTTCTTTATTTATAGGTTATTGAGATTTTAGTTTGTGTTGTATAAAATTTTGAACCATGAAATAAGGAAGTAATTGTTCTGCAGACGTAATCTCTGCTAAGATTTGCATTACTTTATTGAGTTTGGCTTTTGTTTCTCTTCAAAGAGATCTATTTATGCCATAATCACTGCTGACATAACAAAAACTCAAAAAACTGCTATTCTTCAAAAGATAATACAAAACAAGTTTAACTTAATGCCACATAGGAGCTTTTCTTAATAATTATTCCCAATATATATCTTATTATTTGCATCTCCAGGTGAGTAAAAAGATGCTGTGCATTTTAAAAGGGATGGATTTGGGCAAATGTGGGTATTATTCATAAAATAATAGTAATAAATGTTCATGTACTGAAGTGGTTGTATTCTATTTAGAAACAGCAAAAAATATAGTCTTTTATTAAGAGCAACTCCCAGAGTCAAGATTAAATAGGTAATCCTTATTTGGTGGTATATATTAAACTTTATATCCTTGTGTCAGTTAAGTTGAATCACTTAGTCATGTACAACTCTTTGTGACCCTATGGACTGCAGCACACCAGGCCTCCCTGTCCATCACCAACTCCCAGAGCTTGCTCAAATTCACGTCCATCGAGTCAGTGATGCCAACCAACCATCTCATCCTCTGTCGTCCCCTTCTCCTCCCACCTTCAATCTTTCTCAGCATCAGCCTCTTTTCCAATGAGTCCGTTCTTCACATCAGGTGGCTAAACTATTGGAGCTTCAGTTTCAGCATCAGTACTTCCAATGAATATTCAGAGATGATGATTTCCTTTAGGATGGACTGATTGGATCTCCTTGCAGTCCAAGGGACTCTCTTCTCCAACACCACAATTCAAAAACATCAATTCTTTGGCACTCAGCTTTCTTTATAGTCCAACGCTCACATCTATACATGACAACTGGAAAAACCATACCTTTGACTAGATGGACCTTTGTCGACAAAGTAATGTCTCTGCTTTTTATTATGCTGTCTAGGGTGGTCATAGTTTTTCTTCCAAGGAGCAAGTGTCTTTTAATTTCATGACTGCAGTCACCATCTGCAGTGATTTTGGAGCCCAAGAAAATAAAGTCTGTCACTGTTTCCACTGTTTCCCCATCTATTTGCCATGAAGTGATGGGACCAGATGCCATGATCTTAGTTTTCTGAATGTTGAGGTTTAAGCCAACTTTCTTCTTTCAGTCAAGAGGCTCTTCAGTTCCTCTTTGCTTTCTGCCATAAGGGTGGTGTCATCTGCATATCTGAAGTTATTAATATTTATCCCAGCAATCTTGATTCCAGTTTGTGCTTCATCCAGCCTGGCATTTCGCATGATGTACTCTGCATATAAGTTAAATAAGCAGGTCAATATACAGCCTTGACGAACTCCTCTCCCAATTTGGAACCAGTCCATTGTTTCATATCCGGCTCTAACTGTTGCTTCTTGATCTGCATACAGATTTCTCAGGAGGCAGGTAAGGTGGTCTGGTATTCCCATCTCTTTAAGAATTTTCCCCAGTTTGTTGTGATACACGCAATCAAAGGCTTTGGCATAGTCTATAAAGCAGAAATAGACGTTTTTTTCTGGAATTCTCTTGCTTTTTCGATGATCCAGGGGATGTTGGCAATTTGATCTTTGGTTCCTCTGCCTTTTCTAAATCCAGCTTGAACATCTGGAAGTTCCCAGTTCACTATGTTGAAGCCTCGATAATCCTTGTGTTATCAAGGAATAAATTAAGATGTTTGCTCCATTATTTCATATAATTGACTTTCACAATGATCATTTCAAAAGTATAAATCAGGTGTAAAATGCTTGTTAGTGTGAAAAGCAATGAGTGAGGCAAATGTGAATGACTCGTTGTTTTTACTGACACAAATCAAAGAATATGAATCAACAGGAACTATAAACGTGTAATGAATGCTATCCATGCATGCTCAGTCACTTCAGTCATGTCCGATTCTTTGTGACCCTATGGACTGTGGCCCACCAGACTGCTCAGTCCATGGGATTCTCCAGACAGGAATACTGGAGTGGTTTGCTATTTCCTTCTCCAGTAAGTGTAAAATAGTGCCCAAATCCGATCAATATTTGCTGCCATCTGCTGGTTATGAAAGAAAACTACAAGGAATGGACATGCAGTTGAAATTTGAACAGGTTTGTGCATCAGCACTTTGAGGGCAGGCAGGGGTTAATTATCCAGAACTGTGCATGTAAAAATACTGCTTAGCCACCCCCATCCCCATCCCCCACCTCACCCCACCCCACCCCACGCCGACTTCAGAGCAAGCCCCTTCTGAATGGCAGAGGGGATATGAGGGCCAGGTGACTGGTGGGTTCACTGCTCACAGATGATGTATAAGAGTTTGTCCTGACTGAAGGATCTGGTTTCCTGCCCCTTCATTTCACATTGTTCCTCCCACACCTTTGCAAAGGAATGGAGTTCATTTCTTTTTTTCCTAATTGAGGTATAATTGACATATATCATTACATTAGTTTCAGGTATACAACATGATTTGATACACAGTCCATTTCTTATCGTACAGCACATATACTAAAAAGTTGCCCCAAGGAAAACTGACTTTTCTTTCAGAGATTGCAAACTGAAGGTGAGATCCAGATTACAAAATTTAGACATAGAATTTTATTAAAATGTGGGTGTTGATTTTAAAGTAAGGAAAATTCACATAAAAATCTGGATTGCTAGTTTCTCTTGGAAAATTGGAATGTCAAACCAAACTGGACTTCATTCTCACAGGACCAGGCAGGCTCTGCTGTGCCCATTAGACTAGATGTGTTCTCTGGCCCAACGTAGTTCTCATCACTTCTTGGTACCTCCCCACATGGAGCCTGTGGTCAGACACTACTTATCATTCTTGCTTTCTATTTTTTTAAGTAGAGACTTTTCTCTTAACCTATGTAAGGCAGAGCCTGGTAGTTGCATTCTCTACTCTTGCATTCTTCTCCTTTTTCATTCATAATTCTCCCCTTTTTGTTGGTAACTGATATAAATATTATCATGGATGGCATGCTGCTGCTGCTGCTAAGTCGCTTCAGTCGTGTCCGACTCTGTGCAACCCCATAGAGGGCAGCCCACCAGGCTCCCCCGTCCCTGGGATTCTCCAGGCAAGAATACTGGAGTGGGTTGCCATTTCCTTCTCCAATGGATGGCATGGACCCAACTAAAAATTATTTTCCCTACTCACTGGCAAACAGCAGTCACCAGAGGGATATTTGTGGAAGTTTATGGACTGGATTTGGGGAATATTCTTTAAAGAGTTTGACAACTACAAAGAAATAACTTTTTTGTCCTCTATCTTTCCTTTACCTGCATGCAGACATGATGGCAGGAGCTTCAGCAGCTGTTTTGGATTCTGAGCTGAAATGAGGATGGAGGTCAAAGGCTCAACATGGTGAAGAAAAAAGACAGAAGAAACTTAAATTTTTGATGAGAGATTTCATGGCACTATTATCTCAGCTCTAGACTGTCTCCTGTAGACTTCTTTTATGAGAGAAAAATCTAACTTTACCTTGTTCAAGCCATTTCTACTAAACATACAATACTTTTAATAAAACTGGGAGTATGAGAATTGGCTCAATAAAATTTTCTTCAGTGAATGCCTTTCTTCGCTTTGGAAAATGTACTGTTTTAGGTCAGTTCTTGGAAAACAATGTTTGAGGTGGAGATTTGCACTCAGAATTTTTACAGGAAGGCTCTTGAGAACGATCCCCTACAAGGAAGCAAAGGAACTAGGGTTGGGCAGAGAGAGAAGCTGAGATGCAAAGCAGCTGTAGGAGAGAGCTCAGCTGATTTTATGACAGTTTCTGAAGCTGAGCTGGCCTTCCAGAGGTTGTCCTGTATCAAGACCAGGGGGTGAGTCATTGCTCCCCTTTATCAACCAATCACTGGATGCTGGCAGCTCCTGAAGAGGAAGCAGGAACTTTCAGGAGGGAGTTCTCTCCTGCCCAGGGCCGTGCTCAGAGAGGGACTTAGCTGTGAGTCATCTGCAGCTCTCAGAAGTTGAGGGAGTGAATCTTGGTTCTGAAAGGAAGCGGGACGGTGCCCTTATACAGCGGCCCCCAATTGTTTGACTCCGGAACCGATTTTGTGAAAGGTAATTATTCCATGGACCAGGGTTAGGGAGGATGGTTTCAGCATGATTCAAGCACATTGAGTTTATCATGCACTTTATTTCTAATCTAAAGCTGCCGCTGATGTGACAGGAGGTACGGGTCCATAGCCCAGAGGTTGGGGACATTTGTCCTACAACTTCTCCTAGTTATGTGCAAGCTGCTGCTGCGCTGTGCTCAGTCGTGTCCCACTCTTTGCGGCCCCACTGACTGTAGCCCTCCTGGCTTCTCTGTCCATGGGATTTTCCCAGCAAGAATAATGCAGTGGGGGTTGCCATTTCCTTTTCCAAGCTATATTCCTTTCAAGGTGTGATTCACGTGTTTTAAGTTTACATATTATTCCTATTATATTTATTTTCATTTCTCAATGAGTAAGAACTAAAAATATTACTGGCCCTTCGTTGTGTGCTCTTGGATAAAAGATTGGGCAGGTTTCCACCATGACTAGGATTAGAGTTTGTGTACAGCCAACCAGGGTAATTAAACTCAATGTGTTCTGTTCTTTGAGGCTAAGAGAATAATGGCTATAGTACAAAGATCATTCTTTGTACTGTATCGGGAGGGGCAGGTATTCAGGGCACACAGATACCAGTGACGTGAAGCAAGCAGGGACTAAGAAACAGGTCTTTTCTCAAGGCGAGTGCCCTTGTGTTGCCTCCTGCACTTGCCATCAGACCTTCCTAATCATTGGCACGTCCCTAACCTGCCAGCAATGGTGCCTGGCATGGTACTCCTCTGGCTTTCCTTGGAATGCTTTCAGCTGCTCTGCCATCCTGCTGCTCTAATGAATCTGGTTTCGGGATAAAAATCATCATTAACTCTCACTAGTTCTGAGATAAGAGCTAACAGAAGTAGCTTGTTTTCTAAGCAAGGTGAGCTTGCCCACCAAATAGGTATTATATACAGATCCATATTAGTTCATTGATTTAAAATGAAGGCAAGTAAATATATCAATGTGTTCCTCAGATCTCACACAATGCCCTTTAATTGCTTGCATAGATTTGTTTGGCGGTTTCTGTAATACTAAAGAGAAACCTTTAAAGTAGGTCATCTGGGAAAATAGAAATTTAAAGATTGAGGAGGAAACTATAGTTGAGTTCATAGTGATTAAGTACCCAGTTTGTTTAATAGTACTGAAGAGAGAAATTATAAAAATTTCACATATTAAACTACGTATATACAGATGGTATACATATATTTAACCCTTTACAATGTTTGGGCTATAGTAAGACTGGAAAATAAACTTAGTTAAATAGAGTTGCTTTATACCAACCAGGCGCTACTTTCTCAGATTCCATGGTGTTGAATGAAATTTTTGAGGAAGAAAATATTCAGATTGCTTAAGATGTATTAAAATAATCAATTCTGACAGCATATTTTATCTTTATTGGTTCTTTTTAGGTACACTTACAGAAATGTATCAGCCTTCTAGGTGGCACAGTGGTAAAGAACCCGCTCACCAGTGCAGGAGACAGAAGAGATGGGGGTTCCGTCCCTGGGTCGGGAAGATCCCCTGGAGTAGGAAATGGCAACCCACTCCAGTATTCTCGCCTGGAAAACTCCATGGACAGAGGAGCCTGGTGGGCAATAGTCCTTGGGGTTGAAAAAGAGTGGGACAGATTTAGCAACAAAACAAAATAAAAACAATAGAAATGTATGAAAGTTAAATATAATGTGGACAGAGATTGTTGCCTGCTATCAAGCTGTCAGTCACTGCATCAGCCAGGGCAGTGCATCCTGAGGGGAATTCAGGATGAAGAAAAACAGGATAACAACCCTAGAGAGTTGATACATATCAAAGGAATAATTTCAGTTAACCCAGACTCTTGCATTTTCATATACATTGAAAAGCACTAAAATCATAAACTTGAGATGTCTGTTTGCTGTGATGAGCAGTAACCACTTTATATATATATATACATATATATATGTATATATATATTTTTTACAGCAAAACACCTGGCTCCTCTTTTACCTTTTTGGGTCACAGCAATCTGAGAGGCTGTCTCTTGGTCTACAGTTCTCAACAAGGTCCCCAAATAAAACATAACTCTTAGCTAAAAGCTAAGAGTTGTGGATTTTTGTTTTCTTTAGTTGACAGTTTTGGTAACCAATGAAGGAACCCAGAACAAGCTTCTCTCCTTCACTTGAACTCTATTAGTATTTGGAGCCTTGGTACCAGCAGAGAGGCCTCCTTGGAGAGTTCAGACGAATTTGGGTCAGTCTCTTCTGGGTCTCGGAGCTGCCATTATTGACTGATGATACTGAGTTTTATTTGGTGGTGTTAAGCTCCTTGCTACAGGAGTACATTTTCCTTGAAACTTAGTTTCAAGAAGCAGCACCTAAGTTATCCTTAGTTGAAAGACACTGGGAGGATTTACTATATGTGTAGAGAATATATTCTCAAAAGTACTTAATTGGAAACTAAAGAAAATGTTGTTCTAAGAATGGCCAAATTAGAGTTTTTAACATTTCAAAATTATTATTATCATTTTTGCAGGCACAGCTTGAAAAAACCAGCTTGGAAAATATCTCTTCAGAATTCTGACCTTAAAGGAACAAGAGCCCTTCTAGGGGGAACCTGCATTTCTCTCCCTGTGTCTTTGAGATATAAATATTCTACCTGGTCTTAGCCTGTTTTTCCTGTGTTTTGAGGGCTTGGTCTCTGCCATCCAGAATGTGTGCATACAGTGTATACTTGGCAGTAAGTCAAATAGACTGGAATTCTGAGCAGCCTTTTTGTCTGGCTGGGCCAATTCTCAAGGGACTTTGTCATCTTAACTTCCATTGTGCCCACCTGTACAAAGAAGACCTTTACTTTCTTAGACATTTTTGAGAGTAAACTTTCTATATCTTATGAAGGCTACCTCTTCTGCAGTCTCTTCTGGAGTACCTCTTGGGTTTATTGATTTGAATCCTTGTTAAGATAATACTCATTGATGGCCAGATGATGGATTCTTTAAATTGGAGGAACTCTAAATTGGTAAACTTTTAGAGAGTTCTTATTATCAACAGCTATTTTATGGGTACATATGAAAAGGCAAATTAGAAGGTGGATATATTTTATATATATATATGACTGATCTAAGAACTAAAACAAACAAAATAAACCAGTTTAGGAAGGCTGATTTGTCTCAGCTCCACTTAAAGGGGTCTAATAAAAACATTAGCTTAATTAATGTTTATTAGGTCTATTAACAGGGAAATAAGAAAAAACTGAGGAGAAAGTCTGGAAGCTTCTTTCCCAAAAGGTGGAAATTTTAAAGAGACTCACCCCAAAAGGATAAGAACTCTTTAGCTGGTTATTAAGAAATGGGATAAGTAATGTAGATATAAATATGATTAAAATTAAAGTTTGACACATTAGCTAAGGTTGGATGAGCCAAAGGGATTCCCTGTTGGTCCCCAACAATAAAAAGCCCCAAACAAGTCTGCTTTATTTATGTGTGTGTGCATATATATATACATATATATATATATATATATATATAGTTAAACCTCTTAATGATCACAGCATTGTCATGGTGAAGGGGCTTGTGAACTCAGTGAAGCTATGAACCATGCTATGCAGAACCACCCAAGATGGACGGGTCATAGTGAAGAGGTCTGACAAAACATGGTCCACTGGAGGAGAGAATGGCAACCTACTCTGGTATTCGTGCTGTGAGAATCTCATGAACAGTATGGCATCTACTTCTGCTTCATTAACTGTGCTAGAGGCTTTGACTCTGTGGATCACAGTGAACTGTGGAAAATTCTTAAAGAAATGGGAAGACCACTTTACTTGTCTCCTGAGAAACCTGTATGCAGGTCAGGAAGCAACAGTTAGAACTGGACATGGAACAACTGACTAGTTCCAAATTGGGAAAGGAGTAGATCAAAGTTATATATTATCACCCTGCTTACTTAACAGAATACGTCACACGAAATGCTGGGCTGAACGAATCACAAGCTGGAATCAAGACTGATGGGAGAAATATCAACAACCTCAGACATGCAGATGATACCACACTCATGGCAGAAAGTGAAGAGGAACTAAAGAGACTCTTGATGAAGGTGAAGGAGGAGAGTGAAAAAGTAGCTTAAAGCTCAACATTAAAAAAGAAAGAAACAGAAACCTGTTTCTGAAAAGAAAGGAAAGCCAGAAGGGTGCCAGGCCAGTCACCATTGATGGGAGGTTAGGGACGTGTCAATGATTAGGAAGGTCTGATGGCAACTGCAGCAGGCAACACGAGGGTACTAACCTTGAGGAAAGATACGTTTCTTTTTTAATGTTGAGCTTTAAGAGGTTTCTTTAACCTGTTTCTTTTAATTAAAACACTAAAATCATGGCATCTGGTGCCATCACAAATAGAAGGGGGAAAAGTGAAAGCACTGACAGATTTTATTTTTTGAGGCTCCAAAATCACTGCAGACAATGACTACAGCCATGAAATTAAAAAATGCTTGCTGCTTAGAAGAAAGTAAAGTGGAAGTCTTTCAGTCATGTCTGACACTTTGCGAACCCATGCACTATACAGTCCATGGAATTCTCCTGGCCAGAATACTGCAGTGGGTAACCATTCCCTTCTCCAGGAGCTCTTCCCATCCCAGGGATCAAACCCACGTCTCCCGCATTGCAGGTGGATTCTTTACCAGCTGAGCCGCTAGGGAAGCCCTCTTGGAAGGAAAGCTATGACAAACCTAGACAAAGTATTAAAAAGCAGAGACATCACTTTGCTGACAAAGGCCCATATAGTCAAAGCTATGGTTTTTCCAGTAGTCATGTATGGATGTGAGAGTTGGACAGTGAAAAAGCTGAGTGCTGAAGAACTGATATCTTTGAATTGTGATGCTGGAGAAGACTCTTGAGAGTCCCTTGAACAGCAAGGAGATCAAACCAGGCAGTCCTAAAGGAAATCAACCCTGAATATTCATTGGAAAGACTGATGCTGAAGCTAAAGCTCCAATACTTTAGCCACTCGATGTGAAGAGGCAACACATGAGAAAATGACCCTGATGTTGGGAAATACTGAAATCAGGAAGAGAGAGGATGAGATGGCTGGATGGCATCACTGATTCAATGGACATGAGTTTGAACAACTCTGGAAATAGTAAAGGACAGGAAAGCCTGGTGTGCTGCAGTCCATGGGTTTGTGAAGAGCTGGACACGACTGAGCAACTGAACAACAACAAAGATAATATTGTAATACCTGATTCATATCAAGTTTTAAAATGAAGCTATGAGATCTCTAATTATGTCTGCTTTTATGTCTGTGTGTATATTAGGCATATGTTATGTCTGTACCTTAGAAATGTATTATCAAAATTAAATTATAAGAGTTCTATTTAATTGACTTTAAGTACTTACAAACTAAACATTTCTAAATATAAAGGAAACTGGCCAGAATGAATTTCAGATTCATGTGGTCTAGGAAATATTCAGTATTAAATTAATATTTGTTATCAATGGTAGCTTAAGCTTGTTGGTTTAATCATTTGTTATCAATGGTAGCTTAAGCTTGTTGGTTTAATCATTACAGACATGTCTTTTATTGTTCCTAGGTTTACTGAAGGTCAATAAATTCATGTTATATATATAGTTGCAAATCTGTCAAAAAGAAAAAGTAACTGGTATGATGATATTTTCATAATTTATAAAATAGAGGTAAATGAGGTAGGGGTTTTCAGATGAACTCTTTAACTCTTTAGAAATAGTTATGTTTTGGGTATGTCAATCTAAGATACTTTTTTTTTTTTTCTGGTAGCTTAAAGCTAACTTGTGCACTTAGTTGCTCAGTTGTGTCCAACTCTTTGCAACCCCGAGGGCTGTAGCCCACCAGGTTTCTCTATCCATGGAATTTTCCAGGCAAGAGTGCTAGAGTGGGTAGCTGTTCCCTTTTCCAGGGAATCTTCCTAACCCAGGGATCAATGCAGGTCTCCTGCATTACTGACAGATGCTTTACCGTCTGAGCCATCTTATTAGACACATGTCTTATACCATATTGAAGAAAGAAATTGGTGGCTCAGACGGTAAAGCATCTGTCTGCAGTGCAGGAGACCCGGGTTCGAGCCCTGGGTTGGGAAGCTACCCTGGAGAAGGAAATGGCAATCCACTCCAGTACTATTGCCTGGAAAATCCCATGGACAGAGGAGCCTGGTAGGCTACAGTCTATGGGGTAGCAAAGAGTTGGACATGACTGGCGACTTCACTTTCACTGTAGACTATTCCTGTTTGCTGATCAGGAAATGCTGATATGACAAATAATTCATAATTACTTGCTTCTTGGTTGTTACTAGCAATTAAGGCTTTTAAGAGTTAAGATTTATTTCAAAGCTGAAATTTTCTACCTCTTAATTTCCCTCACTTATTTCACTTATTCTCCCCAGCCACCCACTATCCCCTCTGGCAACTACATGTTCTCTGTATCTATGACTTTGTTTCTGTTTTATTGTGTTTGTTCATTTGCTTTATTTTTGGGATTCCACACGTTAGTGAGGTTATACAGGACTTGTCCTTCTCTTTATGATTTATTTCAGTTAGCATAATACCCTGTATGTCCATCTTTGTTGTACAAATGACAAGATTTCTTTCTCTTTTAGGGCTTACTGAATATATATATATATATACACACACACACACACACACACACACACACACATACATATATATATACCATATATATGGATACATACATATATATACCATATATATATATACACACACCTTGGAATATATATATGTGTGTATATATATATATATATATATATATATATATATACCTTTTTTATCCATTCATCTATCAATGAGCCCTTGGGCTGCTTTCATATCTTGGCTATCATGAATAATTCTGCAATGTATATATACATGCATTTTTTCAAATTAGTGTTTTCGTTTTCTTTGGAAAAATATTCTGAACTGGAATTGCTGGATCACATGGTAGTTCTGTTTTTAATTTTTTGAGAAGTCTCCACATTCTTTTCCATAGTATTGGTACCAATTTACATTCCTACAAACAGTGCTCAAGGGTTCCCTTTTCTCCAGTCCTTATTGACACTTATTTGTTGTCTTTTTGCTAATAACCATTCTCACAGTGTGAGGGGATAGCTCATTGGGGTTTGATTTGCATTTTCCTGATGCAAATGTGATGCATTAATGATGCTGAGCAGCTTTCATGTATCTGTTGGCCATCTACCATGTTTGTCTTTTCATACCAAACATATAAATGGTTTTTATGCAACTAGGGAAAAAGTCAAATAGTTTGTAGTGGGCATAGCCACTAAAAAATAAATTAGAATTCTATACCTAAATTTTTTGAACATCCTTAAGACCAGTTCAAATGTTTAAAATTAAAATACTAGTCAGTGAGTAGAATTAAATCTTCCTGGTTTAGGACTTGTTCCATTAACAAAAAATAATGGGAAAAAAAAAAAGACAAATTTGTATTCAATAACATAAAATTGCAAGCAATTATGTTTCTTCTTTAAAAATATGAATCTACATAAAAAGTAAGAAAATTTTTAGAAAGTCATAGTTAACATTCAAATGAAAGAAAAACCAATTCAGTTGTTAAACTATGTGGTTAAAAATATCATAAATTAGGGACTTCCCTGGTAGCACAGTGGAAAAAAACCTGCCTGCCAATGCAGGGGACTCAGGTTCGATTCCTGGTCCGGGAAGATTCCACATGCCTCGGAGCAGCTAAGACTGGGTGCCACAACTACTGAGCCCACGCTTCAGAGGCTGAGCTCTGCAACAAGAGAAGCCACAACAATGAGAAGCCTGAGCACCACAACTAGAGAGTAGCCCCCACCCACCACAATTAGAGAAAGCCCTTGCACAGCAACAAAGACCCAGTGCAACCAGAAATAAATAACATTATTTTTTAGAATATCATAAATGAATACTGATTTTTATTTTCTAATCTGAAGTTTACTTTTAGGATTTATTTTAGAAAATATATAAAAATTAATTTATAATCACTATCATTTTAAAATTTTTGATTAAAATATTAATTACTTCAATTTGAGGCCAAATTTAGAAAATTCTTATGTCAAAAATTCTGCTAGATGGTGATCTTTTAACTTCCTTAAAAGGAAAATTGATGAAGTTTGAATTAGTAGCTGATGTCTGACTCAGCTAATTTAATGTTAACAAAACCAAATTAGTGCATCTGACTCAGAATTTTCTTGGATATAAAAAGCACAGTATATAATCTATAAACAGTATAATTGTGATAACTAATTTATGAAGACTACTTTTATTAGCAGTAGAAAAATACCATTATTATTTTCAAGGAAGGGATTCATAAGATTTCATAAAATGTGAACATGGAAATTTTAGGCAATATCAGGTTTTACTTAATAAGCAATTGCTGAATTTATAAAATTTAATAAAAACATACTACTGATAAACATGAGGCTCAAATTTGCTAGTAGCCTTTTCTTGTTATTAAAAAAATCTATCCTCTATCTGTGATGCTATGAGTGAATTATATATATAATATAATACAAAATTGAATTGTATACATATGAAGTACATAAGCTATCTCTACATGACACAGACAATATTACTTATGAAAATACTGAAGCATATTACAACTTCTATATCACATATGTGTGTGTGCATATATATGCAGACTAGGAGGCAAGGGGTTAATTTTCCCATAACCCCACATACATACATTTGCTTTTAGTAATAATATGTCTTATCAAGATTTACACAAGTACAAAAACTTAGAAAGCAGGTTTATATATAGCTTCTTAAATGTCTATTTATAGGTCAGCATATTTCCAGGCAAGAAGTTTTAAATAAAGTATGCAGAGACAAACTGTGATTAAAACAGCCAAAAAAATAAGATATGTGGAGATGACTGTTCAGTTTATTTATGGATCAGTTAAGATTCTTACCAGGAATTATGTTATACTGGGGTTATAAAAGCATATACCGGAAAGGGAAGTGTTAAAATACTGAAAAAATACAAAAATAATGTGGATACTGATTGAGTTAATGTGAAGAAGTCACCTCACTCCAGTACTCTTGCCTGGAAAATCCCATGGGTGGAGAAGCCTGGTAGGCTGCAGTCTATGAGGTCGCTAAGAGTCGGACACAACTGAGTGACTTCACTTTCACTTTTCACTTTCATGCATTGGAGAAGGAAATGGCAACCCACTCCAGTGTTCTTGCCTGCAGAATCCCAGGGACGGGGGAGCCTGATGGGCTGCTGTCTCTGGGGTTGCACAGAGTTGGACACAACTGAAGCAACTTAGCAGCAGCAGCAGCATTGAGTTAATGAACCCTCATTAGTAAAGAATCTTTAGATATGGAAGCTGCGTATTTAAAGTAGTTGTTAGGTGTTGACATGAACTTAATTTTCTAAATAAAAGCATAATACTGGCAAATATAAGGTCTGGATTTGGTAGTAACTCTTGTTTTTAAAATCTACTCTATCAGTAGGTAAATCAAAAGACCTTGCAAGTACTCACCAATAGCTAAATATTGTTGAGCTTTCTCAGTTTTCTTCTTGACAGCTCTACAATTTTTGTATTGTTGACCACTTCCTCTTGGTATAAATCCTTCTTGAATTTCTGTGTCATCCTACTCCAGACTCTCTGGTGCCTATCCTGGGTGTCCTCTCTCACATCCATTTGGCTTGTCCCTAAATGAGAATGCTTCTTCACTGTTCTATTCGTGGTCTGCTTTTCTTTCTTTATATTCCTTTACTCTTAAGTGTCATTTACATTGAGTGTACATAATTGCTTTGGTGTAGGGAACTCATCTCGTCTTGGACTCTCAGTTCAGTTCAGTCGCTCAGTTGTGTCCGACTCTTTGCGACCCCAAGAACCGCAGCACGCCAGGCCTCCCTGTCCATCATCATCTCCCAGAGTTCACTCAAACTCAGGTCGATCGAGTTGGTGATGCCATCCAGCCGTCTCATCCTCTGTCGTCCCCTTCTCCTCCTGCCCCCAATCCCTCCCAGCATCAGAGTCTTTTCCAATGAGTCAACTCTTCGCATGAGGTGGCCAAAGTACTGGGAGTTTCATCATTCTTTCCAAAGAACACCCAAGGCTGATCTCCTTTACAATGGACTGGTTGGATCTCCTTGCAGTCCAAGGGACTCTCAAGAGTCTTCTCCAACACCACACTTCAAAAGCATCAATTCTTCAGCGCTCAGCTTTCTTCACAGTCCAACTCTCCCATCCATACATGACCACTGGAAAAACCATAGCCTTGACTAGACAGACCTTTGTTGGCAAAGTAATGTCTCTGCTTTTCAATATGCTGTCTAGGTTGGTCATAACTTTCCTTCCAATGAGTAAACATCTTTTAATTTCATGGCTGCAATCACCATCTGCAGTGATTTTGGAGCCCAGGAAAATAAAGTCTGACACTGTTTCCACTGTTTCCCCATCTATTTGCCATTAAGTGATGGGACAAGATGCTATGATCTGAGTTTTCTGAATGTTGAGCTTTAAGCCAACTTATTCACTCTCCTCTTTCACTTTCAGCAAGAGGCTCTTTAGTTCTTCTTCACTGTCTGCCATAAGGGTGGTGTCATCTGCATATCTGAGGTTATTGATCTTTCTCCCAGCAATCTTGAGTCCAGCCTGTGTTTCTTCCAGCCCAGAGTTTCTAATGATGTACTCTGCATATAAGTTAAATAAGCAGAGTGACAATATACAGCCTTGATGTACTCTCTTTCCTATTTGGAACCAGTCTCTTGTTCCATGTCCTGTTCTAACTGTTGCTTCCTGACCTACATACAGGTTTCTCAAGAGGCAGGTCAGGTGGTCTCACAATGGGAATTTATTTCTTAATTTCTAACTGTTCTCAAACAAACTGCACCATGTCCTAAATATTTTCCCCTGGATTTCAAATCTCATGGAATGAAGAAAATACTGAAGTCCTTATCATCTCCTGTAAAACCAAGGCCTTGTTTTTATATTTCAGTTATTATGAATGACAAAATCTTGTTATTATTTTAATTACCCCCTATCATTAATGTTTCCAAGGCTCATAAATTCTGCATTTCCTCTATGCTTTTCTGTTTGTGTAAACTGCAGTGACCTAGTTGAGATCCATGGTTGCCACCTGACTCACTGTCAACACGGCCACCTGGGTGCACTCTAACTTTGGACGGTTCCTCCCCGCTGCATCCTGGTCAGTGCTTCCTGTCTATATGTTTCAGATGACTTGCACTAACAGATAGATTGGGTAGAGGAGGCTAGGGACTGGCTTTAGAACTTCCCACTGAGGTGCTTTAGGCTCTTGGAAAGGGTTTCACAGAAGCACATACAGGGTCACAGATCCTCCAGTGCAGTCAGTGGTTCCCAGGGGGAGGATAAAGAATGAAAGCAGGGAATTGAGATAGTGGTTTTCAATATTCGAAAGTCCAGAGAGGCAGAGATTTCAGATCTGAGGGGTCTTTCGATTCCTAAGATTCTGGAATGGAGAGGCTGCCCTGAATGGAGAAGGAGGGGAGTGGTGTTGTGTGCTCTCAAGCGGCGCCTGTTCACAAGACCATTTAGAGCAGACCCCGGCACTTCATCTGGGAAGGCTCTCTTCTGCAGTCTCCATCTTGGCTCATCTCACACTTTACTGCCTGACCTGTTCTTGATCCTTGGACTCATTACTTATTTATAGACGGGCAGTTGCTGCCAGTCCTGATACTTAATCCGGTCTCTGGCCCTGGGTCTGGCTTCTTTCCTCACCCACGATTTGTCTGTACTCCCTTTGATGACAATGCTTCTCTGTCTCAGCCAAGCATCTCCCTGGGCACAGACTCAACTGCAGGTACTGACTCAGCTCTCCACAAAAGAGATATATACAGAACTGTTAATTAGACATAAGATTGTTAAGTAATGAAAGAGTGAAAAGAGAGTTCTAAAGGATTTCAGAGGTAGTTATTGCAGGAAGTGGATATAACCCCAAGGACTGAGTAAGCAAGGGCCTTCCAGGTGGAGCTAATGGTAAAGAACATGCCTGCCAATGTAGAAGACATAAGAGATGTGGGTTTGGTCCCTGGGTCAGGAAGATACCCTGGAGGAGGGCACAGCAACCACTCCAGTATTCTTGCCTGGAGAATCCCATAGATAGAGGAGCCTGGCGGGCTACAGGCCATGGGGTTGCAAAAAGTCAGATAAGACTGAAGCGACTTCACACACACACACACACACACACACGCACACACACACACTGAGTAAGCAAATGGACAGACATGGAAACTAAGGAGAGGAGCCCTCAAGATGAACCACAGACCTCTGAGGAGGCTGTGTCTCCAAGTTAGGAGAAGCATCCTTAGGAGCAGGAACAACGAGGTTGGTTCTGAGGTCTCTGAAATGGTGAGATGATACTGATTCTGCAAGTTGGGTAAAATGCAAGGCAGATTCAGGGGCTGCTGTCAGGTGAAGAAGAGTTGCTGGTGAATCAATCAAAACCAAAGGAAGCAGACAGGAAGCCTTATGGGGAACAAACGTAAAGGAGCAAGTCTCTTCTTCCTTCTCTGGCCCTTCTAGTGCCTATTCTGAACAAAACCTAAATAGGAGTCAGCTGCTAATGTCGTTTGCAGAGTGCTTCAGCATCCTAGAGCTACAAATCCAAGGATAAGTTTGGAGCTGATTGGCAATGATTCAATACTGGGCAGGTATGCCTTTCCTTCCTTCCACAAATAGGTGAATGTCTACTTTGCTCTAGGCACAGAGGATAGAACAATGAGCAAAACAATAGTAATAATATTTCTTCCTTGAGTAGCTTACAGTATATTATTACATGATAATGCAGACAGGTGGACAGAAAAAAAATTAGTAAAAAATAACATGTTAGGTGGTAAGTGCTCGGAGGGAAGGTAAAGCAGGTAAGGGGATAGGAGAGCTGAGGAGTAGGAGGAGCAGGGATCAAGCTTAACTGGGCTGTTCGAGGAAGGGCTGAGAAAATGACACAGATCAAACAAAGATGGAGGGAGTGAGTCACGCAAGTGTCTGAGGAAAGAGCTTCTAGATAAAGGCAGGGTGGAAGGGAAGGCCTTATCTGCCATCAGAAGGGCTGTGGCCATTACCATGGTGATATGGGCAGCATGTTAGCAGCTTTGGAGGACAAACGTGACATAAGCTCACTTTCTTCTGAAGGATCCTTCTGGATGCTCTTTTGAGATTAGATTGTCCTCTCTAGACTCACCTTGGCTCAACCATCAGGAACCTAATTCTGGGTCTAGAGTCTGGTCTGCCACATACATCCTTTTGGTCTCACTGTAACTCTCTGTACCTGCCTGTCATGAGCTTCCCAGGTGGCGCAGGGATAAAGAATCTGCCTGCCAATGCAGGAGACACAAGAGACTTGAGTTCCATCCCTAGGTCAGGAAGATCCCCTGGAGATGGAAACAGCAGCTCACTCCAATATTCTTGCCTGGAAAATTCCGTGGACAGAGGAGCCTGGCGGGCTACAGTCCACAGGGTCACAAAGAGACCCTACTAAGCACACATACACATTCCTCTTATAGCACTGCAGCAGGCACCCAGCCAAGGTTCAGGTGCCTCTTCTCCTGGGCTGCAACTTCACTCCACAAACAGTCTCTGTGTTTTGTATCCTATGAATACTCCCTCCTTAAGTTGGCCTTGGCTTATTAACCTACTCCTTTGGTGGTGTGTTCAGTCTTGTGAGAGCTGGGGGTGACTTCTTATCCAACATTTGTTCATTCTTTCAACAAAAATGTATTGAAAACCTACTGTGTGCCAAACACCGATGTACTGAGGAAAAAAACAGTAGACTAGACACATTAGCACTCTGTCTAGAAGTAGCAGTGATGGGGGAGACAGAAATTTTTAAAACCTGTAAAGAAGGTAATTTCAGAGAGTGATAAATAACATGAAGATAAAAAGGTGGCTATGACAGAGTATGAAAGATGGCTACCTGAGAATGAAAGGGCATGGAAGTCCCCTGATTAGGCCTTAAATATTTGAGCAGAAGATGAGATGGTTGGATGTCATCAACAGTTCAATGGACATGAACTTTGGCAAACTCTGGAATATGGTGAGGGATAGGAAATCCTGGAGTACTGCAGTCCATGGGGTCCCAAAGAGTCAGACACAACTTAGCAACTGAACAACAACATTTGGGCAGAGACCTGAATGATAAACAATCAGCCATGTGAAAATCTGGGGTCAGCAAGCACTGATGGACATCAGCATTTGGGACTCCTTTCAATCTGGGAAGGAGTCAGTCATTTTAGATATTTAGAACCAGAGGAAGATGCTTGAAAAATCTTTTATTGTATCTCTCTCTAGTATTTCACTGGGACTGCAGAGTAATTTATATTTTAATGCTTCCTGATAAGGCGTCACATTCAGATACTTTTCCTTTTTAAATATGTGAACTAAAATATTGCTTGCCATTTCAGTAAACAAAGGATGTTACGGCCATCAGGCCATCACATTACAACCACTTAGATGGTGACCCCTGAAGGAACTCAGAATGGAGACAAATGGGCTGCTCTTGGCCAAGGCCATCTAGCAGTCAGCCATTACAGCCAACCCCTGATAGTGTACCCTGAGGAAGCTCAGAATGAGGAAACATAGGATACTGACCCCAGATAGCTAAGGTGCATTTTGAAAGAATGATTTAAGTGAGCCCAGCATCTTCCCATACATACAGAAATACTAAATTCCTTAACTGATTTTCAGTTACAGATATCTGATTTTCTTTTATTAACAGTAACATTTTGACATTCTGAATACCTGGACTTCTGCTGCAAAAATTCCTATATACCCTGGCTCCCCACCTTGCCTCTTCAGAACAGTTTCTCAGTATTACCTGAGATGCTGTGTCAGAATATTCACCAAATTCTCAACTTTTATTTGGGTTGTGCATTTTTTTTCAGTTGACAAATATTTTACCGAGTATCTTGCATAACAATATTAAAACACTGTATAGAAGCTCTTAATTCAGGCTCATTTGATCACTTAAATGTATCCCTTAGTGGACCCCAAATTAACAAAAAGTTTTAGAATATTGTTTCAAGTTAATTATACATTCATAGAAAGTTGCAAAAGAAATTTATAGGGAGGTCCCACGTACCTTTCATCATGCCCCTCAATGGTGACATCTTGCATAGTTATAGTGAAATATCAAAACCAGGAAATAAATATATTGGTATCACTTATAGTACCAATGCTTATTCAGATTTCATCAGTTTTATATGCACTCATTTGTGTATATATGATTTTATGCAGTTATATGTAATCACTACCACGATCAAGATGCAGAATTATTCCAAAAATACAAGGTCCCTTGCTGCTATTCATTTGTAGCCACGCTTGTCTCTCCATCCCATATCTAACCTTTGACAACTTCTAATCTGTTCTCTATTTTTATAATATGTATCATATTTTTCATTCAGCTTAATTCCCCAGAAATCCATCCAAATTGTTGCATATATCAAGAGTTTGTTATGTTCATTGCTGTGTAGTATCCCATGGTATGGGTATATAACATAGTTTATTTAACCATTCATCTGTTGGAAAACATTTGGGTGATTTCCAGTTTTTGCCTATTATGAATAAAGCTGTTACAAACATTCACATATGAGTTTGCATGTGAACACATATTTTCCTTTCTCTGGGATAAATGTTCAGGACTATAACTGCTGGTTCAGATGGTGTATATTTATTTTATTATTATTTTTTAGAAACTGCTAAACTGAAGCGATGTAGCAGCAGCAAGCTGTTTTTCAGAATGGTTATACCATCTCACTTGCTCACCACTGATGCATGTGTGCTTGCATGCTTAGTCACTCAGTCGTGTCCAAATCTTTTGCGACCCTGTGGATTGTGGCCCTCCAGGCTCCTTCGTCTCGGGGATTATCCAGGGATGAGTACTGGAGTGGGTTGCCATTTCCTTCTTCAAGGGTTCCTCCTAACCCAGGGTAGGATCCACTTCTCTTGCATCTCCAGCCTTGGCAGAAGGATTCTTTACCACTAGTGCCACCTGGGAAGCACTCCACTGATGCTTGCGCGTGTGTGTGTGTGTGTGTGTGTGTGAAAGTTGTTCAGTTGTGTCCAACTCTTTGTGATCCCATGGACCAGGGAAGCCACTCACTGATGCATAAATGATTCAATTTCTCCACAACCTTACTGGCATTTTTAAAAATAAGTATTTTCTGGCTTTGCTGGGTCTTTGTTGCTGTGTGCAGGCTTTCTCTAGTTCCAAAGATGGGGTACTACTCTTTGTTGCCATACAGAGGCTTCTTCTGTTGTGGACCACAGGCTCTAGGCATGCAGGTTCAGTAGTTGTGGCTTCCCGGCCTAGTTGCCTTGCAACATGTGGAGTCTTCCCGGACCAGGGATCAAACCCATGTCTCCTGCATTGGAAGGTTGATTCTTATCACTGTACCACCAGGGAAGTCCTTCACTAGCATTTTGAGTTGTCATTTTTTCTTTTTACAGCCATTCTGATGGTATGTAGTGATTGCTCATTTGTGGTTTTAGCCATTTCCCCAGTGGTTAATGATGTTGAGAATATTTTCATGTGATTATTTGCCACCTGTATATCCTTTTCAGGAAATGTCTGCTATGTCTTTTGGCTAATATTTGAGAATTCACATATGTTTCTATATCAATTCTCCACCAGGATTGGGACCTTGCTAACAAACTTCAGTTGGCTCTGATTTTAGGAAGACTAGTTTATCCATACGCACATGCAGTTTCCTGAAGCATTACCAAAGAATATACACTAAAATAACATTTCTGATACATCCCTCTTCACCAGTTTAGAAGAATAAATTAATTTTGCATCTTTTTTTAAATGTTCCAAGTGTACAGCATATAGCTGAATGTAATAAAACTCAGTTTCTTTGGTTCAAAATCTCCAAAGATGATTTGCTTTAGGCTAAAAGAATTTCAATTAGTATGAGTAAAAGAAATGTTATTATACTTGATTTGTAGTTATCTTTTTACTTTATTTAGACACATTTCTTGTCTTGGGGAAAAGATACATACTCACTGTGAAACATGTTTTTTTAAGCTCAAAAGAACAGAGAAACTACATATTACCCAAAGTCTCATTATCTAGATAACCACTCTTAACATTTGGTGAGCATACATCTAGATTTCTCTCTATATATATATATGTATAAATATATATTTTTTACATATATATTATATGTATTCTCTGAACATCCAAAATTTATACTTCATATACTATTCTGCACCTTGTTTCTCATAAGCGTATTGACTTTCTCACAAGTATTGACTTCTTTCCATATTAGTATAGATCTTCATCATTTTTAAAGCTTGTAATAGTAATATGTGTGTGTTTACTTAACCATGTTCCCTACTATTGGACGTTTAGATTGTTTCTAATTTTTTGCTATTATAAATAATGCTTTAATGAATGTGTTTGTGGGATAGCTTTTTGAATTTTTATAATTATTTTCTTAGAGTAAATCTCTAGAAGTGGGATTGCTGAGCTAAATCGTATGTACATGCTTGTATATAGACATGTATATGTCAGTTTGTACATGTTTTAAACTACCCTTTAGAAACACTGTTGATTTAAATTTTCACATGCACTGCCTGAATAAGGTTTTTGTAAGTTTCTCAACCTTTTCCATAGGTCTCCCTTCCAACAAATTTCTCTCTCTCTCTCTCTCTTTTTTTTTTTTTAGGATTGGAACACACACATCCAAATAGCTTCTGATTGTTTATAATTTTTAAACTGTTAACTGAGATAGGAGTGTAGAGCTTTATGAGGCCACGTCAGTAAAAGTCCTATAAAATCGCCGTCTTTTGGACTTGCTCCTCCAAGACAGTTTTCAGGAAGGTGGTGTGCTTCATTGGCTTTGTTATCTGGACATCTAGCTTAGTTTCTCAATATTGACCTCAAGAGGGGGATGATAAACACAAGTAGCACAGCAATGACATGCACTTGTGGACAGAGGAATTACAATTAGGAGGAAAAACTGTCCAGCATTACTACCGGCATACCCAAACTTCAGAGATAGAAAGCTGTAGTATGTAAACTAAACACAAGATCATAGCAAATCTAACTTACAAAGTTATTAATCTGTTGCACAGTTGGATGGTATTGCAGTTTGGGGTCACTAAAAAAGCTTTTCTTTTTTATTTGATCAAACAATGAATTAGGATATGGAGGGAAAATCACCTTATACTGGTACATTTTCAAATTTGAAACTTCAGCATCTTTTTGGTAATTCCTGGGCTTATTTTTCAAGGTTTAACAGAGATTTGACTTAATGGTTTAATAAATAAACACCTATCTTTTATATGATGACGTTATTTTTGCTTACAAAATTCCTAAGATGGATTAAGCAACATGAAAATTGTACCTTTTAATACTTAGGAAACATGTTCATGACATAGCACCTAACAGTAGACAAGAATTGTTACAACATTCATCTTGTTTTTTATTTCCAACAGTTTCTCAGAATTTTTTTCATTGGTCACTTTAGCAAATAAAAGCTAATACTTCTAAAATTTTAGCAGGACACTCCCCTCACCCAATTCTATAGGATTTTCATGGACTGTATAAAACTAGTGTGAGGTGTTTGCAAGCTACTAAAGCATATTTTTGGACTGAGTTTTGGAATTTCTTGTACTTTAAACTTGTGCTAGATTTAACAGTGGAATTTTGTACCTACTGTATATGTGGTTTATCATAGTACAGTAGCAAAATCCCTGATGACAGAAAGTTTTCCCCTTTGCTAGGCATTTTGGAGAAGGCAATGGCAACCCACTCCAGTGTTCTTGCCTGGAGAATCCCAGGGACGGGGGAGCCTTGTGGGCTGCCGTCTATGGGGTCGCACAGAGTCTGACACGACTGAAGTGACTTAGCAGCAGCAGGCATTTTAGCTTCCATTAATTTCTCTGTTCAGGTATTCTGAGGTAGATTCCCAGTGTCATTAGCCAAATGCAAGAGGAGCAGGTGAGATGATGGGTGGAGTCATCCAGAAGTAGATGATGGAGTGGAGTCATCCAGAAGTAACAAGTTTCATCTGTTTCTGCAGAATATGAGTTGTGTCATCTTGGACAAATCCCTAACATTGCAGCTTTATTATCTTAAAGCCCAAGAGCTTGAACTGTGACTTAATTAAGGTCCCTTTAAATATGAAATTATAGGAAAGCAATACATCAACTCATGTAAAATAAGATTTTACACTGTATTTTCCAGACATTCTACTTGGAAAGGTAAACCTTCAAACCTTAAAAAATTGGGGTGACTACGTACAAAATGATGCAAGAATTAACAAGAAAGTCATCATTTGCTATGCAGAAAGAAATTTAAACTACACTCCTACATCTTAAATCCTTCAGTTCAGTTCAGTCGCTCAGTCGTGTCCCACTCTTTGCGACCCCATGAATCATAGCATGCCAGGCCTCCTTGTCCATCACCAACTCCCAGAGTTCACTCAGACTCATTGTCCATCGAGTCAGTGATGCCATCCAGCCATCTCATCCTCTGTCGTCCCCTTCTCCTCCTGCCCCCAATCCCTCCCAGCATCAGAGTCTTTTCCAATGAGTCAATTCGCATGAGGTGGCCAAAGTACTGGAGTTTCAGCTTTAGCATCATTCCTTCCAAAGAACACCCAGGGCTGATCTCCTTTAGAATGGATTGGTTGGATCTCCTTGTAGTCCAAGGGACTCTCAAGAGTCTTCTCCAACACCACAGTTCAAAAGCATCAATTCTTCGGCGCTCAGCCTTCTTCACTGTCCAAGTCTCACATCCATACATGACCACCTTTGCTGCTGCTGCTAAGTTGCTTCAGTCGTATCCGACTCTGTGCGACCCCATAGATAGCAGCCCACCAGGCTCAACCGTCCCTGGGATTCTCCAGGCAAGAATACTGGAATGGGCTGCCATTTTCCTTCTCCAATGCATGAAAGTAAAAAGCGAAAGTGAAGTCACTCAGTCCTTAGCGACCCCATGGACTGCAGCCTACCAGGCTCCTCCGTCCATGGGATTTGCCAGACAAGAGTACTGGAGTGGGTTGCCATTGCCTTCTCCGATGACCACCTTTATGATCTCTTAAATCCTTAGAGGGTTATTAATTATAGTTCTCCAGACTTCACATCCAGCGTGTTTGGCCTTCACAACCTCAGGTCTTTGGCCCTCTTTCTGTATAAAACCAAACACGGCTGTGGGAGTGGTTCTGAAAGAGCTCTAATTTTTATGTATTTATTCAAGGTCATTCTGTGAAGGCTCAGGGGCTGTGAGTCTTAGGTCTTCAGGTCTTCGTAGGAGGGCGCTCAGCAGTGTCAGTCAAAACTGGTTGACTCTAAGGGACGAAAGTCAGCTCCGTCTAAATAACCAGACCAAGAGAGTGCGATCTCAGATGAAGGGAAAGGACCATGGAATTACAACCCAGAATTTACTTTTCTTTCCTCTCTCGATTTGCAGCCACGGAAGTTAAGTCATCGACTGTGTAACCTCTCCAAGCGTTCGTAGGACTGAACGGGGCAGTTACAGGCATCCAGACACTCAGGCTGGACTGACCTGGGAAGCCAGCACTGCCCGGGTTCCGCCTGTACCTCCCCACTTGTAATAATAAGTGCGTAGCTCCCCGGGACTCCACTTGAGAGCCTCCAGCCTAACAAATGCGGAAGGCACTTTTAATCTGCAGCCGCTTTACCCAGATTTAGGACCTCCCTGCCCACGTGGGGGCGTGTCTCCTCAGTTAGGGGCGGGGCGTTCCAGGCACGGAGTAACCGCCGCGCCCCCTGGCGTCCCGTCCCCCGCCCCCGCCCCCGCCCCGCCCCCGCCCCGCCCCCGCCCCGCCTCCGCCCCCGGCACCAGTGGGGAGGCCAGGCTGCCGGTGGGGGCGGGGTCAGAAATGTCCAGTAACTCCAGGTACCTGTTCGGTTGCCTGGCGATGGGGGAAGAGGCGGGGCCGAGGAGAAAAAGGAGCCGCGCTCCGCCCGACTAGGGCAAACGCTGGAGAGGCGGCCGCGCAGCCGCCTTAGCTCTCTCTCGGGCCTCGCGCTCCGCCCAACTCTGGATCCCGAGCCGCACATGCGTAGCGCGAGCTACCGCCTCCGCCCCTCATAGGGCTCGTGGCGGGGCTACGCGTGCGGCGCTGGTGGCACCACGGTCGGAGCCGCCCAGGAGCCGGTGAACCGAGCAGTCTCGTGAGAGGGGCTCGAGAGGGCAGGCGCAGGAAGAAGAAGCGCCGCGTCCACCGCGGCTGAGGAAGATGGTGTTCGAGTCGGTGGTCGTGGACGTGTTGAACCGGTTCTTGGGGGACTATGTGGTGAACCTGGACACGTCCCAGCTCAGTCTGGGCATCTGGGCAGGTAACGAGACCGCCATCTCGCCTCCCGTGCTTCCGTTGACAGAGCCGGCCCTGCCTTCCTGGGGCCTCGGGCCCCACTCTGCCACCTGCCGCCGACTCGTTTGGGGTCCTGTTACGTAGAGCCGGGAGGCAGTTGCCGGGCCTCCACCGGCGAGTTAGTGTTTTGGCCGGAGGGGATTGGGGTCTCTGATGCCGGATGAAAAGGCCACCCCCCCCGCCCCCCGCCGCCTTTCGGCCGAAGGGACCCACAGTGGACTCCAAGGGTCTGGAGTTCAAATTCCACCGAGCCGCCCTTTTCTGCCCTTCGCGGTCCGGTTTCAGCTGTGTTGGGCGAGGGGCGGCCTCGAGACACACCTGGGCTTGGTCTGGTCCCTGTCATTTTCGCCCCTTGGATTGTGATGGAGGCCCGGGCAGCCCACGGAGGGCCGCACGCCGCCCCGCACGTGAAAGCAAGGAGCTGTGACCGGAGATGCCGTCCTCCTTCCGCGCCCAGCCTCGGGGTACGGCCAAACCCTGCTGGCTGCTCCGCTCCCCCTTCCGGCCTCACCGCCTCGAGTCCGGGAGGCTCGCCTGGGTTCGGCTGATAACAGAGCGAAAACTCCTGTGCAGGATCGCTCGAAAGATTGATGGTGTGTTGTCAATTTACAACCTGAACCCAGCAGTGTATCAAGCCTGTTAAGGGTTTGGGGCTTTGTGGGTCACATTGAATTACTGAAATTTTAAAGAAGCTAGGTGCGCTGTCCTTACGCTAAGTGAGATGTGAAGTTGGATGGTGAAGGACTGATGCTTTACTTTGTATCCGTTCTGGTGTATTTCTTTATTTGGCGTTTCAATTTTAGTGCTGTGCTTCCGCCTGTTTTTGTATTACACGCTTATCTATTTTAAACACCCATTAGAAATTAGATTCTTTTTCTTGTGAAATGTCTTTCCCAGGCCAAAGCTAGGGTTAATCTCCTTGTGTGAGTAATATATAGATATATTTTAAAATTTTAGTCTTTTTGAATATGCACACACTTGACAGCTTTCTTCTAAAGTACTTATTTATCGTGATATTTCTCCTTTACTTAATAGTGTAAATAAGTAATTTAGTTTGATAAAGAAAACCTCTTGTTAACTACTGTTGATATCTAGTACCTTCCCTGGTGGCTCAGATGGTAAAGCATTTGTCTACAATACGGGAGACCTGGGTTCGATCCCTGGGTCAGAAAGATTACCTGGAGAAGGAAATGGCAAGCCACTCCAGTACTCTTGCCTAGAAAATCCCATGGATGGAGGAGCCTGGTGCAGGCTACTGTTCATGGGGTTGCAAAGAGTTGGACACGACTTCACTTTCACTTTCACTTTTACCTTGGTAGAGAGTGGGACTGCAGGAATGAAGAATATAAATGCTAGCTCAGCATCTCGGACTAGTACCAGAAATTTACAGATAGTTTAATCTGTGCTGCTTTTCATTTGTAAAATAGTAATGATAAAACTTGTCTCCACCCACCTCAGTAGGAAGCCTTGAGAACATTTTGTGATATGCTTTGCTTTTAACCTATAGTTGAAAATTGCTTCTACTTCAAGGTGGAGGTTGGTGTAGAGTTTGATTTATCAGTGGATATGTTAATTTGAAATACTCATACACTAAATTCACTCTTGTGATGCACAGTTCTATTAGTTTGACAAATACAAGGAAGCATGTATCCAGCATCACAACCTTGATACAGAAGAAACATCAGTTCAGTCGCTCAGTTGCGTCAGACTCTTTGTAACCCCGTGGACCACAGCTCACCAGGCCTCCCTGTCCCTCACCAACTCTCGGGGTTTACCCAAACTCATGTCCATTGAGTTGGTGATGCCATCCAACCATCTCATCCTCTGTCGTCCCCTTCTGCTGCCCTCAATCTTTCCCAACATCAGGGTCTTTTCCAATGAGTCAGCTCTTCACATCAGGTGGCCAAAGTATTGGAGTTTCAGCTTCAGCATCAGTCCTTCCAATGAACACCCAGGACTGATCTCCTTTAGGATGGACTGGTTGGATCTCCTTGCAGTCCAGGGAACTCTCAAGAGTCTTCTCCAACACCACAGTTTAAAAGCATCAGTTCTTTGGCACTCAGTTTTATTCACAGTCCAGCTCTCACATCCATACATGACGACTGGAAAAACCATAACCTTGACTAGACAGACCTTTGTTGGCAAAGTAATGTCTCTGCTTTTGAATATGCTATCTAGGTTGGTCATAACTTTCCTTCCAAGGAGTAAGCATCTTTTAATTTCATGGCTGCAGTCACCATCTGCAGTGATTTTGGAGCCCAGAAAAATAAAGTCAGCCACTGTTTTCCACATCTCAGAATTCCCTCTGCTGCCCCTTTGTAGTCTCCCACCCAACTCCTACCCTTCCTCCTGGCAACCATTGGTTGTTTTCCATCCCTACAGTTTTGCCTTTTCTAGAGTGCCATATAAATGGAATTATGTGGTATGTATCTTTGTGGACCTGATTTCTTAGTTCATTCCTTTCACTTACTAAATGAAATAAATTTGAGAGGCATTCGTGTGTGGCATGCATCAAAATTGTGCAACTGTCACTACATCTAATTCCAGAACATTTTCAACACTCCAAAAATAGATCTCATACCTGTTAACAATCACTACAAATTTATCCCCATGTTCTCTGGCAATCACTAATACACTTTTTGTCTTCTATTGGTTGCCAATTCTGGACGTTTCATGTAAATTGAATCATAATATACATGGCCTCTTGTTTCTGGCTTCTTTCACTTAGTACTATATTTTCAAGGTTCATTTATATTGTAGCATATATCAGTATTTCATTCTTTTTTGTGGCTGTTAGTAACATTCCATTGTATGGGTATAACTCATTTTGTTTACCTTTTCATCAGTTGATGGAGATTTAAATTATTATTACTTTTTCCGTTTATGACTAATGCTGCTGTGAACATTCATGTACAGGTTTTTCATGGACATACACTTTAAGTTCTCTTGTGTATAGAGGTGGAATTTCTGAGTCATATTGTAACTTTGTTTAGACATTTTAAGGAATTTCCAAACCCTTGAAAATTCTTTAAGTATTATGGATGCAAGTCCTTTGTAAGATAAGTGATTTGAAAAATACTTTCTCGGAGTTGTTTCCAAGGCTGTCTTTTGCAGAGCAAAAGTTTAAAATTTTAATCAAGTCCAGTTTATCAGAATTTGTGAGTCATGCTTTTGGTGTTATATCTGTGAAATCTTTCCCTAACCCAAAGTCACAAAGATTTTCTACTGTGTTTTATTCCAGGAGCTTTATAGTTTTATATTTTACTTTTTTTGAGTAATAGGTAGAATTTAAAATATTCTTGGAGAATTTAAAAAGCAATAATAATTCTTGATAAACTTAGAGGACTAAAACATTCGTTGAAAATCTCAGTAATAGAAACTAGGTGCTACATAGGAAAAATGTTAAGATTATGGACTTAATATTTTAGGGTCTAGTGTCAGAAGGACCTATTAGTAAATGGGTGCTTTTGCTAGGCTTCCGTACAGTAATCCAGTTAATATCACTATTGGCATATGAATAGTATAATTAGTATACAGAAGTTAAATTGATGGTTTCATATCTAATAATGGAAAATTTGTTTCAGAGATGTTCCTTTGAAAATTAGAATTCTCTTCCTTAGAAACATTGTTATATATGAAGTTTACAGAGCTAATTATAATACAGTAGAGCAGTGCCACGATACTGTGCTATGCACTAAGGAGGCTGAGTCCTGGAAGCATCTATTTTGTGGAAGAAGAAAGAGAAATTGAGTTTCTTCTCAAACTGTTGGCAGATTCTGATGTTGATAAAGTATGTATTTTAAACAGTTATTTCCACCCTCCCTGTGTATCATGCATTTAGGGAGTTGGTAGTACTTCGCAGACACATCTGCGATTCGCCTCCCAACTTTGCTAAACCATCTAGTGTTTAATATTTCATTCACGAGCTAGGCTGCATCAGGATCAGTCATATGTGAATGTTAGAAATACAGATTTTTGGGGGAACTACTTCCCAGATACTATAATTCATTTATTGAAAGTGGGACACCCCCCACCAATGTTTTTTAACCAAATGACACAGGGGATTGTGATGTCCAAATAGGTGCATTTTAAGGGCACTTTCAGGGCAAAAATATTAGAAATTCAGGGGCAGAAGTAGTAGTAAGGATGCCTTGTGTAATAGAATTATCATTTGTAACATAGAGTGTACCTTTTAATATTATAGTTTTCTTCTTCTCACTCATTTTCTTTGTTTGCTCCAAAATTACAATACTTGGGCAAATTTAAACAATTTGCTACGCCTGACATCTTTGTGTAACATTAGAAGCTCAGACTTCTTTAAAAAACAAAAACAAAAACAAATTGCATATTCTGTTTTTGAAATGTTAATCTGTTAAAATGTTTCTCTTTATGTATAGTCTTATGTTCAGTTCAGCTGCTCAGTTGTGTCGGACTCTTTGCAACCCCACAGACTGCAGCACACCAGGCCTCCCGGTCCATCACCAACTTCTGGAGTTTACCCAAACTCATGCCTATTGAGTTAGTGATGCCACCCAACCTTCGCATCCTCTGTCATCCCCTTCTCCTCCTGCCTTCAGCCTTTCCCAGCATCAGGGTCTTTTCAAGTGAGTCAGTTCTTCGTGTCAGGTGGCCAAAGTATTGGAGCTCTAGCAGCAGTCCTTCCAATGACTATTCAGAAGTGATTTTCTTTAGGATGGACTGGTTGGATCTCCTTGCTGTCTAAGGGACTTTCAAGAGTCTCCTCCAACACCACAGTTCAAAAGCATCAGTTCTTCAGCACCCAGCTTTCTTTATAGTGCAACTCTCACATCCATACATGACTACTTGGAAAAATTATAGCTTTGACTAGACGGACCTCTGTTGGCAAAATAATGTCTCTGCTTTTTAATATGCTGTCTAGGGTGGTCATAGCTTTTCTTCCACAGAGCAAGCGTCTTTTAATTTCATGACTGCAGTCACCATCTGCAGTGATTTTGGAGCCTAAGACAATAAAGTCTGTCACTGTTTCCATTGTTTCCCCATTTATTTGCCATGAAGTGATGGGGCCAGATGCCATGATCTTCATTTTTTGAATGTTGAGTTTTAAGCCAGCTTTTTCACTCTCTTCTTTCACCTTCGTCAGAAGGCTCTTTAGTTCATCTTTGCTTTCTGTCATAAAGGTGTGTTATCTGCATATCTGACGTTATTGACATTTCTCCCAGCAATCTTGATTCCATCTTGTGCTTCATCCAGTCCGGCAGCAGTTTGTATGTCTTCATCACATACCCCTAATTTGTTCTTCCTTCTTTCCCTCTCTCCTTTTGGAACAAGTTTATTTTCTATTTCTGAGTCTGTTTCTCCTTTGTATATACACTTATTTAGATTCTATATATAGTTGACATCATATAATATTTGCCTTCTCTGACTTTTTTCACTAAGCATGATATTCTCTAGGTTCATCTTCGTTGCTGTATATGGCTATACTTCATTTTTATGACTGAGTACTATTTTATTTTGTGTGTGTGTGTATGTATGTGAGACATCTTTTCAACTCAGTAATCTGTTGCTGGACATTTGAGTTGTTTCCATGTTTTGGCTATTGTAAGTAGTGCTGCTGTAAACACTGGGGTGCCTCTGTCTTTTTCAATTAGTTTTCTTTTTTTCTGGATGTGTACCCAGGAGTGGAATTGCTGAATCATAGTCTAGTTTTATTTTTACTTTCTAAAGGGACCTCCTTACTGCTTTCCACTGTGGCTGTACCAATTTACATTCCCACCAACAGTGTACAAGGGTTGCCATTTCTCTGTATGCTCTCTAACATCAGTTATTTGTAGAGTTTGTGATGATAGGTATTCCGACAGGTGTGAAGTGATACTTCATTGTGGCTTTGATTTCCATTTCTCTAATTATCAACACTGAGGATCTTTTCACGTGCCTATTTAGCCTTCTGTATGTTGTCTTTGGAAAAATGTTTATTCAGGTCTTCCACCCATTTTTTGATTTAGATTGTTTTTTGATATGAACTGTTGGCATATTTTGGACATTAGCCCCTTGTCAGTCGCATCATTTGCATCACTTTCAAAATTAGGAAATGTGAGATTGCCAACATTCCTTTGAAGGTTGTTTTGATTGTGGATCCTTTGAGATGCCGTATGAATTTAAAAATGAATCTCTCTATTTCTGGAAAGAATTAGGATTTAATGTAGATTACATTGGATCTGTAGGTTGCTTTGGGTAGTATTGATATCTTAACAATATTGTGAAAATGGAATGTTTTTCTATTTATATATGTGTTTTCTTTATTTTAACAGTGTCTTATAGGTTTTGGGATATATATCATTCTCCTCTTCTCTCTCCCCATTGTTTTTTCCTATGTATTTTGTTATTTTTGATACTGTTGTAAATGGCTTCCTTGGTGGCTCAGTGGTAAAGAGTCTGCCTGCAATAAGATGTGGGTTCGATCCCTGGGTGTGGTGGAGGTTCCCCTGGGGAAGGAAATGGCAACCCATTCCAGTATTCTTGCCTGGGAAATCCCATGGACAGAGAACCCAGTGGGCTGCAGTCCATGGGGTTGCAAAAGAGTTGGGCACGACTTAGCAACTAACTAACACAATTGTAAATGTAATTGTTTTCATAGTTTCTATCTTGGATTGTTAAGTGTATAGAAACAACTGATTTTTGTATTTTGATTGTGTATCCAGCAACATGTTGAATTTATTTATTCTAGCAGTTTTTTGTGGAATATTTTTCTTCATGTAAGATCATGCTGTCTATGAACAAAGAGAATTTTCCTTCTTCCTTTCCAGTGTGGATGCCTTTTATTTATTCTTCTTGCCTAATTGCTCTATGACATTGTGTTGAGTAAAAGTGGCAGAAGTGGACATCTTTATCTTGTTCTGATGTTAGAGAAAAAGACATATCTTGTACCATTACATATGAAGTTCATTGTGTGCTTTTCATATATGGCTTTAATATCTTGAGATAGTTTGCTTTTATTCCTAATTTTTTAAATGTTTTTAACATGAAAGAATGTTGAAGTTTTTTGAATGCATTTTCTTCATCAGTTGAAGGGATCCTGTGTTAATTCATTCTGTTAATGAGGTGTATTACCCTGATTGAATTTGTATGTTGAACCATCTTTCCATTCCTAGAATATTACATTGAATAATAGTGATAATTCTTTTAGTGTACCATTCAATTTTGGTTGCTAGTATTTTGTTGAGGATTTTTGCCTCATTATTCACGAGGGATACTGATCTGTAGTTTTCTTTTGGTATCCTTGGCTTTGTTATCAGATTAATGGAGACCTGTATGCAGTTTGGAAGTGTTTCTTTCTCATTTTTTGGAAGAATTTGAGGAGGATTGGTGTTTTGTTTTAAATGTTTGGTAGAATTCGCCAGTGAAACTCTTCTGTTCTGAGCTTTTATTGTTGTCATTGTTGTTGGGATGTTTTTTGATTACTGATGAAATCTCATTACAAATTTGTGCAGATTATGCATTTCTTCATGATTCATTAGTGGTATTGTGCATGTTTCTAGGAATTTACCCATTTTAGCTAGGCTATCAAATTTGTAGACACATGGCTGTTCATAGTATTCTTATAGTCCTTTTTATTTCTGTGAAATTGGTAATGTTATACCCTCCTTCATTTTTCATTTTAGTTACAATTGACCCTTGAGCAACAAGGGGTTAGGGCTTCAAACCCCTACACAGTTGAAAACCTGCATTTAACTTTACAGTTGGCCTTCCATATCTGTGGTTCACATCCTCAGATTCAACTATGATATAATTCTGAAGTATGTATTTATTGGAAAAAATTCATATACAAGTGTACCCACAAAATGCAAAGCTCTGTTGTTCAAGAGTCAGTTGTATTCCACTCCTCATATATCTTTCCTTTTCTCGTTTGCCTTTCGCATCTCTTCTTTCAATGCTCTTTTGTAAGGCCTTCTCAGACAACCATTTTGCCTTTTTTGCATTTCTTTTTCTTGAGGATGGTCTTGATCCCTGCCTTGATCCCTGCCTCCCTGTACAATGTCCGTCCATAGTTCTTCAGGCACTCTTTGAGATCTAATCCCTTGAATCTATTTCTCACTTGCACTGTATAATCGTAAAGGATGTGGTTTAGGTCATACCTGAATGGTCTAGTGGTTTCTCCTATTTTATTCAATTTAAGTCTGAATTTGTCAATAAGGAGTTCATGATCTGAGCCACAGTCAGCTCCTGATCTCGTTTTTGCTGACTGTATAGAGTTTCTCCATCTTTGGCTGCAAAGAATATAATCAATCTGATTTTGGTGTTGACCATCTGGTGATGTCCATGTGTAGAGTCTTCTCTTGTGTTGTTGGAAGAGGGTATTTGCTATGACCAGTGCATTCTTTTGGCAAAACTCTTAGCACAAGGTCAAATTTGGCTGTTACTTCAGGTATCTCTTGACATCCTACTTTTGCATTCCAGTCCCCTATAATGAAAAAGGACATCTTTTTTGGGTGTTAGTTCTAGAAGGTTTTGTAGGTCTTTATTGAGCTGTTCAACTTCAGCTTCTTCAGCATTACTGGTCCGGGCATAGACTTGGATTACTGTGATATTGAGTGATGTGCCTTGGAAATGAACAGAGATCATTTTGTCATTTTTGAGATTGCTTTCAAGTACTGCAGTTTGGACTCTTTTGTTGACTATGATGGCTACCCCATTTCTTCTAAGGGACTCTTGCCCACAGTAGTAGATATAATGGTCATCTGAGTTAAATTCACCCATTCCAGCCCATTTCTCCTCCTGCCCTCAATCTTGCTCAGCATCAGAGTCAAATGAGTCAGTTCTTCACATCAGTTGGCCAAAGTATTGGAGTTTCAGCTTCAGTATCAGTTCTTCCAATGAATGAATATTCAGGACTGATTTCCTTTGGATATCCTTGTGTCCAAGGGACTCTTAAGAGTCTTCTCCAATATCACAGTTCAAAGGATTCAGTTCTTAGGTGCTTACCTTTCTTCATAGTCCAGCTCTCATATCGACACATGACTATTGGAAAAACCATAGCTTTGTTGGCAAAGTAATGTCTCTGCTTTTTAAGAAGCTGTCTAGGTTGGTCATAACTTTTCTTCCAAGCAGTAAACGTCTTTTAATTTCATGGCTGCAATCACCATCTTCAGTGATTTTGGAGCCCCCAGAAATAAAGCCTGTCACTGTTTCTAGTGTTTCCTCATCTATTTCCCATGAAGTGATGGGACCAGATGCCGTGATCTTAGCTTTCTGAATGTTGAGTTTTAAGCCAACTTTTTCACTTTCTTCTTTCACTTTCCTCAAGAGGCTCTTTAGTTCTTTTTCGCTTTCTGCCATAAGTGTGGTGTCATCTGCATATCTGAGGTTATTGATATTTCTCCCAGCAATCTTGATTCCAGCTTGTGCTTCATCCAGTCCAGCATTTCTCATGATGTATTCTGCATATAAGTTAAATAAGCAGGGTGACAATATACAACCTTGACGTGCTCCTTTCCCAGTTTGGAACCAGTCTGTTTTCCATGTCCAGTTCTAACTGTTGCTTCCTGACCTGCACACACATTTCTCAGGAGGCAGGTCAGGTGGTCTGGTTTACCCACCTGTTTTAGAATTTTCCACAGTTTGTTATGATCCATACAGACTTTGGCATAGTCACTAAAGCAGAAATAGATGTTTTTCTGGGACTCTCTTCCTTTTTCGATAATCCAGCATGAGTTGACAGTTTGATCTCTGGTTCCTCTGCCTTTTCTAAATCCAGCTTGAACATCTGGAAGTTCAGGGTTCACACGTACTGTTGAAGCCTGGCTTGGAGAATTTTGAGCATTACTTTGCTAGCGTGTGAGATGAGTGCAATTGTGTGGTAGTTTGAGCATTCTTTGGCATTGCCTTTCTTTGGGATTGGAATGAAAACTGACCTTTCCCAGTCCTATGGCCACAGCTGAGTTTTCCCAAGGTGCTGGCATATTGAGTGCAGCACTTTCACAGCATCATCATTTAGAATTTAAAATAGGTCAACTGAAATTCCATCACCTCCACTAGCTTTGTTCATAGTGATGCTTCCTAAGGCCCACTTGACTTCGCATTCCAGGATGTCTGGTTCTAGGTGAGTGATCACACCATCATGATTATCTGGGTTGTGAAGATCTTTTCTGTATAGTTCTGTATATATATATATATTTTATTTTACAGTATTGTATTGGTTTTGCTATACATCAACATGAATCCGCCACGGGTGTACATGTGTTCCCCATCCTGAATCCCCCTCCCTCCTCCCTCCCCTACCATCCCTCTGGGTCGTCCCAGTGCACCAGCCCCAAGCATCCAGTATCATGCATCAAACCTAGACTGGCGATTCATTTATTATATGATATTATACATGTTTCAATGCCATTCTCCCAAATCATCCCACCCTCTCCCTCTCCCACAGAGTCCAAAAGACTGTTCTATACATCTGTGTCTCTTTTGCTGTCTCGCATACAGGGTTATCATTACCATCTTTCTAAATTCCATATGTATGCGTTGATATACTGTATTGGTGTTTTTCTTTCTGGCTTACTTCACTCTGTATAATAGGCTCCAGTTTCATCCACCTCATTAGAACTGATTCAGATGTATTCTTTTTAATGGCTGAGTAATACTCCATTGTGTATATGTACCACAGCTTTCTTATCCATTCATCTGCTGATGGACATTTAGATTGCTTCCATGTCCTGGCTATTATAAACAGTGTTGCGATGAACACTGGGGGGTACGTGTCTCTTTCAATTCTAGTTTCCTCAGTGTGTATGCCCAGCAGTGGGATTGCTGGGTCATAAGGCAGTTCTATTTCCAGTTTTTTAAGGAATCTCTACACTGTTCTCCATAGTGGTTGGACTAGTTTGCATTCCCACCAACACTGTAAGAGGGTTCCCTTTTCTCCACACCCTCTCCAGCATTTATTGCTTGCAGATTTTTGGATCACAGCCATTCTGACTGGTGTGAAGTGGTACCTCATTGTGGTTTTGATTTGCATTTCTCTAATAATGAGTGATGTTGAGCATCTTTTCATGTGTTTGTTAGCCATCCGTATGTCTTCTTTGGAGAAATGTCTATTTAGTTCTTTGGCCCATTTTTTGATTGGGTCATTTATTTTTCTGGGATTGAGCTGCATAAGTTGCTTGTATATTTTTGAGATTAGTTGTTTGTCAGTTGCTTCATTTGCTATTATTTTCTCCCATTCAGAAGGCTGTCTTTTTACCTTGCTTATATTTTCCTTTGTTGTGCAGAAGCTTTTAATTTTAATTAGATCCCATTTGTTTATTTTTGCTTTTATTTCCAATATTCTGGGAGGTGGATCATAGAGGATCCTGCTGTGATTTATGTCTGAGAGTGTTTTGCCTATGTTCTCCTCTAGGAGTTTTATAGTTTCTGATCTTACATTTAGATCTTTAATCCATTTTGAGTTTATTTTTGTGTGTGGTGTTAGAAAGTGATCTAGTTTCATTCTTTTACAAGTGGTTGACCAGTTTTCCCAGCACCACTTGTTAAAGAGATTGTCTTTACTCCATTGTATATTCTTGCCTCCTTTGTCAAAGATAAGGTGTCCATATGTGTGTGGATTTATCTCTGGGCTTTCTGTTTTGTTCCATTGATCTATGTGTCTGTCTTTGTGCCAGTACCATACTGTCTTGATGACTGTGGCTTTGTAGTAGAGCCTGAAGTCCGGCAAGTTGATTCCTCCAGTTCCATTCTTCTTTCTCAAGATTGCTTTGGCTATTCGAGGTTTTTTGTATTTCCATACAAATCTTGAAATTATTTGTTCTAGTTCTGTGAAAAATGTGGCTGGTAGCTTGACAGGGATTGCATTGAATTTGTAAATTGCTTTGGGTAGTATACTCATTTTCACTATATTAATTCTTCCGATCCATGAACATGGTATATTTCTCCATCTATTAGTGTCCTCTTTGATTTCTTTCATCAGTGTTTTATAGTTTTCTATATATAGGTCTTTAGTTTCTTTAGGTAGATATATTCCTAAGTATTTTATTCTTTTCGTTGCAGTGGTGAATGGAATTGTTTCCTTAATTTCTTTTCTACTTTCTCATTATTCATGTATAGGAATGCAAGGGATTTCTGTGTGTTGATTTTATATCCTGCAACTTTACTGTATTCATTGATTAGCTCTAGTAATTTTCTGGTGGAGTCTTTAGGGTTTTCCATGTAGAGGATCATGTCATCTGCAAACAGTGAGAGTTTTACTTCTTCTTTTCCAATTTGGATTCCTTTTATTTCTTTTTCTGCTCTGATTGGTGTGGCCAAAACTTCCAGAACTATGTTGAATAGTAGCAGTGAAAGTGGGCACCCTTGTCTTGTTCCTGACTTTAGGGGAAATGCTTTCAATTTTTCACCATTGAGGATAATGTTTGCTGTGGGTTTGTCATATATAGCTTTTATTATGTTGAGGTATGTTCCTTCTATTCCTGCTTTCTGGAGAGTTTTTATCATAAATGGATGTTGAATTTTGTCAAAGGCCTTCTCTGCATCTATTGAGATAATCATATGGTTTTTATTTTTCAGTTTGTTAATGTGGTGAATTACATTGATTGATTTGCGGATATTGAAGAATCCTTGCATCCCTGGGATAAAGCCCACTTGGTCATGGTGTATGATCTTTTTAATGTGTTGTTGGATTCTGATTGCTAGAATTTTGTTGAGGATTTTTGCATCTATGTTCATCAGTGATATTGGCCTGTAGTTTTCTTTTTTTGTGGTATCTTTGTCAGATTTTGGTATTAGCATGATGGTGGCCTCATAGAATGAGTTTGGAAGTTTACCTTACTCTGCAATTTTCTGGAAGAGTTTGAGGAGGATAGGTGTTAGCTCTTCTCTAAATTTTTGGTAGAATTCAGCTGTGAAGCCGTCTGGACCTGGGCTTTTGTTTGCTGGAAGATTTCTGATTACCGTTTCAATTTCCGTGCTTGTGATGGGTCTGTTAAGATTTTCTATTTCTTCCTGGTTCAGTTTTGGAAAATTGTACTTTTCTAAGAATTTGTCCATTTCTTCCACGTTGTCCATTTTATTGGCATATAGTTGCTGATAGTAGTCTCTTATGATCCTTTGTATTTCTGTGTTGTCTGTTGTGATCTCTCCATTTTCATTTCTAATTTTATTGATTTGATTTTTCTCTCTTTGCTTCTTGATGAGTCTGGGTAATGGTTTGTCAATTTTGTTTATCCTTTCAAAGAACCAGCTTTTGGCTTTGTTGATTTTTGCTATGGTCTCTTTTGTTTCTTTTGCATTTATTTCTGCCCTAATTTTTAAGATTTCTTTCCTTCTACTAACTCTGGGGTTCTCCAACTCTTCCTTTTCTAGTTGCTTTAGTTGCAGAGTTAGGTTGTTTATTTGACTTTTTTCTTGTTTCTTGAGGTATGCCTGTATTGCTATGAACTTTCCTCTTAGCACTGCTTTTATAGTGTCCCACAGGTTTTGGGTTGTTGTGTTTTCATTTTCATTAGTTTCTAGGCATATTTTGATTTCTTTTTTGATTTCTTCTGTGATTTGTTGGTTATTCAGAAGTGTGTTGTTCAACCTCCATATGTTGGAATTTTTAATAGTTTTTCTCCTGTAATTGAGATCTAATCTTAATGCATTATGGTCAGAAAAGATGCTTGGAATGATTTCGATTTTTTTGAATTTATCAAGTTTAGATTTATGGCCCAGGATGTGATCTATCCTGGAGAAGGTTCCATGAGTACTTGAAAAAAAGGTGAAATTCATTGTTTTGGGGTGAAATGTCCTATAGATATCAATTAGGTCTAACTGATCTAATGTATCGTTTAAAGTTTGCATTTCTTTGTTAATTTCTGTTTAGTTGATTTGTCCATAGGTGTGAGTGGGGTATTAAAGTCTCCTACTATTATTGTGTTATTGTTGGTTTCCCCTTTCATACTTGTTAGCATTTGTCTTACATATTGCGGTGCTCCTATATTGGGTGCATATATATTTATAATTGTTATATCTTCTTCTTGGATTCTTCCTTTGATCATTATGTAGTGGCCTTCTTTGTCTCTTTTCACAGCCTTTGTTTTAAAGTCTGTTTTATCAGATATGAGTATTGCCACTCCTGGTTTCTTTTGGTCTCTATTTGCATGGTATATCTTTTTCCAGCCCTTCACTTTCAGTCTGTATGTGTCCCTTGTTTTGAGGTGGGTCTCTTGTAAGCAGCATATAGAGGGGTCTTGTTTTTGTATCCATTCGGCCAGTCTTTGTCTTTTGGTTGGGGCGTTCAACCCATTTACGTTTAAGGTAATTATTGATAAGTATGATCCCGTTACCATTTACTTTATTGTTTTGGGTTCGGGTTTATACATCCTTTTCGTGTTTCCTGTCTAGAGAATATCCTTTAGAATTTGTTGGAGAGCTGGTTTGGTGGTACTGAATTCTCTCAGCTTTTGCTTGTCTGTAAAGCTTTTGATTTCTCCTTCGTATTTGAATGAGATCCTTGCTGGGTACAGTAATCTGGGCTGTAGGTTATTGTCTTTCATCACTGTAAGTATGTCTTGCCATTCCCTCCTGGCCTGAAGAGTTTCTTGAAAGATCAGCTGTTATCCTTATGGGAATCCCCTTGTGTGTTATTTGTTGTTTTTCCCTTGCTGCTTTTAATATTTGTTCTTTGTGTTTGATCTTTGTTAATTTGATTAATATGTGTCTTGGGGTGTTTCGCCTTGGGTTTATCCTGTTTGGAACTCTCTGTGTTTCTTGGACTTGGGTGATTATTTCCTTCCCCATTTTAGGGAAGTTTTCAACTATTATCGCCTCAAGGATTTTCTCATGATCTTTCTTTCTGTCTTCTTCTTCTGGGACTCCTATAATTCGAATGTTGGAGCGTTTCATATTGTCCTGGAGGTCTCTGAGATTGTCCTCATTTCTTTTAATTTGTTTTTCTTGTTTCCTCTCTGATTCATTGATTTCTACCATTCTATCTTCTATTTCACTAATCCTATCTTCTGCCTCCGTTATTCTACTAATTGTTGCCTCCAGAGTGTTTCTGATGTCATTTATTGCGTTATTCATTATATTTTGACTCTTTTTTATTTCTTCTAGGTCCTTGTTAAACCTTTCTTGCATCTTCTCAATCTTTGTCTCTAGGCTATTTATCTGTGATTCCATTTTGATTTCAAGATTTTGGATCATTTTCACTATCAATATTCGGAATTCCTTCTCAGGTAGATTCCCTACTTCTTCCTCTTTTGTTTGGTTTGGTGGGCAACTCTCCTGTTCCTTTACCTGCTGTGTATTCCTCTGTCTCTTCATCTTGGTTATATTGCTGCATTTGGGGTGGCCTTTTTATATTCTGGTAATTTGTGGAGTTCTCTTTATTATGGAGCTTCCTCACTTTGGGTGGGGTTCTATCAGTGGCTTGTCAAGGTTTCCTGGTTAGGGAGGCTTGTGTTGGAGTTTTGGTGGGTGGAGCTGGGTTTGTTCTCTCTGCAGTGCAGTGGAGTAACCCGTAATGGGTTACGAGACATCAAAGGTTTTGGGATAATTTTGAGCTGCCTGTATATTGAAGCTCAGGGGAGTGTTCCTGTGTTGCTGGAGAATTTGCGTGGTATGTCTTGTTTTGGAACTTGTTGGCCCTTGGGTGGAGCTTGGTTTCGGTGTAGGTATGAAGGCATTAGATGGGCTCCTATTGCTTAATGTTCCCTGAATTCAAGAGTTCTCTGATGTTTTCAGGCTTTGGATTTAAGCCTCCTGCTTCTGGTTTTCAGTTTTATTTTTACAGTAGCCTCTAGACTTCTCCATCTATACAGCACCGATGATAAAACATCTAGGTTAAAGATGAAAAGTTTCTCCACATTGAGGGACACTCAGAGAGGTTCACTGGGTTATAAGGAGAAGAGAAGATGGAGGAGGTAGTTAGAGGTAACTGGAATGAGATGCGGTGAGATCAAAAGAGAAGAGAGCAAGCTAGCCAGTAGTCACTTCCTTATGTGCGCTCTATAGTCTGGACCGCTCAGAGGTATTTACAGAGTTATACGCGGAAGAGGAGAGGGAGGAAGTAGACAGAGGTGACCAGGAGGATCAGAGGGAATGAGTAGGAGAGAGACAAATCCTGCCAGTAACCAGTTCCTTAGGTGTTCCCCACCGTCTGGAACACACAGAGATTCACAGAGTTGGATAGAGGAGAGATGGGGGAGAAAAGAGACAGAGGCCACCTGGTGGAGAAAAAGGAGAGTCCAGAGGAGGAGAGAGTGGTCAAGCCAGTAATCTCGCTCTCAGGTAAACTGGGGTAGTGAAGTTTGGGTTTTTAAATGTACAAAATTGGCAACAAACACCTAAGAGCAAAGATTAAAAATCTGTTTTTGATGACAATGGTCTGCTTTTCTTGTTGCCTGATGTCCTCTGCCAGCCTACAGAAGTTGTTTTCTGAAGTTTGCTCAGCGTTGAAATGTTCTTTTGAGGAATTTGTGAGGGAGAAAGTGGTCTTCCCGTCCTATTCCTCCGCCATCTTTCCCTCCGTCGACCTAGAAAGTGTTCTAGTTTCATTCTTTTAGAAGTGGTTGACCAGTTTTCCCAGCACCACTTGTTAAAGAGATTATCTTTAATCCATTGTATATTCTTGCCTCCTTTGTTGAAGATAAGGTGTCCATAGATGTGTGGATTTATCTCTGGGCTTTCTATTTTGCTCCATTGATCTATATTTCTATCTAGGTGCCGGTACCATACTGTCTTAATGGCTGTGGCTTTGTAGTAGAGCCTGAAGTCAGGCAGTTTGATTCTCCAGTTCCATTCTTCTTTCTCAAGATTGCTTTGGCTATTCGAGGTTTTTTGTGTTTCCATACAAATTGTGAAATTATTTATTCTAGCTCTGTGAAAAATACCGTTGTTAGCTTGATAGTGATTGCATTGAATCTATAGATCACTTTGGGTAGTATACTCATTTTCACTATATTGATTCTTCTGATCCATGAACATGGTGTATTTCTCCATCTATTAGTGTCCTCTTTGATTTCTTTCACCAGTGTTTTATAGTTTTCTATATAAATGTCTTTTGTTTCTTTAGGTAGATATATTCTTAAGTATTTTATTCTTTTCCTTGCAATGGTGAATGGAATTGTTTCCTTAATTTCCTTTTCTATTTTCTCATTATTAGTGTATAGGAATGCAAGGGATTTCTGTGTGTTGATTTTATATTCTGCAACTTTACTGTATTCATTGATTAGCTCTAGTAATTTTCTGGTGGAGTCTTTAGGGTTTTCTATGTGGAGGATCATGTCATCTGCAAACAGTGAGAGTTTTACTACTACTTTTCCAATTTGGATTCCTTTTATTTCTTTTTCTGCTCTGATTGGTGTGGCCAAAACTTCCAGAACTATGTTGAATAGTAGCGGTGAAAGTGGGCACCCTTGTCTTGTTCCTGACTTTAGGGGAAATGCTTTCAATTTTTCGCCATTAAGGATAATGTTTGCTGTGGGTTTGTCATATATAGCTTTTATTATGTTGAGGTATGTTCCTTCTATTCCTGCTTTCTGGAGAGTTTTTATCATAAATGGATGTTGAATTTTGTCAAAGGCCTTCTCTGCATCTATTGAGATAATCATATGGCTTTTATTTTTCAATTTGTTAATGTGGTGTATTACATTTATTGATTTGTGGATATTGAAGAATCCTTGTATCCCTGGGATAAAGCCCACTTGGTCATGGTGTATGATCTTTTTAATGTGTTGTTGGATTCTGATTGCTAGAATTTTGTTAAAGATTTTTGCATCTATGTTCATCCGTGATATTGGCCTGTAGTTTTCTGTTTTTTGTGGTATCTTTGTCAGATTTTGGTATTAGCATGATGGTGGCCTCATAGAATGAGTTTGGAAGTTTACCTTCCTCTGCAATTTTCTGGAAGAGTTTGAGGAGGATAGGTGTTAGCTCTTCTCTAAATTTTTGGTAGAATTCAGCTGTGAAGCCATCTGGACCTGGGCTTTTGTTTGCTGGAAGATTTCTGATTACAGTTTCAATGTCTGTGCTTGTGATGGGTCTGTTAAGATTTTCTATTTCTTCCTGGTTCAGTTTGGGAAAGTTGTACTTTTCTAAGAATTTGTCTGTTTTTTCCATGTTGTCCATTTTATTGGCATATAGTTGCTGATAGTAGTCTCTTATGATCCTTTGTATTTCTGTGTTGTCTGTTGTGATCTCTCCATTTTCATTTCTAATTTTATTGATTTGATTTTTCTCCCTTTGTTTCTTGATGAGTCTGGCTAATGGTTTGTCAATTTTATTTATCCTTTCAGAGAACCAGCTTTTGGCTCTGTTGATTTTTGCTATGGTCTCTTTTGTTTCTTTTGCATTTATTTCTGCCCTAATTTTTAAGATTTCTTTCCTTCTACTAACCCTGGGGTTCTTCATTTCTTCCTTTTCTAGTTACTATAGTATATTCAAAAGCAGAGACATTACTTTGCTGACTAAGGTCCGTCTAGTCAAGGCTATGGTTTTTCCTGTGGTCATGTATGGATGTGAGAGTTTGACTGTGAAGAAGGCTGTTCAGCACAGTCACTCAGTCATGTCCGACTCTTTGCGACCCCATGAATCGCAGCATGCCAGGCCTCCCTGTCCATCACCGTCTCCCGGAGTTCACTCAGACTCATGTCCATCGAGTCTGTGATGCCATCCAGCCATCTCATCCTTGGTCGTCCCCTTCTCCTGCCCCCAATCCTTCCCAGCATCAGTCTTTTCCAATGAGTCAACTCTTCGCATGGGTGGCCAAAGTACTGGAGCTTCTGCTTCAGCATCATTCCTTCCAAGGAAATCCCAGGGTTGATCTCCTTCAGAATGGACTGGTTGGATCTCCTTGCAGTCCAAGGGACTCTCAAGAGTCTTCTCCAACACCACAGTTCAAAAGCATCAATTCTTCGGCCCTCAGCTTTCTTCACAGTCCAACAAAACTCTCACATCCATACATGAGCACAGGAAAAACCATAGCCTTGACTAGATGGACCTTAGTCGGCAAAGTAATGTCTCTGCTTTTGGATATGCTATCTAGGTTGGTCATAACTTTTCTTCCAAGGAGTAAGCATGAGGAAGGCTGAGCGCCGAAGAATTGATGTTTTTGAACGGTGGTGTTGGAGAAGACTCTTGAGAGTCCTTCGGACTGCAAGGAGATCCAACCAGTCCATTCTGAAGGAGATCAGCCCTCAGATTTCTTTGGAAGCAATGATACTAAAGCTGAAACTCCAGTACTTTGCCACCTCATGCGAAGAATTGACTCATTGGAAAAGACTCTGATGTTGGGAGGGATTGGCGGCAGGAGGAGAAGGGGACGACAGAGGATGAGATGGCTGGATGGCATCACTGACTCGATGGACGTGAGTCTGAGTGAACTCCGAGAGTTGGTGATGGACAGGGAGGCCTGGCGTGCTGCGATTCATGGGGTCGCAAAGAGTCAGACCTGACTGAGCAACTGAACTGAACTAGGTATAGAGTTAGGTTATTTATTTGACTTTTTTCTTATTTCTTGAGGTATGCCTGTATTGCTATGAACTTTCCCCTTAGCACTGCTTTTATAGTGTCCCACAGGTTTTGGGTTGTTGTGTTTTCATTTTCATTTGTTTCTATGCATATTTTGATTTCTTTTTTGATTTCTTCTGTGATTTGTTGGTTATTCAGCAGCATGTTGTTCAGCCTCCATATGTTGGAAGTTTTAATAGTTTTCTGTTAAATAGTTTTCTATTTAATAGTTTTCTCCTGTAATTGAGATCTAATCTTACTGCATTGTGATCAGAAAGGATGCTTGGAATAATTTCAACTATTTTGAATTTACCAATGCTAGATTTATGGCCCAGGATGTGATCTATCCTGGAGAAGGTTCTGTGTGTGCTTGAGAAAAAGGTGAAATTCATTGTTTTGGGCTGAAATGTCCTATAGATATCAGTTAGGTCTAACTGGTCTATTGTATCATTTAAAGTTTGTGTTTCCTTGTTAATTTTCTGTTTAGTTGATCTGTCCATAGGTGTGAGTGGGGTATTAAAGTCTCCCACTATCGGAGAAGGCAATGGCACCCCACTCTGGTACTCTTGCCTGGAAAATCCCATGGACGGAGGAGCCTGGTAGGCTGCAGTCCATGGGCTTGCTAAGAGTCAGACACGACTGATCGACTTCACTTTTACTTTTCCCTTTCATGCATTGGAGAAGGAAATGGCAACCCACTCCAGTGTTCTTGCCTGGAGAATCCCAGGGACGAGGGAGCCTGGTGGGCTGCCATCTATGGGGTCGCACAGAGTTGGACACGACTGAAGTGACTTAGCAGCATTATTGTATTATTGTTAATTTCCCCTTTCATACTTGTCAGCATTTGTCTTACATATTGCCGTGCTCCTATGTTGGGTTCATATATATGTATAATTGTTATATCTTTTTCTTGGATTGATCCTTTGATCATTATGTAGTGTCCTTCTTTGTCTCTTTTCACAGCCTTTGTTTTAAAGTTTATTTTGTCTGATGTAAGTATTGCTACTCCTGCTTTCTTTTGGTCTCTATTTGCATGGAATATCTTTTTCCAGCCCTTCACTTTCAGTCTGTATGTGTCCCCTGTTTTGAGATGGGTCTCTTGTAGACAACATATTTAGGGGTCTTGTTTTTGTATCTATTCAGCCAGTCTTTGTCTTTTGGTTCGGGCATTCAACCCATTTACACTTAAGGTAATTATTGATAAGTATGATCCAATTGCCATTTACTTTATTGTTTTTTGTTTGAGTTTATACACCCTTTTTGTGTTTCCTGTCTAGAGAATATCCTTTAGCATTTGTTGGAGAGCTGGTTTGCGGTGCTGCGTTCTTTCAGCCTTTGCTTGTCTGTAAAGCTTTTGATTTCTCCTTCATATTTGAATGAGATCCTTGCTGGGTACAGTAACCTGGGCTGTAGGTTTTCTTTCATCACTTGAAGTATGTCTTGCCATTCCCTCCTGGCCTGAAGAGTTTCTATTGAAAGAACAGCTGTTATCCTTATGGGAATCCCCTTGTGTGTTATTTGTTGTTTTTCCCTTGCTGCTTTTAATATTTGTTCTTTGTGTTTGATCTTTGTTAATTTGATTAATATGTGTCTTGGGGTGTTTTGCCTTGGGTTTATCCTGTTTGGGACTCTCTAGGTTTATTGGACTTGGGTGATTATTTCCTTCCCCGTTTTAGGGACGTTTTCAACTATTATCTCCTCAAGGATTTTCTCATGGTCTTTTTCTCTTCTTCTGGGACTCCTATGATTCGAATGTTGGGGCATTTAACACTGTCCTGGAGGTTTCTGAGATTGTCCTCATTTCTTTTAATTCGTTTTTCTTTTTTCCTCTCTGATTCATTTATTTCTACCATTCTATTTTCTACTTCACTAATCCTATCTTCTGCCTCCGATATTCTACTATTTGTTGCCTCCAGAGTGTTTCTGGTCTCATTTATTGCATTATTCATTATATATTGACTCTTTTTTATTTTTTATTTCTTATTTCGTCCTTGTTAAACTTTTCTTGCATCTTCTCAGTCCTTGTCTCCAGGCTTTATCTGTGATTCCATTTTTATTTCAAGATTTTGGATCATTTTCGCTATAATTATTCAGAATTCTTTATCAGGTAGATTCCCTATCTCTTCCTCTTTTGTTTGGTTTAGTGGGCATTCTTCCTGTTCCTTTACCTGCTGAGTATTCCTCTGTCTCTTTATCTTGTTTATATTGCTGTGTTTGGGGTGTCCTTTCTGTATTCTGGCAGTTTGTGGAGTTCTCTTTATTGTGGAGATTCCTCGCTGTGGGTGGGGTTGTACTGGTGGCTTATCAAGGTTTCCTGGTTAGGGAAGCTTAGGTTGGTGTTCTGGTGGGTGGAGCTGGATTTCTTCTCTCTCGAGTGCAATGAAGTGTCCAGTAATAAGTTATGAGATGTCAGTGGTTTTGGAGTAACTTTGGGCAGCCTGTGTATTGAAGCTCAGGGCTGTGTTCCTGTGTTGCTGGAGAATTTGCATGGCATGTCTTGCTCTGGAACTTGTTAGCCCTTGGGTGGTGCTTGGTTTCAGTGTAAATATTGGAGGCGTTTGATGAGCTCTCCTCAATTAATGTTCCCTGGAGTCAGGAGTTCTCTGGTGTTCTCAGGATTTGGACTTAAGCCTCCTGCTTCTGGTTTTCAGTCTTATTTTTATAGGAGTCTCAAGACTTCTCCTTGTATACAGCACCATTGATAAAACATCTAGGTTAAAGATGAAAAGTTTCTCCACCGTGAGGGACACCCAGAGAGGTTCACAGAGTTACATGGAGAAGAGAAGAGGGAGGGGGGAGTTAGAGGTGACCTGAATGAGATGAGGTAGAATCGAAAGACGAGAGAGCAAGCTAGCCAGTAATCACTTCCTTATGTGCACTCCACAACTGGACCACTCAGAGATGTTCACGGAAGTTATACAGAGAAGAGAAGAGGGAGGAAGGAGACAGAGGTGGCTAGGAGGATAAAAGGGAGGAATCAAAAGGAGAGAGACAGTTCCAGCCAGTAATCAGTTCCCTAAGTGTTCTCCACCGTCTGGAACACACAGAGATTCACAGAGTTGGGTAGAGAAGAGAAGGGGGAGGGCGGAGACAGAGGCGACCTGGTGGAGAAAAAGGAGAGTCCAAAGGGGGAGAGAGCAGTCAAGCCAGTAATCTCACTCCCAAGTAAAAATGGGTACTGAAGATTGGGTTCTTAAAGGTACAAAATTGATAACAAATACCAAAAAGCAAAGATTAAAAATCTAGAGTAGAGGTTGGAATTTCAAAAATACAATATTAAAGAAAAGAAAAAAAAAGGTCACAAAAATTGTTTAAAAAAAAATATATATGAAGTTTGCTTTAAAAAAACAGGGTCCTTTTTTTTTGCAAAATAATAGGTTATAAAAGTGAAAATTAAAGGAGTAGTAGAGGATCTAAAAATTAAAAAAAAAATTAAAAAAAAAGAATGATTGTAAAAATAGTAAAGGTGTATCTAGGACTTTTCTCTTGTGGTGTTGTGGGCAGTGTGAGGTCAGTTCATTTTCGGATAGTTCCTTGGTCTGGCTTATATTTCTCAAGATCTATAGGCCCCTTCTTATGCAGTCATTACTAACTACATGGTTTTAATCTATTGCACCTGTCACTTCCAAGGCGGTTCCCTCTGTTTTAGCTTCTTCTGTTTGCTGGTCTCTTCAGTGTTCAATTTCTGCCCTGACACAATGGGGTGGTGGAGGACACTTTCTTAGGCTCACTTGTTCAGTCGCACTGTGGGGAGGGAGGAACGCTGCAAATAACACTGGCGTGTGCTCGCAGTGTCTCAGCCACACTGGGCCTGCCCCTGCTACAGCACGTGTGCTTTCCCTGCCCACGCTGCTCAGGCTCTAGGTTGCTCCACCGGGAACCGTCCAAGGCCGGCCCTGGGCTGCATGCACCTCTCAGGTCTAAGCTGCTCAGGTTTAGGCACTCGGGTAGCCCTCAGAGGCGCAGACTCGGTTGGGCCTGCGTTTTGTGTCCTTCCCAGGTCTGAGCAGCTCAGGTGATCAGGTGTTTGGTGAGTGTGGTTGCTGCGACTTATTGCCACCTGGCCCTGCCGCTTGGTTTTCTGGGCATACAACCGGCGCACCTTCTCAGGCGGATGTTGACCGTCCAGAACCCTAAGAAGTCTTAGCAAAGAAGCCTGCTTGCAATTTGGTAGATAATGTCTCTCTGGGGCTGTGATTGCCCCCTTCTGGCTCTGGTTGCCTGTCACTGGAGGGGGATGGTCTGCAGCCAGCTAATTCTGTTGCTTCCTTTGTTCTGTGTGCAGTCTTGGTGGTGTCTTGAGGTGAAGTGAAGTCGCTCAGTCGTGTCCGACTCTTTGCGACCCGTGGACTGTAGCCTACCAGGCTTCTCCGTCCATGGGATTCTCCAGGCAAGAATACTGGAGTGGGTTGCCATTTCCTTCTCCAGGGGAGTCTTCTCAACCCAGGGATCGAACCCAGGTCTCCCGCATTGGAGGCAGACGCTTTAACCTCTGACCCACCAGGGAAGATCTTTAGGTTAGGGCTTTTTCGTGTGGTAGCTATCCCACAGTCTAGTTTGCTAGCTCAAGTTAGTTCCCTCGGATTGTCCTCAGGGCGTTCAGGCGCAGTCCTTACTCTAAGCAATGCAGCCTGTGCCTCCCTGCCCAGCCCCTGCTTGCTAATGGTGGGTGCAGGCATCTGCACTGCTTCTCCACTGGGGGAGTTACTGTTGGGCTCGTAATCTGTGGGTTTTAATTATTTATTTTTCCTCCCTGTTATGTTGCCCTCTGTGCTTCCAAGGCTCGCCACAGACTCCAGTGAGAGTGTTTCCTGGTGTTTGGAAACTTCTCTTTTTTTAAGACTCCCTTTCCAGGACTGAGCTCCTTCCCTACCTCTTTTGTCTCTTTTTTTGGTCTTTTATATTTTTTCCTACCTCCTTTCGAAGACAATGGGCTGCTTTTCTGGGTGCCTGATGTCCTCTGCTGGCATTCAGAAGTTGTTTTGTGGAATTTTCTCAGCGTTTAAATGTTCTTTTGATGAATTTGTGGGGGAGAAAGTGGTTTCCCCGTCCTATTCTTCTGCCATCTTAGGAGCGCCTCTCTCTTCTGTGTATTCTTGCCACCTCTTCTTAATATCTTCTGCTTCTGTTAGGTCCATACCATTTCTGTCCTTTATCGAGCCCATCTTTAAATGTTCCCTAGGTCTTTAATTTTCGTTAAGAGATCTCTAGCCTTTCCCATTCTATTATTTTCCTCTATTTTGTTGCATTGATCACTGAGGAAGGCTTTCTTATCTTTGCTTGCTATTTTTTGGAACTCTGCATTCAAATGGGTATATCTTTCCTTTTCTCCTTTGTAAAAATGCAAAATGGTTGTCTGAGGAGGCCTTACAAACTGCTGTGAAAAGAAGAGAGTGAAAGGCAAAGGAGAAGAGGACCACTGTAGTACTGGTTTTTATATTTGCCTATTTATCTGCCTTTACTGGAGAACTGTATATTTCTCTATAAGTTCAAGTTAGCACTTTGTATTCTTTCTTTTGTACTTGTAGAACTTAAAAATTTCTTGTAAGACAGCTGTCTTGGTAATGAACTCCCTCAGTTTTAATCTGACATTAGTATCTTAATTTTACCCTCCTTTTTGCTGGGTATAATGTTTGGTTGACAGTTTTCCAATTTTAATTTAGTACTTTAAATATATCATTCCCTTGTTACTTTGCTTGCACTGTTTCTGCTGAGAAATCCATGATAATCTTATTGAAGATCCTTTGTACACGTGAAGTTGCTTTTCTCTTGTTGCCTTTAATAGTCTCACTTTCATTATTCTGTTTCTTGCTTGAGATTCTTGAAATTTGTATATTCGTGTGTTTCCCCAAATTTCTAGCTATTATTTGTTAAAATAAGCTCTGTATTTATCTTTCTTCCTTGTGGACTCCATGATTAATATACTGTATCTCTTCTCCTGGACTCCCATTGTGTATGTGTTGACCTGCTTAATGATGTACCATAAGTTCCTTAGCCTCTGTTCACTTTTCATTTTTTTCTTTTTTGTTCCTAGTATTTTCAAATGACCTGTCTTCAGGTTTTCTAATTTTTTATTTTTTTGCTTGTTGAAGACTGGTTTGGATTTTCTCTAGTGAGTTTTCAATCCAGTTATACCTTACACCTCTATTGGGTGTGTGTGTGTGTTTTCTGCTTTCTTTCAAGACTTATAGTTGGTGGAACTTATGTACAACTTCGTATAAGTTTCAGGTGTGCAACATGTTGGCTTGATACATTTGTGTATTGCAGCATGATTACCAGCATAGCTTTAGCTAACACCTCTGTCATGTCACATATGCATCATTGTTGTGTGTGTGTGTGTGGTCGGAATGCTTAAGATTTAGTCTCTCAACAGTGTTGAAGTATATAATACAGTATTTTGGCTGTAGTCACTCTGCTCTCATTAGATCTCCAGAACTTAATTACCTCCTAGTTGCAAGTTTGTGCTTTTTAACATTTCCCCAATTCTCCCACATTCTAATCCCTGCTCACCACTGTTCTACTGTTTCTTTGCTTGCTTGCTAAGTCGCTTCAGTTGTGTTCGACTCTGTGCGACCCCATAGATGGCAGCCCACCAGACTCCCCATCCCTGGGATTCTCCAGGCAAGAATACTGGAGTGTGTTGCCATTTCCTTCTCCAGTGCATGAAAGTGAAAAAGTGAAGTCGCTCGGCCGTGCCTGACTCTTAGCGACCCCACGGACTGCAGCCTACCAGGCTCCTCCGTCCATGGGATTTTCCAGGCAAGAGTACTGGAGTGGGGTGCCATTGCTGTTTCTTTAAGTTTGACTTTTTTAGATTCTTGAAATAAATTATATGATACAGTGTTTGTCTTTCCCTGTCTGTTTTATCTCACTATAAACCCCTTAAAGGGGGTCCGTCCATGTTGTTCGAAATGACAGGATTTCTTTTTCATGGCTTCATATTCCCTTTACATATAAACCACATCTTTATCTATTCATCTTAATGACACTAACTGGTTTCCATATTTTGGCTATTGTGAATAATGTGCAGTAAACACGGGAATGCAGAAATCTCTCTGGTACCCCATTTTCTTTGCCTTTGGATATATATGAAATGGATTCAGTTCAGTTCAGTCGCTCAGTTGTGTCCGACTCTTTGCGACCCCACGAATCACAGTACGCCAGGCCTCCCAGTCCATCACCAACTCCCAGAGTTCACTAAAACTCATGTCTATCGAGTTGGTGATGCCATCTCATCCTCTGTCGTCCCCTTCTCCTCCTGTCCCCAATCCCTCCCCGCATCAGAGTCTTTTCCAATGAGTCAGCTCTTCGCATGAGATGGCCAGAGTACTGGAGTTTCAGCTTTAGCTTCATTCCTTCCAAAGAACACCCAGGACTGATCTCCTTTAGAATGGACTGGTTGGATGTCCTTGCAGTCCAAGGGACTCTCAAGAGTCTTCTCCAACACCACAGTTGAAAAGCGTCAATTCTCTGAATCATATTCAAGATTTTTTAGTCACCATTTTCTGCAGTTAGATTATGGTATGCCTAGGGGTAAACTTTTTATTATTTCCCTGCTTGGTATTTTTGGAACTTCCTGGCTGTGTGGTTTGGTGACTTTATCATTAATTTCAGAAATTTCTTAGCCATTATTGCTCCAAATGTATACATTTGCTCCTCTCTCCTTTTTTGCCTTCTGGTATTCCTATTATGCCTAGGTTACAGCTCTTAGAATTGTCCTACAGTTCTTGGACATTGTTTTATCATTTTAATTTTGCCTTTCTCTTTACATTTCAGTTCAGAAGTTTTTATTATTTTATTATGGAAGTTTATCTATTTGGAAGCTTATGTTATTAATATTTACATATCTTTCAGCTTGCTGATTTTTTAAAAAGTGTGTGAAATGACTTAAACTTTATTTAAAATGCACATTTTCAAACTTACTCAGTATTGTAAATTTATGGACAGGACAAAATAGAAATTATCACATAGTCACATTTTATTTTTATTTCTAATTTATTTTTTCATTGAAGGAAAGAGTCTTTAAATCTGTTAGTGCTTTACAATTTTCGAAAGTTTCACATATAGTTCATACAATCACATAATAACCTTTTTCCCCTTCATCTCTATATTGTTGCTCCCTACTTCCCTCTCCCCACTGGTAACCACTAGTTTGTTCTGTATATCTGTGAGTTTGCTTCTTACTTGTTTTCTTCACTAGTTGGATTTTTTAAATATACTTTTCTGATTTATTTCACTTAGCATAATGCTTTCCAGGTCTGTCTGTTTTGCTGCAAATGGCAATATTTTATTCTTTCTTATGGCTCTTATTCCATTTTATGTGTGTATTACATTTTCTTTATCCATTCATCTGTTGATAGACACTTAAGATGCTTCCATTTCTTGGCACTTGTATATAATGTGGCTATGAGCATTGGAGTGCATGTATATTTTCTAATTAGTGTTTTTTTTTTTCCCTGAATATATACCCGGGAGTGGAATTGCTGAGTCATCTGGTAGTTATATTTTTAGATTTTAAGAAACTTCCACACTGTCTTCCACAGTGGCTGCATCAATTTACATTCTCACCAACTGTACCAGGGTTCTCTCTTCTCCATATTCTTAGCAACATTAGTTACTTGTGTTCTTTTTGATGACAACCATTCTGACAGGTGTGAGGTGATATCTTACTGTGGTTTTGATTTGCATTTCCCTGACGATTAATGATGTTGGGTGTGTTTTCATATGCCTGTTGCCCATCTTCATGTCTTCTTTGGGAAAATGTCTATTCAGTTCCTTTGCTCATTTTTCAGTCTTTTTTTTTTAGCCACTCTGTGTGGTATGTCAAGTCTTAGTCCCCTGACCAGGGGTCAAGCCTGAGTCCCCTCCATACAGTGGAAACATGGAGTCTCAACCACTGGACCCCCAGGGAATTTAATTTCTTGGGGGGGGTTGATATTGAGTTGTATGAGCTGTTTTTTAAAAAAAATCAATTTATTTTAGTTGGAGGATAATTACAATAGTGTAATGGTTTTTGCCATACATCAACATGAATCAGCCATGGGTATACAAGTGTCTCCCCATTCTAAACCCCCTCCCAGCTCCTTCCCCACCCCATCCCTTTATGTTGTCCCAGAGCACCAACTTTGGGTGCTGCTTCATGCATTGGTCTCTGAACTCACATGGGTCATCTGTTTTACATATGGTTATGTACATGTTTCAGTGCTATTCTCTCAAATCATCTAACCCTCTCCTTCTCCCACTGAGTCCAAAAGCATGTTCTTTATGTCTGTGTCTCTTTTGCTTGCCTGCATGTAGTATTGTCAGTACCATCTAAGTTGTGTATATATGCGTTAATATACAGTGTTTGTCTTTTTCTGACTTACTTCCCCTCTGTATAATAGGTTCTAGGTTCATCCATCTTATTAGAACTGACTCAAATGAGTTCCTTCTACTAGCTAATATTCCATTCTTTTTATGTACCACAACTTCCTCATACATTCATCTGTTGATAGACATCTGGGTTGCTTCCATGTCCTGCTGCCGCTGCTAAGTCGCTTCAGTAGTGTCCGACTCTGTGCAACCCCATAGACGGCAGCCCACCAGTCTCCTCCATCCATGGGATTTTCCAGGCAAGAATACTGGAGTGGGTCACCATTGCCTTCTCCGTGTCCTAGCTATTGTAAATAGTGCTGCAGTGAACCTTGCTGTACATGCGTCTCTTTCAGTTCTGGTTTCCTTGTGGTGTATGCCCGATATTGGGATTGCTAGGTCTATGAGCTGTTAATATACGTTGGATGTTGTCTCCTTATTGGTCTTATCATTTGGAAATACTTTCTTCTACTCAGTAGGTCTGTCTTTCTGTTTCGTCGATAATTTTCTTTGCTGTACAAAAACTTTAGGCTTAATTAGATTCACTTTTTCTGCCTTTTTCTTGCTATAGAAGATGGATCCAAAAAAATACTGCTGCAATTAGGTCTTTAATCCAGGTTGAATTTATTTTTGTATATGGTGTTATAAAATGGTTTAATTTTATTCTTTTACATGTGGCTGTCCAGTTTTCTCAGCACCACTTACTGAAGAGACTGTTTTCTCCATTGTATATTCTTGTAGACTAATTGACTGTAAATATGGGGATTTACTTCTGGACTCTTCTCTTACACTGATCAATGTGTCTGTTTTTGTGCCAGTACTATACTGTTTGGATGATGATTTTTTTGTTGTTTAGTTGTTTGGTCATGTCCAACTCTTTGCAGCCCAATGGACTGCAGCATGCCAGGCTTCCCTGTCCTTCACCGTCTCCCAGAGTTTGCTAACATCTCCTGGAGTTTGATAATGATAGCTTTGCAGTATAGTCTGAAGTCAGAGAGGGTGATTGCTCCAGCTCTGTTCTTTTTCAAGATTGTTTGGGCTATTCAGGGTCTCCTGTGTTTCTATGCAAAATTATTTGTTCTTGTTCTGTGAAAAATACCATTGGTATTTTGATAGGGGTTACATTGAGTCTATACTTTGCATTGGGTAGTATGATTTTTTTTTTTTTTCCTGAATACAGGTCTTGTACCTGTTTGGTTAGATTTACTCCTAGATACTTTATTCTTTTTGATGCAGCTGGAAAAGGTCAGTTTTCATTCCTGTCCCAAAGAAAGACAATGCCAAAGAATGCTTAAACTACCGCACAATTGCACTGATCTCACATGCTAGTAAAGTAATGCTCAAAATTCTCCAAGCCAGGCTTCAGCAATACGTGAACCATGAACTTCCTGATGTTCAAGCTGGTTTTAGAAAAGGCAGAGGAACCAGAGATCAAATTGCCAACTTCTGCTGGATCATGGAAAAAGCAAGAGAGTTCCAGAAAAACCTCTATTTCTGCTTTATTGACTATGCCAAAGCCTTTGACTCTGTGGATCACAATAAACTGTGGAAAATTCTGAAAGAGATGGGAACACCAGACCACCTGACCTGCCTCTTGAGAACTCTGTATGCAGGTCAGGAAGCAACAGTTCGAACTGGACATGGAACAACAGACTGGTTCCAAATCGGAAAAGGAGTACGTCAAGGTTGTATATTGTCACCCTGCTTATTTAACTTATATGCAGTGTACATCGTGAGAAACGCTGGGCTGGATGAAGCACAAGCTGGAATCAAGATTGCTGGGAGAAATATCAATAACTTCAGATACGCAGATGACACCACCCTTATGGCAGAAAGTGAAGAGGAGCTAAAAAGCCTCTTGATGAAAGTGAAAGTGGAGAGTGAAAATGTTGGCTTAAAGCTCAACATTCAGAAAACGAAGATCATGGCATCCGGTCCCATCACTTCATGGGAAATAGATGCAGAAACAATGTCAGACTTTACTTTTTGGGCTCCAGAATCACTGCAGATAGTGACTGCGGCCATGAAATTAAAAGACGCTTACTCCTTGGAAGAAAAGTTATGACCAACCTAGATAGCATATTCAAAAGCAGCAATATTACTTTGTCGACTTAAGGTCTGTCTAGTCAAGGCTGTGGTTTTTCCAGTGGTCATGTATGGATGTGAGAGTTGGACTCTGAAGAAGGCTGAGCGCCGAAGAATTGATGCTTTTGCACTGTAGTGTTGGAGAAGACTCTTGGGAGTCCCTTGGACTGCAAGGAGATCCAACCAATCCATTCTGAAGGAGATCAGCTCTGGGATTTTTTTGGAAGAAATGATGCTAAAGCTGAAACTCCAGTACTTTGGCCACCTTATGCGAAGAGTTGACTCATTGGAAAAGACCCTGATGCTGGGAGGGATTGGGGGCAGGAGGAGAAGGGGACGACAGAGGATGAGATGGCTGGATGGCATCACTGACTTGATGGACGTGAGTTTGAGTGAACTCTGGGAGTTGGTGATGGACAGGGAGGCCTGGTGTGTTGCGATTCATGGGGTTGCAAAGAGTCTGACACGACTGAGCAACTGAACTGAACGGAATATGTTTTTTTTTTTTTAATAGTGTATGGAAATGCAATGGATTTCTGTATGTTAATTTTATATTCTACAATTTACAGAATTCATTGATGAGTTCCAGTAGTTTTCTGGTGGCATCTTAAGGATTTTCTGGGTAAAGTATCATGTCATCTGCAGTGATGATTTTACTTTTTCCTTCCCAGTTTGGATTCATTTTATTTCTTTTTCTTCTCTGCTATGGCTAGGACTTCCAAATCTATATTGAGTAAGTGTGGCAAGAGTGGACATACTTGTCTTGTTCTTGATCTTAGAGGAAATGCTTTCAGCTTTTCAGCATTGAGTATAATATTAGCTGTGGGTTTGTCATATATGGTCTTTGTTTTGTTGAGATATGTTCCCTCTCTGCTTGCTTTCTGGAGCATTTTTCTTATACGTGTTGAATTTATCAAAAGCTGTTTCTGCATCTGTTGAGAGAGTCATAAGGTTTTTATTCTTCAGTTTACTAATGTGCTGCAACACACCGATTGTTTTGTGGAGATTGAAAATTCCCTGCATCCCTGGGATAAATTCCACTTGATCATGGTGTATAAGCCTCTTAATGTATTGTTTTAGTCAGTTTACTAGTATTTATTGAGAATTGTTGCATATGTGGTCATTAGTGATACCAGCCTGTTATTTTAGTTTTTTTGTGGTATCTTTGGTTTTGGTATCAAGACGATGGTTTTCTCATGGAATGAGTTTGGAAGTGTTCTTCCTCTGATATTTATGGAGTAGTTTTAGAAGAATAGGTGTTAACTCTATGTTTGGTAGAATTTGCCTGTGAAACCATCAGGTCCTGGAGGTTTTGTTTATTTGGAGTTTTTAATCACAGGTTAAATTATAGTTCTTGTCGTTGGTCTGCTCATGCTTGCTTTTACTTCCTGGTTCAGTCTTGAAGACTTCCTATGTTTTCAAAGTAGCAGCTTTTAGTTTCCTTTTTCTTTTCTATTTTCTTGGTCTCTATTTCACTTATTGCTGCTTGATGTTTATGATTTCTTTCTTTGTGCTAACTTTGAGTTTTGCTTGTTCTTTATCTAGTTGCTTTAGGTATAAAGTTAGGTTTTTTTCATTGAGATTTTTCCTGTTTCCTGAGGTAAGCTTGTATTGCTATAAACTTCCCTCATATGACTGCTTTTGCTGCTTCCCATAGGTTTTGGATTGTTGTTTTTTCATTTGTCTCTAGGTATATTTAAAATTTCCTCTTTCACTTCGTCAGTGATCCATTGATTGTTTAGTAACATATTGATTAACCCATGTATTTGTGTTTTTTGCAGTTGTTTTTAGTGTTTTTCTGACCTTATAGCTTTGTGGTTGGAAGAGATGCTTGATACAATTTCAGTTTTCTTAAATTTACTGGGGCCTGCTTTGTGGTCCAACATGTGATCTATTCTGGAGAATGTTCTATGTGCATTTAAAAAGAATGTGTATCCTGCCACTTTTTTGATTGAATTCTGTCTGTATATCAGTTAAGTAGATGTGGTATAGTCTGTCCTTTAAGTAAAATTTATTTTAATTGGAGGCTAATTACTTTATAGTATTGTGGTGGTTTTTGCCATAGAGTCACATGAATCGACCATGGGTGTACATGTGTTCCCCATCCTGAACCCCCCCTCCACCTCCCTCCCCATCACATCCCCCAGGGTCATCCCAGTGCACCAGCCCTGAGCACCCTGTCTCATGCATTGAACCTGGACTGGTGATCTGTTTCACATATGATAATATACATGTTTCAATGCTATTCTGTCAAATCATCCCACCCTCACCCTCTCCCACAGAGCCCAAAAGTCTATTCTTTACATTTGTGTCTCTTTTGCTGTCTCGCATACAGGGTCATCATTACCATCTTTCTAAATCCCATATATATGCGTTAATATACTGTATTGGTGTCTTTCTTTCTGACTTACTTTACTCTGTATAATAGGCTCCCAATTTCATCCACCTCATTAGAACTGCTTCAAATGTATTCTTTTTAATGGCTGAGTAATATTCCATTGTGAATATGTACCACAGCTTATCCGTTTGTCTGCTGACGGACATCTAGGTTGCTTCCATGTCCTGGCTATTGTAAACAGTGCTGTGATGAACATTGGGGTACACGTGTCTCTTTCGATTCTGGTTTCCTTGGTGTGTATGCCCAGCAATGGGATTGCTGGGTCGTATGGCAGTCCTATTTCCAGTTTTTTAATGAATCTCCACACTGTTCTCTGTAGTGGTATACTAGTTTGTAGCAATCTTTAAAGTATTTCATGTGATATAAATATACCTAGTTAAGCTTTCTTTTGATTTCTGTTTACATGAAATACCTTTTTTCATCGTTTCTCAGTGTGTGTGTCTCTAGATCTGAAGTGAGTCTTGTGTAGTGGGTCTTGTTTCTGTATCCATCCAGCCATTCTGTGTCTTTCAGTTGGAGTGTTTAGTCCACTTATATTTAACTTAATTATTGATATGTATGTTCTTACTGTCATTTTGTTAGCAGTTTTGTATTTGTTGTAGGTTTTCTCCCTTTCTCCCCGCCCCGCCCCACCTGCCCCCTGCCACCTTTGTTCTCCTGTGATTTGATGAGTATCTTTTGTGTTACATTTGGGATTCCTTTTCTCTTTTGTGTGTATATCTATTATAGATTTTGGTTTGTGGTCACAGTGATGTTTTTGTGTATAGCACTCTATGCAAAACATAAAAGCTCAAACATCCCTACATGAGAAAGGAAATACTTTTAAGTCCAGGAAGTGCAGAGTCCCATGCATGATAAACCCAAGGAGGAACTCAAAGAGACATACGTTAGTCAAATTGACAAAAATTAGACAGAAAATACTAAAAGCAACATGGGAAAAAAACGCACATAACATACAAGGGAATCTCTTTAAGGTTATCCCCTGATTTTTAGGAGAAACTCTGCAGGCTAGAAGAGAATGGCACAATATATTCAAGGTGATTAAATGATAAAATCTACCTTCAAGAATACTGTACCCAGCAAGGCTCTCCTTGAGATTTAATGGAGAGATCAAAAGTTTACAGTCAAGCAAAACCTGAAAGAGTTCAGCACTGCCAAATCAGCTTTACAACAGTTGTTAAAGGAACCTTCTTTAGGTGAAAAAAGAAGACGGTAATTGAAAACAAGAATATTATTAAACGAAAAGGTCACTGGTAAAGGCAAACAGACAGTAAAGGTAGGAAGTCATCCACACATACAAAACTAGTAGCGAGGTTTAAAGATAAAAGTAGAAAAGTTATCTACACCCACAATAAGCTGCTGTTGTTTCGTTGATCAGTTTTGTCCAACTCTTTTGTGGCCCCATGGACTATAGCTCCTCTCTCTGTGGGATTTCCCAGGCAAGAATACTGGAGTGGAGTGACATTTCCTTCTCCAGGGGATCTTCCCCAGGAATCAAACCTGTGTCTCCTGCATTGACAGGCAGCCTTGACCACTGAGCCACCAGGGAAGCCCAAAATAAGCTGTTAAGGGATACACAAAATAATGAGATACAAAACATAGTATGAAAAATAGTCATTGTGAAGGGATACAAAAAATAATTAGATATGAAATTTAGTATCAAAAATAGTCATAGTGAAGGGAGGAGAGTGCAAATACATGTTTTTAAAAAATGCATTTGAGATCAGCAACTTAAAACAGTTGTATAGATTGCTGTGTGAAACTTGTCGTAATCAGAGAAACCCCAAATCTAAAATCACTTGTACTTTAAATGGTACTACTAATATCTAATTTTAGTTTTATATGTGAATATTAACTTTGGACAAATGTTGTTACCTCTTAATTTTTCTTCAGTGATATGTAGTTTTCATTTTGTTGCACTGGAAGCCCTTTTAAAATTTGTTAAAATATATTTGATAGAAGTATTTTTTCTATCAAGTTTAATTTTAACCAGTATATAGAGATATATAACATTATAGACTTAAAGCTATTTATTTAGAGGAGATACATTTTAATGTAAAATAACATTTTACAGTATAATGCTTTTTCCAGTTGTACTAATTCATCTTATATCTGTGCAGTATATTGATTAAAAAAAAAAAATCAAAGCTGCCAGTTCAAAGAATTAGCCATAAATGTAAAATTTAAACTATACTATTGAACATTAGAGTAGAAAAAATAGTAAGTGGTACTCCATATACCTATGTCATTCACCCAATATATATTGGTCAGTACCCCAATATATTAATGTTTGTTTCTAATTGTACAAGTCACTTCTATTAGATGTTCACTGATGTTTACATCTTGGTGTTTTTCCTGTATATCATGTGAACATCTAGACAACAGTTCAGTTCAGTTCAGTCGCTCAGTTGTGTCTGACTCTGCTATCCCATGAATGGCAGCACACCAGGCCTCCTTGTCCATCACCAACTCCCAGAGTTTACCCAAACTTATGTCCATCGAGTCAGTGATGCCATCTAGCCATCTCATCCTCTGTCATCCCCTTCTTCTCCTGCCCTCAATCCCTCCCAGCATCAGGGTCTTTTCCAATGAGTCAACTCTTCGCATGAGGTAGCAGGAGTTTCAGCTGCAGCATCAGTCCTTCCAAAGAACACCCAGGACTGATCTCCTTTAGGATGGACTGGTTGGATCTCCTTGCAGTCCAAGGGACTCTCAAGAGTCTTCTCCAACACCACAGTTCAAAAGCATCAATTCTTCGGCACTCAGCTTTCTTCACAGTCCAACTCTTACATCCATACATGACCACTGGAAAAACCATAGCCTTGACTAGACAGACCTTGGTTGGCAAAGTAATGTCTCTGCTTTTGAATATGTTATCTAGGTTGGTCATAACTTTCCTTCCAAGGAGTAAGCGTCTTTTAATTTCATGGCTGCAGTCACCATCTGCAGTGATTTTGGAGCCCCCCAAAATAAAGTCTGACACTGTTTCCACTGTTTCCCCATCTATTTCCTATGAAGTGATGGGACCAGATGTCATGATCTTCGTTTTCTGAATGTTGAGCTTTAAGCCAACTTTTTCACTCTCCTCTTTCACTTTCATCAAGAGGCTTTTTAGTTCTTCACTTTCTGCCGTAAGGGTGGTGTCGTCTGCGTATCTGAGGTTATTGATATTTCTCCCAGCAATCTTGATTCCAGCTTGTGCTTCATCCAGCCCAGCGTTTCTCATGATGTACTCTGCATATAAGTTAAATAAGCAGGGTGACAATATACAGCCTTGATGTACTCTTTTTCCTATTTGGAACCAGTCTGTTGTTCCCTGTCCAGTTCTAACTGTTGCTTCCTGACCTGCATATAGGTTTCTCAAGAGGCAGGTCAGGTGGTCTGGTATTCCCATCTCTTTCAGAATTTTCCACAGTTTATTGTGATCCAGTTGCTCATATTCAAATTACTGCTAAAAAGTGAAGGCATTCATTTTCTGTAGCAGAATTAAAACAGAGCAAGATATGACAACACTCAGTGTCTCTAATAAGAAATCCCTATTAATCTCACATGGATGAATTAAAAATCTTTTCAGTTGCTCATTGCGAATATACTTGAGTGCAGTCATTTTTTCCAGTAATTTCTTACATCATGCTATGTTGGTAGATTCATATTATTGGTATAATTTTGATGAAAATGTATCCATTATCCTTGAGCTATAGCTGTATAGGTCAGAACTTATAATAAATGATGTGAAGTATACCTACCTTGTTAAAATAAAGTTTATTTGAATATTTCACCTTGTTAAAATAAAGTTTATTTGAATATTTCACTTTTAGTTTTTTATTCTTTTTTTTTTTTTTTTCTTTTAGGAGCTGTGGCCCTGAAGAATCTTGAAATTAAAGAAAATGCCCTGGTATGTTTTGACAGTAGACACTTTCTTAGGTTCCATGTTAGGTTCCATGAACAGGTTACATTTAGGTTACATGAACATCTTCCTGATTTGTCATCTTAAATTATTTAAGTTTAAGAAAACTTAAAATAATTTGTATAAACATGAATTTTGCAAAATGGACTTTCAGTCTCCATAGAAATACAACCTGACTGTAATTTCCCCCATTAAAAATATTTCTAAAATTTCTCTCTTCCTGTATGCTTTCATTTTAGATTTTTAAGTTACCTCTCCAGTCATCTTCAGTTTTTTTTTCCCTTGTACCATTTTAATCATATATATTTTTTTTGCCATAGAATACAGTAGCATTAACAGTGTTGTGCAGCCATCATCAGTATGTATTTCTGAAACATTTTTATTACACTAAGGAAAGCTTTGTCTCCAGTAAGAAATAACGTAATTCCCCATTCCCTTTCCCCATTCACCTTGCTAGCTTCTGCTTCTCTTAATTTGTTTATTCCAAGTACCTCATGTGAATGGAATCATGCTGTGTTTGTCATTTTTTATCTAGTTTACTTAGCATAATTCCTTTAAGGTTCATCCATGTTGTAGCAGTTATCAGGAAATCACTGCTTTTTATGAAGGCTGAATAGTATTTTATGTATATACTGCATTTTGGTCACTTATCTGTTGATGTCCACTTGGGTTGTTTTTGCCTCTGTCTCTTGTGGATAATGCTGCTATGAATATTAGTATTCACGTCTGTTCAAATCCTGGGTTTCATTTCCTGTGGGTAAATAGGAGTGAAATTGATGGATTATTTGGTAATTGTATGTTGAGCCTTTTTAGGACCTCCCACGCTAAGTCCGTAAAGAATTCACCTGCAGTGCAGGAGGCCCGGGTTTGATTCCTGGGTTGGGAAGATTCCCCTGGAGAAGCAAATGGCAATATACTCCAGTACTATTGTTCGGGAAGCTCAGAGATGGAGGAGCCTGCTGGGCTCCAGTCCATGGAGCCGCAGGGGTCGGGCCCCGCTGCGCCATTGAACTGCCGCCACCCTGTTCCCATAGCAGTTGAGCCACATTATGCAGGCGCACCTTGGAGATTTTGTAGGCTTGTTTCCAGCCTACTACAGTGAAGTGAATACTGTCACAGTAAGGCAAGTCACAGAAGTGTTTGGTTTCCCAGGGTATTAAAAATTATGTTTACACTATGTGTGTATATGCTCAGTTGCTCAGTCATGTGTGTCTCTTTGCAACTTGACGGACTGTAACCCACCATGCTCTTTGTCCATGGAATTTTCTAGGCAAGAACACTGGAATGGGTTGCCATTTCCTTTTCCAGGGGATCTTCCCAACCCGAAGATCAAACCCATGTCTCTTGCATCTCCTGCATTGGCAGGCAGATTCTTTACCACTGTGCTGCCTAGTCTAAAACAACAGTGTACGTACATCAGTTAACAACTAATGCTGTTGGGACAGTGGCACTGATAGATTTCCTTGGTGAAGGATTGCCACAAACCTTCAATTTGATTAAAAAAAAAAAAAAACGACAAAACCAAAACAAACAAAAAAACCCAGTATCTGGGAAGTGCAACAAAGTAAAGCACAATAAAATGAAGTTTACCTGAATTCCCACCAGCAGTACATGAATTCCAATTTTCCATATCCTTGACAACATTTACTTTCTGTTTTTTTTGATAATAACTATCCTAATGAGTATGAAGTGGTAAATCTTACTGGTTTTCCTTAGTACTTCTCTAATGATTAGTGAGGTTGAGCATCTTTACATGTGCTTGTTGACCATTTTTATATGTTCTTTGGAGAAATGTCTATTGAAAAGCATTGCTAATTTTGTAAAATCATGGGTTTTTTTTTGGGGAGGGGGTGGTGCACTTTGGTTCTTTACATATTTTGGATATTTCCCCTTGTCAGAAGATATGATTTGCAAGTACTTCCTCACATTTTGTGGGTTGTCTTTTGCTTCTGTTAACAGTGTTATATACAAACATTTTTTATGTAAAAAATTAAATTTTGGTGAAATTGGATTCATCCTTTTTTAAAATTGTTGTTGCCTGTGCTTTTCATGTGATATCCAAGAAATCACATGATTTTGTTTTCTTCTGAATATTTTATAGTTTTTGTTCTTATGTTAGACCTTTGGTTCATTCCAAGTTAATCTTCATATATGGTATAAGATAAGGGTCAACCACATTCTTTTTGTAGGTGGATATCCAGTTATCCTAGTACCATTTATTGAAAAGGTTGTCTTTTCTCCCACTGAATGAGGAGAAATTTATTTGAGGATATTTTTTGCACTAGTGGTTTAGTTTCCCTTCAAATACACACTGACAGTGAAGTTTCCCACTTTCTTTTCTTTTTCAAACAGTGTAAAAGCTGTAATGATTCTGATATGAGTAACTTTGATGGTCAGTACTGCTGTAGACTCTTTCACTATTTAAGGTGATAAGGCTCTAAATTTTATGGATTTGAAGATATTGCAGTTATGTATTTAGAAACTTAAATAAGTATAAATCCCTTAAGTAATTTTGGGAAGAAAAAATTAGTTATGTGTTTTGCAAACTGTGTATGTACTAAGATTTTACATATATATTTTTTTGTAGAGTCAACTGGATGTACCATTTAAAATTAAAGTTGGCCATATAGGTAAGCTGTCTTTATTATTTGTATGTCCTCCTGTTAGACATGTAACCAGAATAATATGTCTAATATCTCTATAATGTGACCTGTATAATGTTTCTGAGTATAAATTGAAAGAATCATGTGTTTTCACCTATATAAAACTTTGTTGTGTAACTTAATATGTGTTGTGATCCATATATCCCTTGTTGAATACCTGTGAAATACTTTTAAAAAATATTTATTTTTAGCTGTACTGGGGCTTTGTTGTTGCAGGTGAGCTTTCTCTAGTTGTAGTGAGTGGGAGCTACTCTCTAGTTGTGCTGTGAGGGCTTCTGATTGCATCAGTTTCTTTTGTTGCGGAGTACAGGCTCTAGGGCATGGGGGCTTCAGTAGTTGTAACATGGGCTTAATAGAACTTGTGGGCTCCAGAGTGCAGTGCGGGCTCAGTAGTTTTGGCACACATGCCCAGTTGCCCAGTGACATGTAGTGTCTTCCTGGACCAGGGATCGAACCAGTGTCCCTTGCATTGCAATGTGGATTCTTAACCCCTGCCACCAGGGAAGCCCCAATACTTGTGAAATTATACATCTTGTTAAGTGTTGAAATGAGTTGAGATCCAGAGCATTAAAACTAATGGAGAGAATGACTGTCTCAGTTTCTTAAGTTTCTGACTAGTTATCATTGCTGTATTTTGATTGGTCATGGATAAACGGTATAAGGAATTGGGTCTGGATCCTCCAGGCAGTTTGGTCAGGAACCAATCAAAAACCTGGTTTCCGTTCTGCTAGTTTTCTAGGAAACACTATGTTAATTTTCTTGTATTACATTTCCAGTTTTTATGGTTTACATATATTGGTTGAGCAGAATATACTGGCTCAATATACTAGTTGAGCAGAAATTGATTGCAAATGTGTTTAATAAAGACATATATGTTTCATTTCTTAAATTATTTCAGTTTATTAACTTTATTGGTTTACATATTGTACAAGATGATAGTAGTATTATTTGTGACAAAATTAGTATTATGCAGGTAATTTGTGTAGAAGAATTTATATAATGTTATTGCAGTGTATTGGTGTCACTTGGAGAACAAGGTGTTTTGAAAGCTCATTATCTGATGAAAATCTCCACAATTTTGTGCTCTTATAGTTGGTATTAGACCATATGCCAAAGAAACTTTTTCCATTTACATTGCTAGGACTGTAATTCTGTTTCTCTTCTTCCTTTTGCCCCCATAATTTAAACACTACTTAGTATAAATAAAATGGGGAAAATGTCACCCATTACTTTTCCACCTAATATATTTATTTTTGCAAATTTTTATATGTTTTTTTACATGTGAACATTTTGACTTGTAGTCATGGTGTATGTAGGATTTTATGTTTTAAAATTATCATTAATAAAGATTCCTCATAATCCATATTGATTTGACCTCCCTTTTTTCTCAATATTGCATATTACAAAATTTGAACAATGTAATCTTATTTCTGTTGGGCCAAAAATTTACAGTAAATGTTTTCATATACTTTTTGAAAGTATTCTGAAAGTCATTGAATTTTATAACCTATGATCATTGTAAATCAGTGTATATAAATTTAACATCTAGAAAAATATATAAGGACAGTAGGTAGACTTGGTTTCATTTAGTGCCTTCATTATTTCTGTTCTCTTTTTTCTTTTCTGACCATGTTAAAAATGATGACAGGGTAAATTTTCAGTGTTAATATAAGGTGGTAGAAAGTACACTGAACTGATACCTAATACATAAGATAATCTTGAGACTCATTTAAGGTGTCATTTGCATATCTCTATCATAGAAACTGCCATTCTTTAATATCATTATTATTTTTACTTCTAGACAGTAAGTTTTTTGAGAAGTGGATTTAATTTTAAAATTTTAATTTTATCATATCTTCACTTAGCACAATACTTGGCTTATAGTAGGAATACAGTCTGCTTGCTAAATGAAGTACACATTTCCAAATGAGTGATGTAGTGGTACAACCAGTTTTATAAGAACGTATTGTCCCCTTGCCATTAATGGGGGTTGTTAATCTTGCTGATCTTTCAGAGTTTTCCTCATTTAAGATGCAGAATTACATACATATCAAATATACTTACATACACACTTTCAAAGTAATTGTTTTCATGTGGAAGATTTTTAAAGTACCTTCTTATGTATTTTTTCTGATTTTTCTAAATTTTCTGTAAGAAGCCTGCCCTTCATAAGGAAGGAAAAAAATGATTTGGTTTAAAGCAAATGCTTAGTGGTACAAATGGTATATTGTTAGTATAGAAATTTAAAATGGCCACTATCTTCTCTGACTTTATTTTATTTTTTAATTTTTATTTTTACTTTATTTTGCTTTACAGTACTGTATTGGTTTTGCCATACATTGACATGAATCAGCCATGGGTGTACATGAGTTCCCAATCCTCAACCCCCCTCCCACCCCATATCATCTCTCTGGATCATTCCCGTGCACCAGCCCCAAGCATCCTATATCCTGTATCGAACATAGACTGGCGATTCGTTTCTTACATGATAGTATACATTGTTTCAATGCCATTCTCCCAAATCATCCCACCCTGTCCCTCTCCCACAGAGTCCAAAAGTCCGTTCTAAACATCTGTGTCTCTTTTGCTGTCTCGCATAGAGGGTTATCCTTACCATCTTTCTAAATTCCATATATATGTGTCAGTAGTATACTGTATTGGTGTTTTTCTTTCTGGCTTCACTCTGTATAATAGGCTCCAGTTTCATCCATCTCATTAGAACTGATTCAAATGTATTCTTTTTAATGGCTGAGTAACACTCCATTGTGTATATGTGCCACTGCTTCCTTATCCATTCTTCTGCTGATGCACATTGAGGTTTTTTCCATGTCCTGGCTATTATAAACAGTGTTGCGATGAACATTGGGGTACAGGTGTCTCTTTGAATTCTGATTTCCTCAGTGTGTATGCCCAGCAGTGGGATTGCTGGGTCATAAGGCAGTTCTGTTTGCAATTTTTTAAGGAATCTCCACACTGTTCTCCATAGTGGCTGTACTAGTTTGCATTCCCACCAACAGTGTAGGAGGGTTCCCTTTTCTCCATACCCTCTCCAGCATTTATCACTTGTAGACTTTTGGATCGCTGCCATTCTGACTGGTGTGAAGTGGTACCTCATTGTGGTTTTGATTTGCATTTCTCTAATAATGAGTGATGTTGAGCATCTTTTCATGTGTTTGTTAGCCATCCATATGTCTTCTTTGGAGAAATGTCTATTTAGTTCTTTGGCCCATTTTTTGATTGGGTCATTTATTTTTCTGGAATTGAGCTGCATAAGTTGCTTGTATATTTTTGAGATTAGTTGTTTGTCAGTTGCTTCATTTGCTATTATTTTCTCCCATTCAGAAGGCTGTCTTTTCACCTTGCTTATAGTTTCCGTTGTTGTGCAGAGGCTTTTAATTTTAATTAGATCCCATTTGTTTATTTTTGCTTTTATTTCCAGTATTCTGGGAGGTGGATCATAGAGGATCCTGCTGTGATTTATGTCTGAGAGTGTTTTGCCTATGTTCTCCTCTAGGAGTTTCATAGTTTCTGGTCTTACATTTAGATCTTTAATCCATTTTGAGTTTATTTTTGTGTATGGTGTTAGAAAGTGATCTAGTTTCATTCTTTTCCAAGTGGTTGACCAGTTTTCCCAGCACCACTTGTTAAAGAGATTGTCTTTAATCCATTGTATATTCTTGCCTCCTTTGTCAAAGATAAGGTGTCCATAGGTGTGTGGATTTATCTTTGTGCCAGTACCATACCGTCTTGATGACTGTGGCTTTGTAGTAGAGCCTGAAGTCAGGCAGGTTGATTCCTCCAGTTCCATTCTTCTTCCTCAAGATTGCTTTGGCTAGTCGCGGTTTTTTCTATTTCCATACAAATTGTGAAATTATTTGTTCTAGCTCTGTGAAAAATACCGCTGGTAGCTTGATAGGGATTGCATTGAATCTGTAGATTGCTTTGGGTAGTATACTCATTTTCACTATATTGATTCTTCCGATCCATGAACATGGTATATTTCTCCATCTACTAGTGTCCTCTTTGGTTTCTTTCATCAGTGTTTTATAGTTTTCTATATATAGGTCTTTAGTTTCTTTAGGTAGATATATTCCTAAGTATTTTATTCTTTTCGTTGCAATGGTGAATGGAATTGTTTCCTTAATTTCCTTTTCTACTTTCTCATTATTAGTGTATAGGAATGCAAGGGATTTCTGTGTGTTGATTTTATATCCTGCAACTTTACTGTATTCATTGATTAGCTCTAGTAGTTTTCTGGTGGAGTCTTTAGGGTTTTCTATGTAGAGGATCATGTCATCTGCGAACAGTGAGAGTTTTACTACTACTTTTCCAATTTGGATTCCTTTTGTTTCTTTTTCTGCTCTGATTGGTGTGGCCAAAACTTCCAGAACTATGTTGAATAGTAGCAGTGAAAGTGGGCACCCTTGTCTTGTTCCTGACTTTAGGGGAAATGCTTTCAATTTTTCACCATTGAGGATAATGTTTGCTGTGGGTTTGTCATATATAGCTTTTATTATGTTGAGGTATGTTCCTTCTGTTCCTGGTTTCTGGAGAGTTTTTATCATAAATGGATGTTGAATTTTGTCAAAGGCCTTCTCTGCATCTATTGAGATAATCATATGGCTTTTATTTTTCAATTTGTTAATGTGGTGAGTTACATTGATTGATTTGTGGATATTGAAGAATCCTTGTATCCCTGGGATAAAGCCCACTTGGTCATGGTGTATGATCTTTTTAATGTGTTGTTGGATTCTGATTGTGATTTTAAAACTGAGAAAGCTATTCTTCTTTTAGAAGTCAGGTAGTTTATTTTTCTCTAAATTAGTATGAAGAAATCTTTTTCTTGATTTGGCATTTTTTAAAACATGGGTTTTTGGAGTTACATAATACAGTATGTCTAAGTATGTATTATTGTTTTTCAGTTCCTAAGTTGTGTCTGACTTTTTGAGACTCCATGCACTGCAGCACAGGCTTCCCTGTTTTTTACTATCTCCTGGAGTTTGCTCAAATTTATGTCTACTGAGTCGTTGATACCATCTGTCCATCTCTTCTCCTTTGCCTTCAATCTTTTCCAGCATCAGGGTCTTTTCCGATAAGTTGACTCTTCACATCAGGTAGCCAGAGTATTGGAACTTTAGCTTTAGCATCAGTCCTTCCAGTGAATATTCAGGACTGATTCCTTTAGGATTGACTGGTCCAGGCAGTCCAAGGGACTCTCAAGTCTTCTCCAGCACCAAAATTCAAAAGCATCAATTCTTGAGTGCTCAGACTTCTTTATGGTCCAACTCTCACACCTATACATGACTACTGGAAAAACCATAGCTTAGATTATATGGACCTTTGTTGGTAAAGTGATGTCTTTGGTTTTTAATACATTGTCTAGATTTGTCATAGCTTTCTTTCTAAGGAGTTAATGGAGCAATAATGTATTTAGTAAGTCTTTTCCTTCCCTGATCATGACAACTAGTTTTAAATCTAGAGATTCATACTTTCTAAAAAATATTTTAAATATTAAAAACTACTGTAGAAGTTTTCTACATATACTAAATACATAAAATACATAAAACTAGAATTAATAGTGTCATGAGTCCTTTACATCATATTCTTTAGTTTAAGAAATCTAATGCTTTTAAAATACTTTCCTGTTGGGTTATAGCAAAATATTTTTATTAGTTGAAATGATTTTCTAAAATTGCCCAGGATCCTTGATTATTACCATAGGAATTTATGAGTACATACACTTACGATAATCATACTTATGTAAATATTGTATATATACAAATATGTACATATGTGTAAAATCTCTATATATAAAATATATAAAGTTTGTAATCTACCTTTTTATAGTATAAGAAAAATATTTCTTAGAGATTTTGAGTAAGAATTGGTACAAATCAATCTTATTTTATCAAGGATTGTTGATTAATGGAAGGATAATACTGATATGTTTGTGGTACATATCACCACAATAGAAACTTGTAAATATTTAGAACATTTTTAAGTAGGTTTTCCAATAATACTAATACAAATAATTTCAAATCATCACTAAAAGACTTTTTTATTGTTGTAAAATAGCTTTCTATAAAGTTAATGAGCTCATAAGTCAAAGACTACTTTGTTATCACCTTTAGTGTTTGATAGAAAACAGGCTGATAGTAAATCTAGATTGAAAGAATAATATTTTTTCTTTTTTTTCTTATAGGTACTCTTAATCTTATAATTCCGTGGAAAAACCTTTATACCCAACCAGTTGAAGCTGTATTAGAAGACGTTTATTTACTCATAGTGCCTTCTTCTAGTAAGTCAAATTTTAAACATTGTTATTTCAATTACTCCTTTTTTTTAATGTGAAAAAATCTTTATATTTGATAATTATATTTATTCAAATGATTTTGGTGAATTTTTTGAGCTTTTTTAATATTTAAATGTGTTATTTGGTTATATAAAATAAATTGGTTTTTACCCTCAATTTTTGCAAACTTTAAATTAGTGATTATTTTCCAGGATATTTTTTGGAATGACTATATTTAAATTTAAGGTAATTAAGAGTCTTCCTTTTTTATACTTTCTGCAGGAATAAAATATGATCCTATAAAGGAAGAAAAACAACTCTTTGAAGCAAAGCAACAGGAATTGAAAAGAATAGAAGAAGCAAAACGAAAAGTAGCTGATCAAGGTAAAGAAAACAATAAGAATGGTAATAAGAAAAGCAGGAAAGAGCTAAATATTTATTACATTACTATATTATTTTCTTCTGAGAGCACTGAGAATACTTTAAAAATATGATAGTCTTATTATAAGAATTTATTGTGATTTCTATGTTTTATCATGTTTATAGAAATATTACCTTATAGAAATTTACCTTAGTGCAAATAATATTCTAGACTTATAAGGGTGAGGTTAGTTTTTAAGTATACTAGTTAATTTCATGAATTTTTTTTTTTTTTTAACCTTTCTAGTCTTCCTTATTCCACTTTTATTAGTTCTTCACCTTTTGGAGATACTTAGTTTCTTGATATATTTCCAAATCTGTTTACCCTCTGGCGTCACATACATTCCTGTTCAGCTTAGACCAAATTGGTCCATTACTTTCGTCCCCTTGTTTTGTTAGTATTAGAGATGTCCTGCAGAAATCTAACCCCTTTCCACTTATTGCTGTTGATGATAATGGAGTAATGGTAGGAGTTCTTTATATAACCATCAACATCTGCACTCTTATACTCTGACTCTTAAGTTTTCCTTCCAGTGAAGCTTTCTCTTTGACATGTAAATATGCCATAGCCTCTCTTATCTTTAAGTGTCAAGTCATGTTCCTATCCTTGTCCTCTGGTTAGCTTATGCTCCTCCATCCTTTGACAGCTAAGCATCTTAGAAGAGTTGTATGTGTACTGCTCAAGATGTCCTTGCCATTAACTTACTTTTTAAGTAAAAAAAAAAGCGATAATAAACGATTTACCAGTTGACAAACAGGTGAAAAAAGGCATTAAAAAAAGATTTACCACAATTCCTGGCAATACTTTTTATGTTTTCATTTGTATTGTCTTTCATCCATACCCTCATCCTCTTTTTAAAAAAAAATTTTTATTGTAGTGTTCATATAAAATTTGCCTTCTTAATTACTTTTAAGTAGTTCTGTGGTATTAAATACATTTATTGTATTGCATCCACTATCACCATCTCTCCCCATATCTCTTTTCATTTTGTAAAATTGAAACTTTACACTCGATAGACAATAACCCACCCATTCTTCCCCCCTTTATCCCCAGACCCAGGCAAAACTGCAATTTTGCTTTTTGTCTGTTTGATTTTGACTCTACTGAGTAATCATGCAAGTGGAATCATATAGTATTTGTGTTTTCTTCAGTGGTTTATTTCCCAATATGAAGTATTATATCTTCATAATGTCAGACAGGACTGAGTGACTTTACGTTCACTTTATGTCTTCAAGGTTTATCCATGTTGTAGCATTTGTCACAGTTTCCTTTTTAAGGCTGAATAAGATTCCATTGTGTGTCTGTGTGTAAAAATTAGTATTTTAGCATCTTTTTGTCTGCTTATTTACCATTCGCATATCATGGGAAGTCAGATCCCTAGTGTTGATTGGCAATAGCAGTTGGATGTGGGTCTTAACATTTATTACATAGACCTTTTACTTAGTATGTCCATTTTGGTATGATGGATTTCCTTGTACCTTCACATACATAGTCTCAGAGTCTGGAGCCTTTATTGTCTCCAGAATAAACATTTGCTTCTTATGAGAGTGGGGAAAAGGATAATTGCTTGATCCTGTGGATTGGAAGAGGAAGGATACCTAAAAATCTAACTACTCAATATAAAGACTTTAAGCCAGTCCTTATATGATCACCTTCTTCCTCCACCTCTTTGCCATTTATATTTTCAGAGGATTCCAGTTCTTGAATCTTCCCAGGGTTCTTTTTTTAACTTATTTTGTATTTTATTGGCATCTCAATTTATGGGCATTTGAGATCAAATTTCTTCTTCTGTCATGTTGTATAAGGCCATCTGCTTTCTAGCTTCTGAATTTTTTAAGCTTTCTCTTATTCTTCTACACTCTTTTCTTTTGGTCTTAGAGATTTATCCATTTTTCCCCTTTACTTTTGCCTTCATGGGGTTTTACTGAGGAAGAGAAAAATAGATGCAAACTCACGTTTAATCAGAAGTGCCTCCTAGTTATACTTAAATCTAAAATATAAATAGCCATGCTTAAGATTCATCCATTATACCTGTTAGCAGATAGAATTTTGAACTCTTCAACAAAATAGTTTTGTTGCTCTTATGACTTGAATCAGACTTTTACTGATCCCATCCCTTTCATATCTTCTCTGTTCTTTGTTCCAGCCATACTCGCCTATTTGTAGTTTACTGAATGTACCAACTACTCTGTAATCATATCTTACTTCCTGCATTATTCAATATACTTTTGAGAGTTGTCAGTGTTAGGAAGATAGTTCAGGCTATAGGGTATAGATGAGATTCTCTGCAGCAACAGTATAGAATGAGAAGAGAAACATTTCTAGAACTAAGCCCTAAAGAAAGCCAACATTTAAGGATCGTGTAGAGGAGGAAAACAGCAAAAAAAAAAAAAAAAAAGACCAAGAAAGAGTGGTTAGGTAAGTATTATAATAGGAAATTTGGAGATTGCATTTCGATGGGAAAAGAGTGGCTTGGAAACTGACGAATATGTCAGATCCTGCTGATTTATCAGGTAAATTGAGGATTAACAAATAATCATTTTATTTATGACATGGAGGTCCTTGGTCACCTTAGAAATTGCTATTTCGATTTAGTGATGGTTGCAGAGAGGAAGCTTCAGTTTCTTCATAGTTGTAAAGTGGTTTGCTAAGAGTAAAAAGAGCAGTGGAAGAATTGTTGGACCTTTGACGAGTACCAAGAGGAATTTTAAGATGGTTACTCTGGAGTGTGAACAAGTTGATTGGAGAAATGTAGTAAGATTGTTGGTTAGTTGAAGTTGGTAATGACTAACTTAAGGTAATTGCAGTCTGTTTTGTAGTACTTTTTCTTCTCCACTACTCACCTGGCAAGGCATACAAATGTTTATATAAAAAGTAGAGTTTGGATTTGTGTCGGCTTGGAACTTTATTGACAGAAGAAAAAGGAGAAAAAAAAGCACAAGAGTTTAAAGTGTTGGTGAAATAATGTATTAAGGAATCTGAGCTGGGTAAGGAAGCCTGAAAGAAACGAGTTGATAGGGAAAGAAAAATTTAGCATTTAATTGAATGACTAAATTTATAGAGCAGAGGATTTTATTAGGTAGTGGTGGGTTTCAGCATTTAAAATAAAAAACTCTCATCTTCAAAGAGTTTTTATTCTACTTCTGTTTATTAATTCTAAAGTCCTGTTCAGTATGTTCTTTCACTCATGCTCTCCTTTGATGCAAGTATGAGAATATCTTCATCAGCTTTTCTTTATCTGAGACTTTCTAGGTCAGCTGAATTAGGAAGTAGTAGGTCATTAGAGGAAAAGATAAATAATCAGTGTATACAGGTGGAATAGGACTAGAAAAAGATCGCTTTCATTGGCATTTTTAAGTGGGGGCAAAAGTGTAGTAATTAGTGGTTATCATCAGCATATTGAAAAAAATTAGGAATCTCAATTTTTTATTCTTTATATTTTCCTGGAAAGTATTGAAGAAGATTGTTTAATCTCATTTTGAAAAACGAAACAAATGAACATCTTTCATTTTTGCTTAAAAGGGGAGAGGGAGAGAATCTTATATCTTCATATTTTGTGTTTATTAGAGAAGGAGCATATTCAGCTGTTTTATACTTCTATCCACAGACACCTTATGATGATAGTACAAATTTTAAGGGAGATTCTTTCTTTGCTGTTGTTTCTGATTCTTCTAATATGATCCTGTTATAATTCTTACCTAATAATCTTACTGTTTTTTTATGTCCTTATGTACTCAGGTATACCTACAGAAATTATAAAATTTGATGCCAATACATTCTACATGTTTGTTAAGCTTTAGTTTGGACAAGAAAGTAGGTTTTGAAAATTGTATGCATTTAGTCACCCAGGAAAGTCTTTGGTATGTAAGATACTTGGAAAGGAGACTTAGTATTATGATTACAGATTTCTTTCTTTAAGAAGGTAGCATTTCTTTTATTTCAATACAGATACTTATAGAATGTTTTTTCATTCATATTAAAAATGAATATTTGCAATTATAGAAAAACAGCATGTGGAGAAACAGGATACTTTCACAGAAAAATTAATTACCCAGATCATAAAAAATCTTCAAGTGAAAATTTCCAACATCCATATTCGCTATGAAGATGATGTAAGTATTTTAATAGGTGATAACTTTTTATATTTATTTTGCTATTTATTGACACCTGCTCTGTAGTGGTCAACATATGAGATGCTGGCAAGTGGAAGGATATAGAGCTGAACATGACATGATCTTTATTTTTTATACTTAGTTGTAATTTGCAGTCCTTAGTGCCTTGATTACACTTTTCTAAAATGTTCAAGCATCAGATAATGAAGGAAAATTTCTTTCTTATAATCACCTTTGGTAGATTTAGCAGTTACATGTTTTTAAAATACTTTATACTGCGTTTACTTCCTGGAAAAAGCAATGGTTTAGGAATCATCAGTTAGACTTAACTAATTGTTTGATTTCAAATAGTTCATACATTGTCTCTCAAACACATCATCATTGGCTTCTCACGGCTCTGTTGTGAGGGTCAGTCTCATTTGTAATGAACTTCTTTTTTGTAGAATGAAAAAGAGTATTTTTTTGTTGAGTTGCTGAGTCATGTCTCTTTGTGATCCCATGGACTGTAGCAACATTATATTGATATATTATTATTGTACCACACTAATACATTGGTACTTTATATGTAGTTAAGAAAAATGTAGAAATAAAAATTATTTCAGAAGCTAGGAAAATGTTTTTGAATGTTTGAAATAGCTTACTTACCAGAAAGTGAACTTTTTCTACAATATAAATTTTGTCCATCTACTAAAAATCTGAATAAAATTTACTCTCCTTCCTCTTTAGGTCACAAATCGAGAAAACCCTCTGTCATTTGGTATTTCCCTTCAGAATCTCAGCATGCAGGTACTTTGTTTAAAAAAAATTTAACCATATTTAATTTTGTAGTATAGTTATTTAAATTACTAATAACTATTTAATGTATGCCAGCATCAGGAGTAGGTATCTATATAGAATTCATACAGGAAGTGCATAGACTGGATTGAAACTGGGGGTAGGTAGTTTCATATTTAAAAAATAGTTGATAATCAAATTTAGTTTCATATGTGAGAGACTATTTGCCAATTATGATATTCCATACTTATTTTACTTTAAAAAATCCATTCTGAATTTTAAATGCATAAGAACAAAATAAAAGTAATGTTCATTTCAAAATCTTTGATTAGTTGTGGAAAGTATACAGAATCAAATCATTTCATCATCACTATTGCTAGTAATTGTGGCATACTTTCTTCCTGTTTAGTTTTTTAATTAAGAAACTTTAAAACTGTAGGGGAACATAAGAATTATGAGACACTTGTATCCAGAATGGATGATAGTTAAGTCTGTCATTTAGTTTAAATTTTAAATACTTTTAAAGAATAAGCTGTTATGAATAAAGTTTAAATTCCTTTTGTATTCTGCTCCACTCTTCTCTCCCACCCAAGAGGTAAACATCTTACATTTTTAAACTTTACACTGTATATCCATTAAAAATGTGTAGTATTTGGTAGATTTTTGAAAGTTCATGTAAATGTTACATGATTCTTCTCTCAGTTTCCTTTTTTGCTATACATTGTTTGTGATGTGTTTATTGCCACATGTAGTTTAATTGATTCAGTTCAACTGCTGTATAGTATTTCATTATATACTTTTGTTTTTTATGTTCATTCAGTTTTTGTGTATGGTTTTTAAAATTTGGATCTACCTCAAACAGGAAAAGAGAAAAGTCAAGTGAAAAGTTATTCAATAAAGTTGGGTGAGGTAAACTGTCAAATGCTATTGTAACAGTGAAAAATAAGGTTGGAAAATTAGCCATTGGATTCGGCATTGTGAAGGTGCTTGGTAACAGTGTCAGCAGTGGTTTTCACCACTGGTTTTGGAGGTATTTGGAAACTTGTTCCCCATCTGAGCCATACTCAATTGCAAACTCAGGCTGAGACCTAGCTATTTTGTTTAAAAAGCCCTCCAGGTCATCCTAATTGTGTGATAAAATTTGAGCCACCGCTGCTCCAGTCCGTTTAGTTCTCTAGAAAAAATGAAAACTATCTTTTAAATATAAGCATTTGATATCAATTTATTTCCCTCAGTGACTTCATTGCTTTTAAAGTCTATAATTTTGTCAGAATAGTTTATAATCCCTGTGTTATCTGACCCTAGGTGGGACACCTGATTTTATCTCTTTTCCCTGTTTTGAATATGTTCTTGGGCCGTATTGGGCTACTTCAGTTCTTTGAATATACCATACATTCAGATATCTTCCTACCATGAATCATATTCCCTACAAATTTAGAATTAATAATTTCTATTTATGTGTCACTTAGTAGGTTAGGTATCACTTTCGCCATCACATACCTGAAATTGAGGCTCCTACTGTGGAGTCTCTAGTTACGGAATTTATTCTCCCAGAGTACTGCGTATTTAACTTCCATAATGGCATTTAACTGGTTTGTAATTTGCTTTCTAGTTTGTTTTTCACCAGGCAATGAGATTGTTGAATACAGAATATTCAGTTAATATTCTTTGACTAAATGTTATGTTTTCAAGTACATTTTAATGGAAGATTGGTCTAGGGCAGGATAGATTCTGTTTATCACTCACTCTACCATTTCACATGCAAGTGACAGTTTTTACTGCTGCTTTTTTTCCTTTTCAGACAACTGATCAATACTGGATTCCATGTTTACATGATGAAACTGAGAAACTATTTCGTAAGGTAAAATAAACAAAAATTATGTTTTGTCAGTCCATGGGCTTGACGAAAGATAGTTTTAAGACAAGTGATAATACACAAATAAGGATTTTTGTCAATTGTGTTGACTTAAGTGTGATATGACCAATTAGTTGAGACTTCTGAAAAAGCGTATGCTAAAGAATCTTCATTGAAAATGAGGCTTATAATAAATTTGATTTATTTTCAGTTAGTCCGATTGGATAACCTTTTTGCCTATTGGAATGTGAAGTCTCAGCTGTTCTATCTTAGTAATTATGATGAATCATTGGTAAGTAAATTTTTTTGGTACATGCATATATATCTTTGGTATCATATTTTGCATACTTTTATTCTTTGTCATTTATCTAACATACTGTAGATAATATGTTAGTCAGTGGTCCTTTTTTTCCTAGGCAAAAATCCATTAACATTTCCAGCAGTAGGTGAATATATGTACATAGACATATATAAACATACCTTTTTGGTATAACTGATATGAAACATTTGTTATGTGTGTAACATCATGTTTTGATATTTGTATATATTGCAAAATGATCAACACAGTAAGTCTAGTTAATATCCATCACCATATGTAATTATACAGTTTTTCTTGTGATGAGAACTTGGAAGATTTACTCATAACAACTTTCAAATATGCGACACAGTATTATTAATGATAGTCACCATGCTGTATATTACATCTCCATGAGTTAATAGTTATTTTATAAATGAAAGTTTGGACTTTTAGACTCCCTTTGTCAATGTTTTTCCCATCCTGTCAGTACCTCCCTCCACCACTTCCTGCAACCACCGATCTGTTCTCTATATTTTTTTTTTCTTGTAAATTCCACATAAAAGCGAGATAGTACAGTGTTTGTTTTTCTCTCTTTGAGCTATTTCAGTTAGCGTAATGCCCTCAAGATCCATTTGTGTTGTCCCAGTGGAAAGATTTCACTTTTTTTTATGGCTGAGTGATATTCCACAATGTGTCTGTGTGTGTGTGGATATAAAACATTTTCTTCATTCACTCTTGATCGATATTTATGTTGTTTCCATATCTTGGCTATTATAAATAATGCTGCAGTGAACATGGAGTGCAGATATGCTTTCAAGTTAGTATGTTTATTTTCTTCTCAGAAGTGGAGCTGTTGGTTTATATGATAGTTCTGTTTTTAATTTTTTGAGGTCCTTCCATATTGTCCATAGGATCTACACCAATTTGTGTCCCACCAACAGAGCAGAAGGGTTTTTTTTTCTTCACATTTTCACCAACATTTATGATTTTTTTTGTTTTTGATAATAGCTATTCTAACAAGCGTAGGGTGATATTTCATTGTGGTTTTGGTTTACATTTCTCTAATGATTAGGAATGATGAGCATCTTTCCATATATCTGTTAGCCATCTGTATTTCTATTTTGAAATTTTTAATTGGATTGTTTGAGTTTTTTTGCTTTTGAGTTATATGGGTTCATTATATATTTCAGATATTAGCTCCTTATCAGATATAATGTTTTCATATATTTTCTTTCATTCATAGGTTCCCTTTTCATGTATTTGATAGTTTTCTTTGCTGTGAAAAAGCTGTTAATTTGATGTAGTCGGTTTGTTTATTTTTGCTTTTGTTGCTTTTGCTGTCAAACTAAAAATTCATTGCTAAAGTTGATGTCAGGGAGCTTACCCACCTATTTTCTTATGGAGTTTTTATGGTTTCAAGCCTTATGTTCAAGTCTTTAATCCATTTTGAGTTATTTTCATTTACCATGTAAGGTAGTCAGATTTCATTCTTTCTCAAATAGCTGTCAAGTTTTCTCAAACTATTTATTGAAGAGGCTGGCCTTTTCCCATTGTATGTTCTTGACTCCTTGGTCATAAGCTGTAACTGACCATGTATGTTGTTGTTCATTTGCTAAGTTGTGTCTGACTCTTTGCAACCCCATGTACTGCAGCATGTCAGGCTTTCCTGCCTTTCAGTATATCCCAGACTTTGCTCAAACTCACATCTGTTGAATTGGTGATGCCTTCCAACCATCTCATCCTCTCTCACTCACTCCTCCTCCTGTGCTCAATCTTTCCCAGCATCAGGATCTTTTCTAATGAGTCAGCTCGTCACATCAGGTGACCAAAGTATTGAAGCTTCAACTTCAGCATCAGTCATTCCAATGAATATTCAGGGTTGATTTCCTTTAGGATTGACTGGTTTGATCTCCTTGCTGTCCAAGGGACGCTCAGGAGTCTTTTCCAGCACCACAATTAGAAACCATCAATTCTTTAGCTCTCAGCCTTCCTTATGGTCCACCTCTCACAACTGTACATTGTGTACAGCTGGGAAAACCATAGCTTTGATTATATGGACCTTTGTTGGCAAAGTGAGGTCTCTGCTTTTTAATATGCTATCTAGGTTTGTCATGACTTTTCTTCCAAGGAACAAGCGTCTTTTAATTTCATGGCTGCAGTCACCATCTGCAGTGATTTTTGGACCATATATGCATGGGTTTATTTCTGAGTTGTCTGTTCTAGTCTGTTGATCTGTGTGTGTGTCTGTGTGACAGATACTAATACTGTTAGCTTTGTAATATAGTTAGATATTAGGGAAGATGACAACTCCAGCTTTGTTCTTTCTCAGGATTGCTTTGGCTATTTGGGTTCTTTTGTGGTTCCATATGAATTTTAATTGTGTTTTTTCTGTTTCTGTGAGAAATGCTGTTGGTATTTTGGTGGAGATTGCAACATATCTGCAGATTGCTTTAGGTAATATGAATCTTTTAACAATATTACTTATTCTAATTCATGAGCATGGAATATCTTTCCATTAGTTAGTGTCCTTTTTATTTTTGTTCCTCAGTGCCTTATCGTTTTTAGGGTACAAGCCTTTTACCCCCATGGTGAAGTGTATTCTTACATTGTAATGCGATTGTAAATGGGATTGTTATTTTTCCTTTCTGATAGTTTGTTATTAGTGTACAGAAATACCACAGATTTCTGTATATTGATTTTTCTATCCTGCAACTTTAACTCATTTATTATTAGTTTTAGCAGTTTTTGGTGAGACTTCAGGGTTTTCTATATATTATTATGTCATCTGCAAATAGTGAAAGTTTTACTTCTTCCTTTCCAACTTGTATGCTTTATTTCTTTTTCTTACCTAATTTCTCTGGGTAGGACTTCTAATACTGTGTCAAATAAAAGTGCTGAAAGTGAGCGTCTTTGTCTTGTTCCTGATCTTAGAAGATAAGCCTTCAGCTTTTCACCCTTGAGTATGATGACAGTTGTGGGCTTATCGTCTGTGACCTTCATTATATTGAGATATGCTACTTTTGTACCCACTTTGTTTTGTCTTAAAGAGATGGTGAATTTTATGACATTTTGTGTATGTGCTTGTATACAAATATATATGAATACATTCCTATCTTAGTAATTTCTAGAGCCTTCTTACATAATAGTAGTTTGATGAAATAGTGTTTAGTTACTTTAATATATTCTTAGCTATACTCCTAAGTTTGAGTTACTTTTTAAAATTGTTTTTAAACATTTTTGCATATACTAGTATTAGCATGAATATAAGTAATATCAATTTGACTTTTAATAGAGCAGACTGAGGAGTGGCATTGTTGATGAAAATATTGTTCCAGAAGGTTATGATTTTGGTAAGTAAATTTCATAAGATAAATGTACAATTAAAGTAATCAGTATAAATTTGAAATGAATATTGTTGATGTCACTGTGGTATTTCATGTTAATTTTCTCATAAAATTAAATGTATTTCTAATATATACACAAAAGCAAAATACTTTGCTGTATCATGTGTGTTGATGATTCTCAAATCTATCAGTTTAATTTTGAGTTATTTCTCTTTTACCCTACTGTCAATTCTGGCTGTTTCATTCAGAGTCTGATGAAGAGACAGGAAGCACATAGTAATTTGAGAAGGGAAAGTATTTATGAAGAATTACTGAATATAAGAGGGGATTAGAGTAACAAGGGATTGGCTGACAAAGTGTAAAGAGAACGCTAAGGAATGCAAGAATGGTATAGGGTTGGCCAAAACATTGGTTTGAATTTTTCTGTAGCATCCTACAGAAAGATCTGAGTGAACTTTTTGACCATCGCAATAGCTAGAAGAAACAGCCTTTACCCTAGGACTTAGGTGGAGTGCCCAAAGAAGTGTGTCTCCTTTAACACTGAGATCCAGAACTTGTTGGAGAGGGGATCGCTGTGGGTCACTGACTGGCAGGAAAGTCCCTGATGCCCTGTGGGTAAAACTTGTAAATTACCCTGAAGGAGTTTTTGGGAAATTGACCCACTAGGAAGTCTTGTGGAGAGTTGTCTCCAGAAGGCACTCCATTCTAAAACCTCCTGAGCAATGTGTTGAGAGAATTTGCTGGCTCTTGGGTGGTGCTGTGTGCTGCAGGAGTCTAGTGCTGAAGATATCTGTTTTGCTGCAGGACCTGGACATTGGAGAAGCCGTTTTCTTTAAGAGCTATGTATAGGAGAACCATGGCACAGCAAGAGTCTGCTGAATGAGCACAGTAGTACCACAAAGCAAAACTCCTTCCCCCCTGCAGTATCTCGCCCATGTCCTCTTGGTTCATTTGAGTCGCACAGTTGTGTACGACTCTGCGACCCCATGAACTGCAGCACGCCAGGCCTCTCTGTCCATCACCAACTCCCAGAGTTCACCCAAACTCGTGTCTATCGAGTTGGTGATGCCATCCACACATCTCATCCTCTGTCCCCTACTCCTCCTGCCCCCAATCCCTCCCAGCATCAGAGTCTTTTCCAGTGAGTCAACTCTTCACATGAGGTGGCCAAAGTATTGGAGTTTCAGCTTTAGCATCAATCCTTCCAAAGAACACCCAGGACTGGTCTCCTTTAGAATGGACTGGTTGGATCTCCTTGCAGTCCAAGGGACTCTCAAGAGTCTTCTCCAACACCACAGTTCAAAAGCATCACTTCTTCAGCGCTCAGCCTTCTTCACAATCCAACTCTCGCATCCATACATGACCACTGGAAAAACCATAGCCTTGACTAGACGCACCTTTGTTGGCAAAGTAATGTCTCTGCTTTTGAATATGCTATCTAGGTTGGTCATAACTTTCCTTCCAAGGAGTAAGTGTCTTTTAATTTCATGGCTGCAGTCACCATCTGCAGTGATTTTGGAGCCCCCAAAAATAAAGTCTGACACTGTTTCCACTGTTTCCCCACCTATTTGCCATGAAGTGAAGGGACCAGATGCCATGATCTTCGTTTTCTGAATGTTGAGCTTTAAGCCAACTTTTTCACTCTCCACTTTCACTTTCATCAAGAGGCTTTTTAGTTCCTCTTCACTTTCTGCCGTAAGAGTGGTGTCATCTACATATCTGAGGTTATTGATATTTCTCCTGGCAATCTGATTCCAGCTTGTGCTTCATCCAGCCCAGCATTTCTCATGATGTACTCTGCATAGAAGTTAAATAAGCAGGGTGACAATATACAGCCTTGATGTACTCCTTTTCCTATTTGGAACCAGTCTGTTGTTCCATGTCCAGTTCGAACTGTTGCTTCCTGACCTGCATACAGAGTTCTCAAGAGGCAGGTCAGGTGGTCTGGTATTCCCTTTTCTTTCTGAATTTTGCACAGTTTATTGTGATCTACACAGTCAAAGGCTTGGGCATAGTCAATAAAGCAGAAATAGATGTTTTTCTGGAACTCTCTTGCTTTTTCCATGATCCAGTGGAAGTTGGCAATTTGATCGCTGGTTCCTCTGCCTTTTCTAAAACCAGCTTGAACATCAGGAAGTTCATGGTTCACATATTGCTGAAGCCTGGCTTGAAGAATTTTGAGCATTACTTTACTAGCATGTGAGATGAGTGCAATTGTGCGGTAGTTTAAGCATTCTTTGGCATTGCCTTTCTTTGGGATTGAAATGAAAACTGACCTTTTCCAGTCCTGTGACCACTGCTGAGTTTTCCAAATTTGCTGGCATCTTGAGTGCAGCACTTTCACAGCATCATCTTTTAGGATTCAAAATAGCTCAACTGGAATTAAATCACCTCCACTAGCTTTGTTTGTAGTGATGCTTTTTAAGGTCCACTTGACTTCACATTCCAGGATGTCTGGCTCTAGGTGAGTGATCATACCATCGTGATTATCTGGGTTCTCTACTGACAAGCATTAATGTTATGCTGACTGGTAAAGAAAAAAAATATTTAAAGGACTGGCTAACAAAAAGTAAAGCAAACTCTAAAGAATGAGCCTGGAAGTCTGGGGTTCAGAGCAGGTAGGGAAGGGTAATCTGGAGGTTATAGCAATAAATTGATAAGTGACACACTGGAGGGGAAAGGATGAATGAAAGATTTTTTTTGTTTTGTTTTGTTTTTTTTATATAATGGGAAAGATAGTAGCTTGTTAATAGCTTGTTAATAGGCTAAGATTAGGATGATTCTTAGAACATGGAAAGTAAGAGAGTAAAGTGTGATTATTTATGTGTTGATGCGAGTGAAAGAAGGTAGAATTGTGGTTTGCCACAGAGAGGAGCATGGTCAGTTTGTTTATACGATAGATTTCAGTTATAAGAGAGAAGTCCTGGTGTTGGGTGCACAAATAAATATGATGATTGGAGTTAATGGGATTTATTTTTTCTTCTGAACTCTTTCTTTTTTTTAAAAATTCAGTCATTAGAGGTTTTTGGAGGGAGGAGGAGCTATGAAATCTCCATGTAGGTGACTGAGAGAATGCTGGCAAGAGCAGTGTTAGCAAAGTGTGGTTCAGATTAGCAGCGTTAGTATCACTTGGAACCATGTTAGAAATATAAATTCTTGGGCCCATTCCAGACATGCTTAATCAGAGCCTCTGAGGGTGAGGCTCAGCAATCTGTCTTCAACAAGCTGTCCTGGTGATTCTGAGGAGTGCTACAGTTTGAGAACCACTGGGCCAGAGTAGGGGTTGGCTAACTTTCTTTTTGCAAAGGGCCATGTAGTAGACATACATTTTACATGTCATAAATATAGTTTGTCACATGTTTTTCTGTCTTTTAAACAATACTTTAAAAGTGTAAAAATTATTTTTAGCTCACTTGCTAAAACAGGCTGTGGTACGGATTTGGCATATCCTTGGACTGAAAGAATGTTGTGTGATCAGTCAGACACATTAAGTGTCTACTTGAGATAATGTGAAGTCAAGTGGGCCTTAGAAAGCATCACTACGAACAAAGCTAGTGGAGGTGATAGAATTCCAGTTGAGCTCTTTCAAATCCAGAAAGATGATGCTGTGAAAGTGTTGCACTCAAGATGCCAGCAAATTTGGAAAACTCAGCAGTGGCCACAGGACTGGAAAAGGTCAGTTTCATTCCAATCCCAAAGAAAGGCAATGCCAAAGAATGCTCAAACTACTGCACAATTGCACTCATCTCACATGCTAGTAAAGTAATGCTCAAAATTCTCCAAGCCAGGCTTCAGCAATATGTGAACCATGAACTTCCTGATGTTCAAGCTGGTTTTAGAAAAGGCAGAGGAACCAGAGATCAAATTGCCAACTTCCACTGGATCATGGAAAAAGCAAGAGAGTTCCAGAAAAATCTCTATTTCTGCTTTATTGACTATGCCCAAGCCTTTGACTGTGTAGATCACAATAAACTGTGCAAAATTCAGAAAGAAAAGGGAATACCAGACCACCTGACCTGCCTCTTGAGAACTCTGTATGCAGGTCAGGAAGCAACAGTTCGAACTGGACATGGAACAACAGACTGGTTCCAAATAGGAAAAGGAGTACGTCAAGGCTGTATATTGTCACCCTGCTTATTTAACTTCTATGCAGAGTACATCATGAGAAATGCTGGGCTGGAAGAAACACAAGCTGGAATCAAGATTGTCGGGAGAAATATCAATAACCTCAGATATGTAGATGACACCACCCTTATGGCAGAAAGTGAAGAAAAACTAAAAAGCCTCTTGATGAAAGTGAAAGTGGAGAGTGAAAAAGTTGGCTTAAAGCTCAACATTCAGAAAACGAAGATCATGGCATCTGGTCCCTTCACTTCATGGCAAATAGGTGGGGAAAAAGTGGAAACAGTGTCAGACTTTATTTTTGGGGGCTCCAAAATCACTGCAGATGGTGACTGCAGCCATGAATTAAAAGACACTCACTCCTTGGAAGGAAAGTTATGACCAACCTAGGTAGCCTATTCAAAAGCAGAAACATTACTTTGCCAACAAAGGTCCGTCTAGTCAAGGCTATGGTTTTTCCAGTGGTCATGTGTGGATGGGAGAGTTGGACTGTGAAGAAGTCTGAGCGCCGAAGAATTGATGCTTTTGAACTGTGGTGTTGGAGAAGACTCTTGAGAGTCCCTTGGACTGCAAGGAGATCCAGTCCAGCCCTGAGATTTCTTTGGAAGGAATGCTGCTAAAGCTGAAACTCCAGTACTTTGGCCACCTCATGCAAAGAGTTGACTCATTGGAAAAGACTCTGATGCTGGGAGGGATTGGGGGCAGGAGGGGAAGGGGACGACCGAGGATGAGATGGCTGGGTGGCGTCACTGACTCGATGGACGTGAGTCTGAGTGAAGTCCGGGAGTGGTGATGGACAAGTAGGCCTGGCATGCAGCGATTCATGGGGTCGCAAAGGGTTGGACACAGCTGAGCAACTGAACTGAACTGAGATTTATGACATTAATGTGAGACCAATCAGTTTGATTTTGTTTTTTTCTCAGTCACGCAATGGTAGTTCCCTTAAGCCTTGATGGTTTGGTATTGGATTACTAGACGTGGTATTAGTAGAATTAGATGTTTGAAACTGACTTTATTGAGAGGTTGAGGATACTGGAGTGATTAAGTGTAGTGGATGAGGTGAGCACAAAAGAATTTAAGGAACTGAGAGAGTATGGTACTGGAACAATCACTTGTATATTTAAATCACTCAGAAATTCTAGTTGTCAGGAGCCAGTCTGAGAAAGATGGGAGAGAGTGTAGCTCAGGGATGGTTTATTACAACCAGAGAGGGTATAGTGGGTGGTATAGTTTTCTATGTAACAAAAATTAAAGCTGGGGGAGAAGAATAGGTTTACTTTTCAAATACTGATACTATTGCTTTAACATATACTTTTTTAAGCTTTCTATTTTAATATTCTTCTACTTAGGTGCGTGGAAATTTTTCTCATTTGTAACTGTATAGTATTCTGTTGTATAGATGTGAAAGTGAAAGTGAAGTCACTCAGTTGGATCTGACTCTGCGGCCCCATGGACTGTAGCCTACCAGGCTCCTCGGTCCATGGAATTTTCCAGGCAAGAGTGCTGGAGTGGGTTGCCACTTCGTTCTCCAGGGGATCTTCCCAACCCAGGGATCGAATCCGGGTCTTCCTCATTGCAGGCAGATTCTTTATCATCTGAGCCACCAGTTGTATAGATGTACCATAGCAAATTTAACTGGTCTCCTATTGATTAATATGTTTTTGTTCAATTCAAATTAAAAGTATTTTTAAATTCAGTGCTGTGCTTTAGGGATGGTTAAAACAAGAGGAATATATTATTTTTATATACACATTAACTTACAATTTAGTAGTTGATCTTTTTCTAGATTCTGCTATTACTAGTGTCCCTCTGCATTATTCTTATACTTTTTGGTGCTAAATGTAAAGGATTAAAAGAAATCTTAAATTATGGAGTGAGCCAAGAATGTTATCCTGGACAAATTCTCATCTCTCTTCTCATTTTTCAAGTTAAAAGTGGGGAACAGATGGATACAGAGACACTGGCCTGAAATCCAGGAATTACAGTTACATAATGAAAGTCAGAGAAGGCGATGGCACCCTACTCCAGTACTCTCGCCTGGAAAATCCCATGGACGGAGGAGCCTGGTGGGCTGCAGTCCATGGGATCACTAAGAGTCCAACATGACTGAGCGACTTCACTTTCACTTTTCCCTTTCATGCATTGGAGAAGGAAATGGCAACCCACTTCAGTGTTCTTGCCTGGAGAATCCCCCCAGGGACGGGGGAGCCTGATGGGCTGCCATCTATGGGGTCACACAGAGTCAGACACAACTGAAGCGACGCGACAGCAGCAGCAGTGAAAGTCAGTGGTTAAATAAAATATTTTTCCCGTTAGCATTTCTGATGTGCATTCATTCCTTGAAACTATACTTTCATTAGAACTGTCTTGTTGGACTGTTTTGCCTTTTAGAGTATGTTCCTGCTTCTTAGGGTTATTATTATTATTATTTTTGTTTTTGAGGAGGAGTTCAGTTAGCTTGCAAACACAATTGTACTTATTGTACTTGCAAAAGCAATATGGGTTATAGATAAAGGTAAAAGACTCCTTAGGACTAAGTGATAATTCATCTGATCAAGTTATAGCAGTATGGAAATCTGGAAACTGGAAAGGGAATAGAAGAAATGAAAATGAGCATTTTCAGCTTGATTCCTCTAGCACTTTGTGACTTGGAAAAAGAACTCAATATAATTTTTAAAAATTTGTGTTATTTTTCAGTATTTCGCCCCATATCTGCTAATGCCAAACTTCAGATGAATCGCAGATCGGATTTTGACTTTTCTGCCCCCAAAATAGACCTGGATGTTGAGTTACATGACATAACAATTGAACTTAATAAACCACAGGTGATTTTTTTTAATGAAATTTTAAATTGTAGGTTATAGTTTGATAAAAGCAGAGCTAAGATTTTAAATGTTAAGATTCATAATGGTATATAATAAACATTACCTTAAATAAGTTAGTAATTTAATTTTTATCTTTGACAATTAAAAAATCTTAAAGATTTAATTTTTTCATTCTTCAGTATTTCAGTTTTATGGAACTTCTTGAATCGGTTGATATGATGACACAAAGTCTACCATACAGGAAATTCAAACCTGATGTACCTCTTCATTACCATGCCAAAGAATGGTAATATGCTTTAAATTTTTAAAATTGAAGTATAATACCATAATGATTGGATATTTGTACATACTGAGAAAGGATCACCACAATAAGTCATTAACGTCCAATACTACACATAGTTAGCAAAGTATTTTTCTTGTTATAAGAACTTTTAATATCTGCTCTCTTAGCAACTTTCAAATATGCCATACAGTATTATTAGCTGTAGTCAACATGCTGTACATTATATGCCCATAACTTATTTATATTATAACTGGAAGTTTTTTGGACCCGCTTCACCCATTTTGCCCATCCCCCACCCACTCCTTTTGTCTCTCACCAGTCTATTCTCTGTATCCATGAGCTCATTAAAAAAAACCAACTTTCTATAAGTGAATGTACAGTAGTTGTCTTTCTCTCACTTATTTCGCTTAGCATAATGCCCATCATTGTTCATTCATGTTGTAACAAATGCCAAGATTTTATTTCCATTTTTATGGCTAAATAACATTTGTGTATGTGTGTGTGTGTGTTTGTATGTGTATACTTTATCCTTTCATCCATCTATGGACAGTTGGTTGTTTCCATATCTTGGCTCTTGTGCTGCAGTGAACATGCGGTTGCGTATATCTTTTTGAGTTAGTGTTTTCATTTTCTTCACATAAATACCCAGAAGTGCAATTGCTCAGTGAAATTTTTTTTAGCAATCATTTAGTGCCCAGGGAAATTTTGCAGATACTAATGTCTGTGGCATTAATATGTCTACAGTTGTATTAAAAAATGACAGCATAAAAGTGAATTTCTTAACTTTTAAGAATTTTAAGATACTCTCTTTAAAGGCTGATACAAGCTATATTATGATACTTGGCCTGAAGCACTTTAGTGGCTTTTGCTTATTACACTAGTAAAATTGACTTACTTATTATTAATCCTTTATTATTATAAAGGATTCTTTATAATGAATTTACAACTGGGAATACTAGCATTCTGTTCATTTACTGTATTTTCGGAATTACTGAAAAAACATATCCCAGTTTCTTTTTCAACCATGTCTTTTTTTAGTTTTCAAACTTTGATATCAGAGCACTTTACCTGTTATAAATCTGAAAAAGTTATGGGAGTCTGTAAAGTGCAACCCTTTTTTAAAATTCAGAAGTAGTCTTATTTTTTTAGTTATTAAGGTCTTAACCTAGTTTTTCAAAGTTGCAGTTACTTTTTCAATTGACTATTTTAATTACTATTCAGGTGGCTAAAGGGCTAGTTGCCAATTAATACTTTAATAGTTTTTTGGTAGAACTGTGTTATAACAAAATTCTGTAATTTTGCTTATTTTCATTTAGGAAAAAGATAAGACTAAATATTGTGTTCTTAATTAATTGCTAATAGGGTTGGTAAGAAGCAAGTGCTAGATAATATTTTCACATTCTCTGTATTATGTATGTTGTTAGAACAGAAGTGATGTCAGTTATATTTCATACTGTTGGTTTGAGGGTGTTTTTAAGGGGAGAGTTTTTGTTTTTATTTTTTAACTAGGTGGGCTTATGCTATACTTGGCATTCTTGAAGTAAACATTCGCCCCCACTTACGGATGTGGTCCTGGAAGCATATTAGAGAACATAGGCAAAAAATGAAGCAATATAAAGAACTGTATAAAAAAAAGCTAATAAGTAAGAAGCCATCTGGTGAACTTCTCAACGCTTTGGAGGTTAGTATTATAAAAATTTATTGAATATTTTGTAATACTTAAGTCCTCAGTCTTTAGTGATTAACACTTCCTACTTATTTGTTCTAATTTTGATTGGTCATTCTCTGTCTCTTTTACTTAGACTTTTTCATATTCCTTAACTTCAGTTGGATGATAAAAACTCTGGTGATCATTTGGAATTTGAGATTCTTCTCAATCTGGAGAGATTTGGTTTTATGAAAATAGTAACTTGAAGCCTCACATTATTATGACATTTATAAACTTCAGAATGCTAGAAAGTATTTGCTACATTGATTCCAGTCTTCTCCATGTTGGTTTCAAAGCCAAATTTCCAAGCTGACATACACAAGCATTGCTTCTCAGAATTTAAGAGAAATATCATATTGATGGATGACTTGTTTTCAATTTCCTATATTTTCTTTAGTGTAGCAGTTTGATAGAGCATATATGAAAATTGTCTATATAAAGTTATGTAAACACATTTTATTTATATTTTTAGGAGTTGGAAAAGACTTTGGATGTATTTAATATAACTATAGTAAGACAACAGGCTGAAGTTGAGGTAATTCCAGATTGTCTTTCAATTAGTAAAATAAATCTATAATTTATATAGAATTTATTGGTATTGTGCTGTATTATACTGTTTCCTAAAAGGGGTTCAAATTTGCTTATTTGTATTATAAGAATAATGGCAGAAAGTGAAGAGGAACTAAAGAACTTCTTGATGAGGGTGAAAGACAGTGAAAAAGCTGGCTTGAAACTCAGCATTCAAAAGACTAAAACCATGGCATCCAGTCCCATCACTTCATGGCAAATAGACAGGGAAAAAGTGGAAACTGTGGCAAATTTTATTTTCTTTGGCTCCAAAATCACCAGTGATGTTGACTGCAGCTACAAAATTAAAAGACACTTGCACTTTGGAAGTAAAGCTATGACAAACCTAGACAGCATATTAAAAACCAGAGACATTAAGTTCTGCTGACAAAGGTTCATATAGTCAGAGCTATGGTTTTCCCAGTAGTCATGTATGGATGTGAGAGTTGGACCGTAAAGAAGACTGAGCACCAGATAACTGATGCTTTTGCAATGTGGTGCTGGAAAAGACTCTTGAAAGAGTCCCTTGGAGAGCAAGGAGCTCAAACCAGTCAATCCTAAAGGAAATCAACCCTGAATATTCATTGGAAGGACTGATGCTAAAACTCCAATACTTTGGCCACCTGATGCGGAGAGCCAACTCATTGGAAAACACCCTGATTGATGCTGGGAAAGACTGAGAGCTGGAGGAGAAAGGGGGTGAGAAAGGATGAGATGTTTGGATGGCATCACTGACTCAGTGAACGAGAATTTGAGCAAACTCTAGGATAATAGTGAAGAACAGACAGGGAAGGCTGGCACGCTGCAGTCCATGGGGTCACAGAGTCAGACATGACTTAGTGTCTCAACAAAAACACCATATTACAAGAAAATTTGATGTATTCTTTTGCCACATCTATTTAAACCATCTATTTGCCACATCTATTCAAGACAGTTTCAGTGGGGGAAAAAATTCTTTCTCAGTGATTGGGCTTAAAGGTGAAAAGCCAATTCCCGCCCCCAACACCTGCCATTATTATTGCTTGTAAGACCATGTGCTAAGTACCAGATAATTCTAAATTCTGATATTTGGCCAATGTTACCATTACTATATTTTATTGTTGGTATGATTGTTGTTTATACTTATCCACTAAAGCAGATAAGTTTTGGAAATATCCTGTTTCTTTGAATTGCTAAATAAAGGATAATTTGTCATTTATTTGAAAATTAATTTATTTTAGGTAAAGAAAGCTGGATACAGGATTTTCAGAGAAGGAGCAGAAGAGTCAGAGAGTAATAAAGGATGGTTTAGCTGGATGTGGAATTGGTCAGAATCGCACAGTAAACAACAACTAGATATTAAACCTGGAAGTACGTTCATTTCATTTTACAGTAGTGCAGTTAATCATCAAACTGTGGGTAGTGTAGCTAACCATCAGGGCTTCCTTGGTGACTCAGAGGTTAAAGGGTTTGCGTGGAATGTGGGAGACTCAGGTTTGATCCCTGGGTCTGGAAGATCCCCTGGAGAAGGAAATGGCAAACCACTCCAGTACTCTTGCCTGGAGAATCCCATGGAGGGAGAATCCCATGGAGGGAGGAGCCAAGTGTTCTCTTTCGTTAAGTAGACATTGAAAGTATATATACATATGATAAGTAATTCTTACTATAAGTAAAATTACTAATAAAATTTTAAATGTATGTCAAATAAAAATCAAAAAATTTTTAATATCTTACTAATGCTTTCAGAAGAGCATTATGTCTAGAAGACTTAGTAACTGTGTATAGCACAGTTAAAATAAAAGTTTCAAAAGAGTATGCTCCTGCTGCTGCTAAGTCGCTTCAGTCGTGTCCGACTCTGTGTGACCCCATAGATGGCAGCCCACCAGGCTCTCCTGTCCCTGGGATTCTCCAGGCAGGAACACTGGAGTGGGTTGCCATTTCCTTCTCCAATGCATGAAAGGGAAAAGTGAAAGTGAAGTCGCTCAGTCGTGTTGGACTCTTAGTGATCCCATGGACTGCAGCCCACCAGGGTCCTCCGTCCATGGGATTTTCCAGGCAAGAGTACTGGAGTGGGGTGCCATTGCCTTCTCCAGGTCAAAAGAGTATAAACCACTGTAAATTTTCATTGAAATTATTTCTTGGAAAGATTTTTACTTCCCAACCAAATGCTTAACATCATAACTTTGGAGGCTTAGGGGCTTAGGTTTATATCCTGGATATATCATTTATTAGCAATATGACCCTGGCAAATTTAAGCTCTCTAAAACTCAATTTTACCGACTTTAAAATGGGTAGGCATGATATTAATACTTCGTATTTTGTATGCTACTTATGTTGACTAGCATAATGCCATTAAGTACCTAATACGGGTAGCTATTTTGTGTGCTTAATACAAACATTTAGGAATTTATATTGCTAAATTAATATATTTAGTCATTTATATTTTTAAAAAATAAACCTAAAATTGCCAATGCCATCTTGGCATTCATGAATATAATTTCTTAAAGGTATTATAGAAAAGAGTAAAATTTACATTATTAAAAGCAGCTAAATTTGGATTTGGTTTTATCTTGTTACCAGTTAATAACATAAAACATTCTTTATGATTTGTAGGTCTTGAAGAAATATTGACACCTAAAGAAAAAAGTTTGCTGTATGAAGCAATTGGCTATAGTGAAACAGCAGTCGATCCAACCTTACCAAAAACAGTAAAAATGTTTTGTTGCCTTATACCTGAGTATTTACTGATAGATTCGCCTAATTTTAATCCTTTCAGAAATACATGTTACTGACTTGTTCTGTGATCTTACTTTGAGTCTGTAAATATTGCATTTATTTGAGTTTCCATAGTAGGAATAAAATTTTTAGTGTTATGTGGCTGTAAAAAATTTTTTATGTTATGTTTAATTTTAGTTTATGTTTTGTTTTAGTATTATGTGGTGATCCTTAATGTATTTTTCTGATTTTTGGAAAGAATAAATTGTATAAATAGTATTATAGATATATTATTTTTTTTCATTTTCTTCTTCTTTATATTCTAGTTTGAAGCAATGAAGTTTTTTGTTCACTTGAAAAGTATGTCTATCATTCTAAGAGAACAACAACAAAAACCTGAACTGCTAGATATTGTAGTGGAAGAATTTAGTACTTTGATTGTGCAAAGACCAGGAGCACAAGCAGTTAAGTAAGTATTAATTTATTTTCTTTTATCTATAAGAAAAAAATTCATTGTAAGGCTGAAATGTAGATTAGAGTCATATGGTATTTTTTAAAGAATACTTTGGTTTAATTTAGTCTTTTGTATTTTTAGGAACTTGGTGTTTTTCATTAATACATATATTTTGTGATTATTAAAATAGCACATCTTTAATAGAAAACTTTATGCAGAGGAAACATGAAGGACATTAAAGAATAATACAAAAATGTGAGCAATCACACTATTCAAGAAGAAATAGCATTACCAATTTTGTTTTTATCTAGGAATGTCTTTATTTTACCTCCTGTTTTAAAATTGCTTTATTGAGTTATAATTCATGTACTATACAATTCATCCATTAAATTGTATAATTTACTTTTTGTCACACTGTAATGAATATAAAATTCACATTGGTTTATTCAGCATTGTACAATAATTATCATTACCTAATTTCAGAACATTTTAACACCCCAAAAAGGAAATGCTAATACCCATTAGCAGTCATTCCCCATTGCTCCTTCTTTCCAGTGTAAAATTGGTAAAAGCTAATTTACTTTCTGTTTCTAAGAATTTGTTTGTTTAGGGTATTTCATATTAATTGAATCATATAATACATGGTCTTTTCTGTCACGCTTCTTTTACTTAGCATGATATTTTCAAGGTTCATCCATGGTATAGCATGAATTGGTACTTCCTCTTTTATTGCCTAATATTTCATTATATGAATGTATCACATTTTGTTTGCCTTTTCATCAGATGATGGATATTTGGTTTGTATCCACTTTTGGCTGTTATGAATAATACTGCTGTGAATATTAACGAGCAATATTAATGAGCAACCCACTCCAGTGTTCTTGCCTGGAGAATCCCAGGGACGGGGCTGCCTGGTGGGCTGCCGACTATGGGGTCGCACAGAGTCGGACGCGACTGAAGTGACTTAGCAGAATGAAAGTAAAGTGGTGTCTCACTGTACCACTTTTGACTTGCACTTCCCTGATGGCTAATGATGTTGAGCATCTTTTCATGTGTATTGGCTGTTTCTGTATAGTTATTTTTAGAACTATTAAATTCTTTTGCCCATTTTTTCTCTTTCATTTTTTAAAAAACGTACATTGAAGTATAGTCGATTTACAATGTTGTGTTCATTTCTGCTGTACAGCAAAGTGACTCAGCTGTCAGTTCAGTTCAGTCGCTCAGTCATGTCTGACTCTTTGCGTCCCCATGAATCGCAGCACGCCAGGCCTCCCTGTCCATTACCAACTACATAATATATATATGTATATATATTCTTTCTCATATTCTTTTCTACTGTGGTTTGTCATAGTATACTACATATAGTTACCTGTGCCATATAGTAGGGTCCTCTTTTTTATCCATTCTCTATGTAATAGTTTGCATCTACTAATCCTAAACTCCCAATCCACCTCTCCCCCTCAACAACTGCAAGTTCGAGTCTATTTCTATTTCGTAGACAAGTTCGTCTGTGTCATATTTTAGATTCCACATGTGTGATATCATATGGTACTTGTCTTTTCCTGAGTTACCTCTTTTAGCATGATAATCTTTAGGTCCGTCCATGTTGACATCTGGCATATGACATTGTCTGTTTTTTTATGTCTGAGTAGTATTCTGTCATATTCCATCGTATATATGTACCACATCTTCTTTATCCAGTCATCTGTTTGATAGGTTGTTTCCATGTCTTGGCTGTTGTAAGTAGTGTATTGAACATTGAGGTATGTGTATCTTTTCAAATTACAGCTTTTTCTGGATGTATGCCCAGGAGTGGGATTGCAGGATCATATGGCAACTCCACTTTTAGTTTTTCGAGGAATCTCCATCTTGTTTTCCATAGTGGCTGTCCAGTCTACATTCCCACCAACACTGTAGGTGGACTCTGTTTTCTCCTCATACTTTTCAGCATTAGTTATTTGTAGATTTTCAGTGATGGCCACTCTGACCAGTGTGAGGTGGTACCTTATTGTAGTTTGGATTTGTGTTTCTCTAATGATTAGTGTTGTTACACATTGCTTCACGTGCTATTGGTCATCTGTATGTCTGTTTTTGGAGAAATGTCTATTTAGATCTTCTGCCCATTTAAAAAAAAAAATTTTTATTTTTACTGTATTTTACTTTACAGTACTGTATTGGTTTTGCCATACATTGACATGAATCTGCCACAGGTGTACATGAGTTCCCAATCAATGTCTATTTAGATCTTCTGCCCATTTTTTAATTGGATTTTTATGTTCTTGGTATTACTGAGTTGTATTAGCTGTTGTATAGTTTGGAAATGAAGCCCTTGTCATTCACATCTTTGGAAATGTTTTCTCCCAGTCCTAGTTATCTTCTTGCTCTTTTATGTTTTCCTTTGCTGTACAAAAGCTTCTAAATTTGATTAGGTCCCATTTGTGTATTTTACTTTTATTTGTATTGCCTTGGGAGATTGACCTAAGAAAACATTGGTATGTTTTATATAAGAGAATGTTTTGCCTATATCTCTTCTAGGACTGTAATGGTGTCAAATCTTATGTTTAAGTCTTTAACTCACTTTGAGTTTATTTTTGTGCATGGTGTGGGAGTATGTTCTAACTTCATTGATTTACATGCCACTGTCCAACTTTCCCAATACCACTTTCCAACGATGTTCCTTTTATTCTTTGTGATCAGAATAGTTACTTGAGATAATTTCTCTACTCTTAAATTTGTTGAATCTTATTTTGTACCCTAGTATGTGGTCAGTCCTAGAGAATCTTCCACGTGCACTTGAAAAAAATGTGTCTTTGGATGTACAGTCCTGAAAATATCAATTAAAAATCTAACTCTTCTATCATTTAGGATCTCTATTGCCTTATTGATTTCCTGTCTCAAAGATCTTTTCATTAATGTGAGTGGGGTGTTAAAATCTCCTACTATTACTGTATTCCCATCAATTTCTCCCTTTATGTCTGTTAGTATTTATGTGTTTGAGTGCTCCTGTGTTAGGTGCATGTATGTTGATGAGTGTAAAATCATCTTCTATTGATGCTTTTATCATTTTAGTATCCTTCTATGGCATTTGTTTTAAAGTTTATTTTGTCTAATAGAAGTATTGTGACCCCACTTTCTTGTCATTTTCATTGCATGGAATATCTTTTCCATCCTTTCACTTTTGATCTGTGTGGGTCTTTTGCCCTAAGGTGGGTCTCTTGGAGGTAGCATATTATAGGCTGTTTGTTTTATTCAATCTGCCACTCTTTTGTTGGAGCATTTAGGCCATTGATGTTTAAGGTAATTATTGATAGACATGTATTTATGTCATACTGTGTGGATCACAATAAACTGTGGAAAATTCTGAAAGAGATGGGAATACCAGACCACCTGACCTGCCTCTTGAGAAACCTATATGCAGGTCAGGAAGCAACAGTTAGAACTGGACAGGGAACAACAGACTGGTTCCAAATTGGAAAAGGAGTACGTCAAGGCTGTATATTGTCACCCTGCTTATTTAACTTCTATGCAGAGTACATCATGAGAAACGCTGGGCTGGAAGAAACACAAGCTAGAGTCAATATTGCTAGGAGAAATCTCAATAACCTCAGATATGCAGATGACACCACCCTTATGGCAGAAAGCGAAGAGGAACTAAAAAGCCTCTTGATGAAAGTAAAAGAGGAGAATGAAAAAGTTGGCTTAAAGTTCAACATTCAAAAAACGAAGATCATGGCAACTGATCCCATCACTTCATGGGAAATAGATGGGAAACAGTGGAAACAGTGGCTGACTTTATTTTTTGGGCTCCAAAATCACAGCAGATGGTGATTATAGCCATGAAAAAAAGATGCTTACTCCTTGGAAGGAAAGTTAGGACCAACCTAGACAGCATATTAAAAAGCAGAGACATTCTTTTGTCAACAGAGGTCCCTCTACTCAAGGCTGTGGTTTTTCCAGTGGCCATGTACGAATGTGAGAGTTGGGCTATAGAGAAAGCTGAGCTCCGAAGAATTGATGCTTTTGAACTATGGTGTTGGAGAAGATTCATGAGAGTCCCTTGGACTGCAAGGAGATCCAACCAGTCCATCCTAAAGGAGATTAGTCCTGGGTGTTCATTGCAAGGACTGATGCTAAAGCTGAAACTCCAGTACTTTGGCCACCTCGTGTAAAGAGTTGACTCCTTGGAAAAGACCCTGATGCTGGGAAAGATTGAGGGCAGAAGGAGAAGGGGACTACAGAGGATGAGATGGTGGGATGGCATCACTGACTCTGTGGACATGGGTTTGGGTGGACTCTGGGAGTTGGTGATGGACAGGGAGGCCTGGTGTGCTGCAGTTCATGGGGTCACAAAGAGTTGGACACCACTAAGCAACTGAACTGAACTGAAACCTTGTTTCTTGGTGATGCTGTATTTCTTCTTCTTTTGGTCACACCAGGTGACCTATGCGATCTTAGGTCCCTCACCACAGATCAAACCCCAGTCCTTGCCAGTACTGGAGAGTGCACAGTTCTAGCAATTGGACCACCAGGGAATCCTCCCATTTTTCTCTTTTGTGGTTTGATGATTTCCTTTTATGTTTATGTTTTCTTATTTTTGGTTTTAGTCAATCTGTTGGGTGCATTTGATTTGAGATTGCCTTGTTTTTCAAGTATGTTAACTGTTTTTTATATCTACTTGCTTTAGACTGATAGTCGTATATGTTAAAACACATTCTAAAAAAAGAAAAAAAGAGAATCTATCTTTTCTTGCTCTTCTTCCCCACATTTTATGTTTTTGATTTCCTTTTTTTTTAAAAAAAACATCTTTATGTTTATCCTTTTACTGTTCCATTGGGGTTATCATTGTTTTCATGAAATTGTTTTGTTTTGTTTTTTTTACATAAAAAATGCGCTAGCTTATTTAAGTGATTTACTTTACAGTTGTGATTTTCTCTTCCCCCTACATTCTTATTTAGAAAAGATTTTCCATGTTTCTTTTAAGGTAGGTTTAGTATTGTATTCTCTTTATTTTTTGCTCTTTATTTTGTATTCTCTTTATTTTTAAGAGAGAAATTCTTTTTCTCTCTTATTCTAACCTTGCTGGTCACAGTATTCTAGGTTGCATATTTTTCCCTTTTGGGATTTTGAATGTATCTTGCCATTCCCTTCTGGCCAACAACATTTCTGTAGAAAAATCAGCTGATAGTCTTACGGGGATTCCCTTGTAGTTAACTTTTTGTTTATCTCTTGCTACTTTTAGAATCCTCTCTTTAACTTTTGCCATTTTTATTATAATACATCTTGGTATAGTTCTGTTTGGGTGTATCTTGTTTGGGACTCTCTGTGCTTCCTATACCTGGATTTTTGCTTTCTTCTTTATGTTTGGAAAGTTTTCAGCCCAATAATTTCTTCAAATACTTGTTCAATCCCCTTGTCTCTTTTTTCCCCTTCTGAAAACCCTATTATGTGTAGATTGTATATTATCCCAAAGGTCTCTTATATTTTAATTTTTTTTCATTTGGCTTTCACCTGATGTTCTGATTGGGTGATTTATGTTATTCTGTCTGCCAGATCGCTTATTCTTCTTAATTATTCATTTTGCTCTTCATTGCCTTTAGCTCATTGCCTTTAGCTGGGAAAGATTGAGGGCAGGAGGAGAAGGGGATGACAGAGGATGAGATGGTTGGATGGCATCACTGACTCTATGGACATGGGTTTGGGTGGACTCTGGGAGTTGGTGATGGACAGGGAGGCCTGGTGTGCTGCAGTTCATGGGGTCACAAAGAGTTGGACATGACTGATGCTAAAGCTGAAGCTCCAATACTTTGGTCACCTCATGGGAAGGGTTGACTCATTGGAAAAGACTCTGATGCTGGGAGGGACTGGGGGCAGGAGGAGACGGGGACAACAGAGGATGAGATGCCTGGCAGGCCTCACCAACTCGATGGATGTGAGTTTGAGTCAACTCCGGGAGTTGGTGATGGACAGAGAGGCCTGGTGTGCTGCAATTCATGGGGTTGCAAAGAGTCGGAAAGGACTGAACTGAACTGAATCCCATTATGAGGGCTCTGCCCTAATGACCACCCAAAGGCCCTACATCTAAATAGCGTCACATCAGGCATTAGAATTTCAGCAAATCAATTTTGAGGCCCTAGACATTCATAACATAGCACGTTTTGTTAGTCCTCTGGCTCCAGTGGGACGCACCTGAAATATGGCCCATTGTCCCTATAATTTCTGCTTTGCTAGGGAATGAATGGGGATGATGGACAGTTAAGCAGAAATGCAATGGCTACCTTTCTGAAATTCAGCTGTCTTTTACTTAACTTTTCCCTGATTGCTCTAAGTTTTTTTTTTTTTTTAATTAAATTCCAGACTTGCAAAAAAGTTGATTTTAGGAGTTTTTGCTAGGTTGATGTTTATTTCAGTGGGAAAAATTGATTATTTGAGCACCATTTCGTGCCACTTTCAGTGACAGTACTTGTACATTAACTTTTTTTTGAAGCCTTTATTATTTTAGAGCAGTTTGAGGTTTACAACAAAATCGAGAGGGAGGTGTAGACATTTCTCATATAAATCTTGTTCCTGGTCATAAATACCCCCATATCAACTCTACTTAACAGAATGGCACATTTTTACTAAAACTGAGCATATGCTGACATAGTTACCTAAAGTCCATAGTTTACATCAGGATTCACTCTTGTTTTATATTCTGTGGTACGAACAAGTATGGAATGACAAGTATCTAGTATTACAGTATCACACATAGTATTTTCACTGTTCTAAAAATCCTACTTTGTGTATTTATTGCTTACCTACCCTCCCAACCACAGTTTTACTATGTTCATAGTTTTACCCTTTGTAGAATGTCCAATAGCTGAAATACAATATATAGTCTCTTCATATTGACTTCTTTCTCTTAGTGCTATGCATTTACGCTTCCTGTATGCCTTCATGAGTTGATAACCCATTGTTTTTTTTGTCTGGATGTACCACAGTTCATCCATTCACCTACTGAAGGACATCTTGATTGCATCTACATTTTGACAGTATGAATAAAAGTGGTATAAACAGCTGTGTACAGGTTTTCATCTCCTTTGGGTAAACAAGAAGGAGCTGATTGCTGATTCACACTGGTAACAATGGGCTTCCCAGGTGGTACTAGTAAAGAACCCGCCTGCCAGTGCGGGAGACCCAGGATCAATCCCTGAGTTAGGGAGAGTCCCTGGAGGAGGGCCTGGCAATTTACTCCACTCCAGTATTCTTGCCTAGAGAATCCCATGGATAGAGGACCCTCACAGGCTACAGCCCCTAGCATCGCAAGGAGTTGGACATGACTAAAGCAACTTAACACACACACCTACGTGATAACAATATGCTTAATTGTGTAAGGAACCACCAAACTTTTTCCACAGTTACTGTTACCATTTTGAATTCCTAAGAGCATCGTATGATTGTTCCTATTGCTTCACCTGTATCTTTGTTATTACGTGGTATTGTCATATGCCAGGTTTTGGCTGTTGTAATGTAGTGGTATGTCAGTATTATTTGAATTTATGTTTCTGCAAATGACATGATGTAGAGCATCTTTTCATAAACTTTTTGTCAATCTTATTTGGTGAGTGTCTGTTAAGTTCTTTAGCCCATTTTTTAAATTGTGTACGTTTTGAATAGGTCCTAATCAGATGTGTTGTTTTCAAATATTTTTTCTTCCTCTGTACATTGCTGTTTTTTCTTCCTCTTAAATTGCTATTTGTTGTTCAGTCACTTAAGTTGTGTCCAGCTCTTTGTGATCCCATGAACTGCAGCACGCCTACCCTACTGTGTTCCGAAGTTTGCCACACTCATGTTCATTTAGTCGGTGATGCCATCCAACCACCTCATCCTCTGTCACCTCCTCTCCTGCCCTCAATCTTTCCAGTATCAGGGTCTTTACAGTGAGTCGTCTCCTCACGTCAGGTGGTCGGAATATTGGAGCTTCAACTTCAGCATCAGTCCTTCCAAAGAGTATTCATTGATTTTCTTTAGGATTGACTGGTTTGATCTCCTTGCTGTCCACAAGACTCTCAAGACTCCAGCACCGCAATTCCAAAGCATCTATTCTTTGGCACCCAGCCTTCATTATGGATGAACACCCATATCTCTACATGACTACTGGAAAAACTGTAACTTTGACTACATGGACCTTTGTTGACAAAGTGATGTCTCTGCTTTTTAATACACTGTCTGGGTTTGTCATAGCTTTCCTTCCAAGGAGCAAGCATCTTTTAATTCCATGGCTGCAATCACTGTCTGCAGTGATTTTGGGATGAAGAAAGTAAAATCTGCCACTGTTTCAATTTTTTCCCCATCTATTTGCCATGAAGTGATGGGCCTGGATGCCATGATCTTCGTTTTTTATGTGTTGAGTTTTATTTATTTTTTTAATTATTTTTTTATTGAAGGATAATTTTTTATAGAATTTTGTTGTTTTCTGTCAAACCTCAACATGAATCAGCCATAGGTATAAATATATCAACTCCCTTCTGAACATCCCTCCCATCTCCCTCTCCATCCCACCCCTCTAGGTTGATGCAGAGCCCCTGTTTGAGTTTCCTGAGCCATATAGCAAATTCCCATTGACTGTCTGTTTTACATATGGTAATTAAGTTTCCATGTTACTATTTCCATACATCTCACCTTCTCCTCCCTCTCCTCATGTCCATAAGTCTGTTCTCTATATCTGTTTCTCCATTGCTGCCCTGTAAATCAGTTCTTCAGTACCATTTTCCTAGATTCCATATATATGCATTAGAATGCGATATTTATCTTTCTCTTTCTCACTTACTTCACTCTGTATAATGGGTTCTAGGTTCATCCACCTCATTAGAACTGACTCAAATGTATTCCTTTTTATGGCTGAGTGGTATTCCATTGTATATATGTACCACACCTTCTTTATCCATTCATCTGTCAATGAACATATAGGTTGCTTCCATGTTCTAGCTATTGTAAATCGTGCTGCAATGAACAGTGGGATACATGTGTCTTTTTCAGTTTTGGTTTCCTCAGGATATATGCCTAGGAGTGGGATTGCTTGGTCATATGGTGGTTTTATTCCCATTATTTAAACGAATCTCCATGCTGTCTTCCATAGTGGCTGTATCCGTTTACATTGCCACCAACAGTGCAAGAGCATTCCCTTTTGTCTACACCTTCTCCAGCATTTATTGTTTGTAGACTTTTAGATGGCCATGATGACCGGGAGTTGGTGATGGACGGGGGCCTGGCATGCTGTGATTCATGGGGTTGCAAAGGGTCAAACATGACTGAGCGACTGAACTGAACTGATTCTGACCAGTGTGAAGTGATATCTCATAGTGGTTTAGATTTTCATTTCTCAAAAGCAGAGACATTACTTTGTGGACTAAGGTCTGTGTGGTCAAGGCTATGGTTTTTCCTGTGGTCATGTATGGATGTGAGAGTTGGACAGTGAAGAAGGCTGAGCACCAAAGAATTGATGCGTTTGAACTGTGGTGTTGGAGAAGACTCTTGAGAGTCCCTTGGACTGCAAGGAGATCAGCCCTGGGATTTCTTTGAAGGAATGATGCTAAAGCTGAAGCTCCAGTACTTTGGCCACCTCATGCGAAGAGTTGACTCATTGGAAAAGACTCTGATGCTGGGAGGGATTGGGGGCAGGAGGAGAAGGGGACGACCGAGGATGAGATGGCTGGATGGCATCACTGACTCGATGGACGTGAGTCTAGGTGAACTCCAGAAGTTGGTGATGGACAGGGAGGCCTGGCGTCCTGTGATTCATGGGGTCGCAAAGAGTCTTGACGCGACTGAGTGACTGAACTGAACTGAACTGAATAATGAGCAATGTTCAGCATCTTTTCATGTGTTTGTTAGCCATCTGTATGTCTTCCTTGGAGAAAAGTCTGTTTAGGTCTTTCTCCTGCTTTTTGATTGGGTTGTTTGTTTTTCTGGCATTGAGTTGTATGAGCTGCTTGTATTTTTGGAAATTAATCCTTTGTCAGTTGATTCATTTGCTATCATTTTCTCCCGTTCTGATGGTTGTCTTTTCATCTTGCTTATAGTTTCCTTAGGTGTGCAAAAGCTTTTAAGTTTAATCAGGTCCCATTTGTTTACTTTTGCTTTTATTTCCACTATTCTAAGAGGTGATTCATAGTGGATCTTTCTTTGATTTATGTCATTGAGGGTTCAGCCTATGTTTTTGCTCTAAGAGTTTTAATGTTTCTGATCTTATGTTTAGGTCTTTAATCCATTTTGAGTTTGTCTCTGTGAATGGTGTTAGGAAGTGTTCTAACTTCATTCTTTTATAGGTAGCTGTCCAGTTTTCCCAGCACCATAGATTGAAGAGTCTGTCTTTGCCCCATTGTATATTCTTGCCTCCTATGTCAAAAATAAGGTACCCATAGGTGCATGGGTTTATTTCCGGGCTTTCTATCTTGTTCCATTGGTCTGTATTTCTGTTTTTGTGCCAGTACCATACTGTCTTGATGACTGTACTTGTAGTATAATCTGAAGTCGGGAAGGTTAATTTCCTCCAGCTCCATTTTTCTTTCTTAGGACTGCTTTGGCTATTCGGGATCTTTTGTGTTTCCATATGAATTGTGAAATTTTTGTTCTAGTTCTGTGAAAAAAACTTCATTGGTAGTTTGATAGGGATTGCATTGAATCTGTAGATTGCGTTTGGTAGTGTAGTCATTTTCACAATATTGATTCTTCCTACCCAGGAACATGGAATATCTCTCCATTTGTTTATGTCATCTTTGATTTCTTTCATTAGTGTCTTGTAATTTTCTGTTTACAGTTCTTTTGTCTCCTTAGGTAAGTTTATTCCTAGATATTTAATTCTTTGTGTTGCAGTGGTGAATGGGATTGATTGTTTAATTTCTTTCTGATTTTTCATTGTTAGATATAGAAATGCAAGTGATTTCTGTGTTGTGATTTTGTATCCTGCGACTTTGCTGATTTCACTGATTAACTCTAGTAATTTTCTGATACTGTCTTTTGGGTTTTCTATGTACAGTGTCACTGGGCTTCCCTGGTGGCGCAGAGGTTAAAGCATCTGCCTGCAGTGCGGGAGACATGGGTTCGATCCCTGGGTTCAGAAGATCCCCTGGAGAAGGAAATGGCAACCCACTCCAGTATTCTTGCCTGGAGAATCCCATGGTCGGAGGAGCCTGGTGGGCTATAGTCCACGGGGTCACAGAGTCGGACATGCCTGAGAGACTTCACTCGCTCACTCACTCATGTACAGTATCATGTCATTTGCAAACAGTGAGAGCTTTACTTCTTCTTTTCCAATCTGGATTCATTTTATTTCTTTTTCTTTGATTGCTATAGCTAGGACTTCCAGAACTATGTTGAATAATAGTGATGAAAGTGGACAACCTGGTCTTGTTCTTGATCTTAGGGGGAATGCTTTCAGTTTTCACCATTGAGAATGATGTTTGCTTAGGCTTATCATATATGGCCTTTACTGTGTTGAGGCAGGTTCCTTCTATGCCCATTTTTTGAAGAGTTTTCATCATAAATTGGTGCTGAATTATGTCAAAGACTTTTTCGGCATCTATTATGATCATATGGTTTTTATCTTTCAATTTGTTAATAATGGTGTATCACATTGATGGTTTTGCATACATGGGAGAATCCTTGCATTCCTGGAATAAACCCAACTTGATCATGGTGTATGAGGTTTTTGATGTGTTGCTGAATTCTGTTTGCTAAGATTTTGTTGAGGATTTTTGCATCGAAGTTCATCAGTGATATTGGCCTATAGTTTTCTTTTTTTGTACTGTCTTTGATTTTGGTATCAGGGTGATGGTGGCCTCATAGAATCAGTTTGGAAGTGTTCTTCCTCTGCAGTTTTTTGAAAGAGTTTTAGAAGGATAGGCATTAGCTCTTCTCTAAATGTTTGATGGAATTCTCCTGTGAAGCCATCTGGTCCTGGGCTTTTGTTTTTGGGGAGATTTTTGATCACAACTTCAACTTCAGTGCTTGTAATTAGGTTGTTCATAATTTGTATTTCTTCCTGGTTCAGTCTTGGAAGATTGAACTTTTCTTAGAATCTGTGCATTTCTTCCAGGTTATCCATTTTATTGCCGTATAGTTGTTCATAATAGTCTCTTGTAGTTCTTTGTAATTCTGCATTGTCTGTTGTAACCCTCTCTGTTTTCATTTCTTATTTTGTTGATTTGATTCTTCTGTCTTTTTTTTTTTGCTGAGTCTGGCTAAAGGTTTGTGAATTTTGTTTATCTTCTCAAAGAACCAGCTTTTAGTTTTATTAACCTTTACTGTTATTTCTTTCATTTCTTTTTTATTTACTTTTGCTTGGATCTTTATGATTTCTTTCCTTCTACTAATTTTTTGGGTTTTGTTCTTTTTCCAGCTATTCAGGTGTAAAGTTAGGTTGTCTATTTGCCTTTTTTTTGTTTCTTGAGGTAGGATTGTATTGCTACAAACTTCCCTCTTAGAAAACCTTTTGCTGCATACCATAGATTTTGCGTTGTTGTGTTTTCATTGTCATTTGTTTCTAGAAATTTTTTTATTTCTCTTTTGGTTTCTTCAGTAACCTGTTGGTTATTTAGAAACGTGTTGTTTAATCTCCATGTGTTTGTGTTTCTTACAGTTTTTTCCTTGTAATTGATATCTAATCTCAAAGTGTTGTGGTCGGAGAAAATGCTTGATACGTTTCAGTTTTCTTAAGTTTACTGAAGTTTGATTTGTGACCCAGGATACGGTCTATCATGAAGAATGTTCCATGTGCAATTGAGAAGGTTTGAACCTGAATGTGAAGTCGCTCAGTCGTGTACGACTCTTTGTGACCCCGTGAACTATAGCCCACCAGGCTCCTCCGTCCGTGGGATTTTCCAGGCAGTAGTACTGGAGTGGATTGCCATTTCCTTCTCCAAGGGATCTTCCCAACCCAGGGATCAAACCCCAGTCTCCCGCATCATAGACAGACGCTTTACCATCTGAGCCACCAAGGAAGTCAATCTTGAGAAGATGTATTCTTCTGCATTTGGATGGAATGTCCTGAAGATATCAATGAGATCCATTTTATCTAATGTATCATTTAAGACTTGTGTTTCCTTATTTATTTTCTGTTTTGATGATCTGTCCATTGGTGTAAGTGGGGTGTTAAAGTCTCCTACTAATACTGTGTTACTATCAATTTCTCCTTTTATGTCTGTTAGTGTTCGTCTTATGTACTGAGGTACTCCTATGTTGGGTGCATAGATATTTACAATTGTTATGTCTTCCTCTTGGATTGATCCCTTTATCATTATTTAGTGTCCTTCCTTATCTCTTATAATCTTCTTTAAGGTCTATTTTGTCTGATACGAGAATTGCTACTCCAGCTTTCTTTTGCTTCCCATTTGTATGGAGTATATTTTTCCATCCTCTCACTTTCCATCGTATGTGTCTTTAGGTCTGAAGTGGGTTTCTTGTAGACAGCATATATGAGGGTCTTGTTTTTGTTTCCATTCAGCCAGTCTGTGTCTTTCGGTTGGAGCAATTAATCCATTTACATTTAAAGTAATTATTGATATATATATATTCCTGTTGCCATTTTCATAATTGTTTGGGGTTGATTTTGTAGATCTTTTTCTTTTCTTGTATTTCTTGACCATAAGTCCCTTTAACATTTACTGTAAAGCTGGTTTGGTGGTACTGAATTCTCTTAACTTTTGCTTGTCTGAAAAGCTTTTTATTTCTCCATCAATTTTGAATGAGATCCTTGCTGGGTAATCTTGATTGTAGATTTTTCCCTTTCAGTACTTCAAATATATCCTTCTATTTCCTTTTGGCCTGCAGAGTTTCTGCTGAAAGATCAGCTGTTATGCGTATGGGGTTTCCCTTGTATGTTACTTGTTGCTTCTCCCTTGCTGCTTTTAATAGTCTTTCTTTGTGTTTAGTCTTTGTTAGTTTGATTAGTATGTGTGGTCGCAAAGAGCCGGACACGACTGAGCGACTGAACTGAACTGAACTGACATGTTTCTCCTTGGGTTATGCTGTGTGGGACTCTGTGCCTCTAGGACTTAATTGACTATTCCTTTTCGATGTTAGGGAAATTTTCAACTATAATCTCTTCAAAAATTTTCTCATACCCTTTCTTTTTCTCTTCTTCTTCTGGGACCCCTATAATTTGAATGTTGGTGCATTTTATATTGTCCCAGATGTCTCTGATGCTATCCTCAGTGCTTTTCATTCTTTTTCCTTTATTTTGCTCTTTAGAAGTTATTTCCACCATTTTATCTTCTAATTCACTGATTTGTTCTTCTGCTTTAGATATTCTGCTATTGATTCCTTATAGAGTACTTTAAATTTCAGTAATTCTGTTTTTTGTCTCTATGTTTAGTCTTCAGTTCTTCTCGGTCTTTGTTAGTTGATTCTTGCATTTTCTCCATTTTGTTTTCAAGGTTTATGATAATCTTTACTATCATTATTCTGAATTCTTTTTCAGGTGTTTGCCTATTTTCTCTTCATTTATTTGGACTTTGTTTCTAGTTTGCTCCTTCATTTGTGTAGTATTTCTTTGCCTTTCATTATTTTTTAAATTTTGTGTTTGAGGTCTCCTTTTCCCAGGCTTCATGGTTGAATTCTTTCTTCCTTTTGATTTCTGCCCTCCTAAGATTGGTGCAGTGGTTTGTGTAAGCTTCCTATAGGCTGAGATTTGTGCTGAGTGTTTGTTTCTTTTCCCTCTAATGGGCAAGGCTGAGTGAGGTGATAATCCTGTCTGCTGATGATTGGTTTTGTATTTTTGTTTTTTGTTGTTGTTTAGATGAGGTGTACTGCACAGGGTACTACCTGGTAATGCCAGGTCTTGTATTCAAGTGGTTTCCTTTGTGTGAGGTCTCACTATTTGATCCTCCCTAGGGTTAGTCTCTGATAGTTTAGGGTCTTGGAGTTATTGCTCCCACTCCAAAGGCTTAGGGCTTGATATATTCTCCACAGCATGCAGAGTACCTGTCCTTGGAGATGAAGACAAAGATGGGAAGGAGATTTTCCATGTGAATGTGTCACCTGGGTCACTCATCAGCCTTGCTTTGGTCTGCCTTCTGCTCTTGCTGTCCCAGGAAACAGTTCTTCTGTGGAGGCCAAATTTCAAATGCAAATCCAGTCACAGTCACCTGCTGTGCACTCTCCATCTTCTTTCCTGTGAAGCTGTATAATCATAAGGCATTTGATCACTGTATAATCATTGTATAATCATAAGGCATTTGATTTAAGTCATACCTGATTGAACTAGTGGTTTTCCTTACTTTCTTCAATTTAAGTCTGAATTTTCAATAAGGCACTCATGATCTGAGCCATAGTCAGCTCCTGGTCTTGTTTTAGCTGACTCGAAAGAGCTTTTGCATCTTCAACTGCAAACAGTATAATCAACCTGATTTTGAAATTGACCATCTGGTAATGTTCATGTGTAAAGTTGTCTCTTGCTTTGTTGGTAAAGAATGTTTTCTTGGACCAGTGCGTTCTCTTTGCAGAAGTCTATTAGCCTTTGCCCTGCTTCATTTTGTACTCCATGGTCAAACTTGCTTGTTACTTGCGGGTATCTTTTGACTTTCTCCTTTTGCATTCCATTCGTCTGTGATGAAACGGACATCTTTTTGGAGTGTTAGTTCTAGAAGGTCTTGTAGATCTTGATGGAACCATTCAAATTCGCTTTCTTCAGTATTAGTGGTTGGGACGTAGACTTGGATTACTGTGATATTGAATGGTTTGCTTTGGAAACAAACAAAGAGCATTCCCAAGTACTACATTTCAGACTCTCATTGTCTTTGAGGGCTATTGCAATCCTAAGGGATTCTTGCCCACAGTAGTTGATATAATGGTCATCTGAATTAAATTCTCTCATTTTGGTCTATTTTAGTTGACTGGTTCCTAAAATGTCGATGTTCAGTCATCTCCTGTTTGACCACTCCTCGCCTGAGGAGGAGATATTTCTCCAGTTTTTACTGTTAGAACTTGGTCAAATTCCTGGAGGTATATATCAAATTATTTGGGGCCTCCCAATGGCTGGCTACCTCTAGAGTTTTTAGCTCTCAGTCATCTACACTAACATCGCCAGCAATTCATCAGTTACAGTTTAGATTTTCCAGCCTTGGTTCTGGTGTCCATGGTGTCTTCCTTTTGCAGGTCTCTGCTCTGGTAAGTTGTGACTAACTGTCTATCTCTCCAGTCTTAGGGGCAGCAGTTTACCCTGTGTCCTCCCCTCTTACATATCCAAGAAGAGTTTTTGGTTTTTCAGTTCTTCAACTTTTTACTTGTTAGTATGGAGTGGTAACTTAAAAGTCCTTTCATAGGGAACCAGAAACCCCAAACCCTTCAAAACTTCTTAATCTAGAAATTAAAATGTGAATAGAATTCTTTGTGAATAAATCTATGTCAGTTTAGATTAAATAGCTGTGTATTTTCTTTGTTGTGCATGAAACAGAGTAGCAAGAAATGCAGAGTGAAATTTATTTTACTATTTTTAATTTGAAAAATACTTTAAGATTATATTGATTGCTAATTTTTTTCTTGTCTTTTTTTCATGCAGATTTGAAACCAAAATAGATTCATTTCATGTTACTGGCTTACCAGATAACTCAACAAAACCCCGCCTCCTGTCTTCATTAGATGATGCTGGATCACTCTTGAAAATTATGTTTGAGATAAATCCTTTAGATGAAACTGTTGCTCAGAGGTGTATCATAGAAGCTGAACCTTTGGAAATGTTATATGATGCAGTAAGCATTTTTTGCAATTCCTAAGTTTTAATATATTTCTATTTGCCTTGAGTTTGTCCTCATGTTATTGATACTTATTTTAACAGAGAACAGTGAATAGTATAGTAGAATTCTTCAGACCTCCAAAAGAGGTAAATCTAGCACAGCTGACTTCAGTAACTTTGACAAAACTTGAAGAATTTCGTGATAAGACAGCAACAGGTAAATGCCAGTATTATTGTTGGTTTATCATTTAATACAGTTTGAGTCATGTTATACTGATTTTAGTATTCTTTGGGTTTATATTTGTAGACTAGATATAGTTTTAATTGAAACATAGTCTGGTACTTTTATATATTTAAATTCAAATATAATGATAACTATGTCTTAAACTTAGAAAGGTCTGACCTTTGAATCACATTCATGTTAATTGCAAAATTTTGTTAGGATTTTTGAAATTCTGTTTATGACAGAAACTGGTCTATATTTTCCTTTCTTGTAATGACTTCCAGATTTTAGTCTATCGGTCTCAGAACCTAGAAGTTCCACCCTTTTTTATTATCTTGGAGAGTTCGTATAAGATTGGGTCTCATTTCTTTTTTCAGTCTTTGGGCTAGGAGATTTCTTTGGGAATAATTTTAAACTAGAGGTTCATTTTTTAAAAATATAGATAACTATAGAGATGATCTCTGTGGTTTTTAATGATTTGTAATTTGTTGAGACTTGCTTTCTAGCTCAACATATGGTCGTTTTAAAAATGTTCCATATATATTTGAAAAGTATGTACTTCATGTCTTCTGTATCCTTAGTAGATTTTTTTTTCCCTTTTCACCATATTCTAACAGTTATTTAGAGAAGTACATGAAAAACACCTCACTGTCAATGTTGACTTGTATATTTCATGTGAATCTGTAATTTTCTGCTTTATAGATTTGTGGCTAATTAGGTATATACAGAGATAATTTTTTCCTGTGAACCAACTCTTTTATCTATATGAAATTGTCAATATTTTTAGTAATGCTTTAATCTTTCAATATTCTTTTTGTTCTGATTATAGTATATATATTTCAGGTTTCTTTTGGTTGTAATTTGTCTGCTACATGTTTTTTTTTTATTCTTCTATGTTCTTTTTCCCTTCTATCTGTAGTTCTAGATGTGTCATTTCAACAACATATATGAAGTGTTTTTCAAGCTGTGCTATTCAGTCTTTTCTGTTTCTTGACTGTTTTTTGCCTGCCTTTGGATAAATTACAGCATTGTTTCCTCAACTCCCACCCTTGTACCATTTGAAACTTAAACAGTCTCTCTTCACCCCCTTTTCTTTCTGCCCTCAGTGTTTTCCACCATCATGGTCTTTTCCAATCAGCTGGCTCTTTCTATCAGGTGGCCAGAGTATTGGAGGTTCGGCTTTAGCATCAGTCCTTCCAATGAATATTCAGGGTTGATTTCCTTTAGGATTGACTGGTTTGATCTCCTTGCAGTCCATGGGACTCTCAGGAGACTTCTGCAGCACCAAGTTTTTCTCAGAGACATTCTTTGCATTTTCTTATGGGTAGGTTTATAGGGAGAGGGAGATTTAACTTCTGTATTATTCTTAATTTTAGTATGTATCTTTTAGAGCCCAGATTTATGAGAACTCCTGCTGGACTCTATTTTTTTGTCATCTGTTCCCTATACTCTGTGAGACTATGGAAAGGAGTTTCAAAGTTTACCAACTGCCAGAACATGGTCTCAGGATAAAATTTTTTTGGTTCCCTTTGAAATCTTTTGGCTAACTCTTTTCAGTTTGACTTTCCACTTGATAGATGCTTACTCTCTTGCCTCCTCTTAATGTTTTTAATGTTTCATTTTCATTGCTGTTTGTTTTGCTCTATGTCCCACAATTTTTATTGCTTTAAGTGGAAGAAAAAGTTTGGCTACCTACTTATTGATGTTACCAGGATTTAAATTCTAGTTTTAATATAAGTTGCAAACATTATTTTAGTTAAAATTCATTGAGATAGATTTGTCTTTTTATAGAAAGCTCTGGTTGCTTATTTTGGTTTACATATGGTTTTGTTGAAGATGATTTAGTAATCGAAAATTTTTCATTGTCTAAATTAATATAAAGGTTGAGTTCATTGTTTGGTATAGCAGACATAGCTGTGTTAATTTCACAAATTGGGGAGGATTACAGAGATTCTAATATCACAGATATGAATAACTATTTCGTGGAACTTAATTTTTTTAGATGTGTATCTTCTAAGTTTTACCCAATTGAGTTTATAGATCAAAAATTCTGTTTTGATTATTACAGTTTTATACTTGGTTAATATTTAATAAGGAGCATACACATTGACTTTATATTGAAAACATCTTGCTGAAGGTTATTTAAAAATTCATACTAACTTCATATTATTTTAAAATTGTGTTACTAATTCATGTGTTTAGTGATTCTCTGTTTCTTGAGTAATTTGTGAACATTATTCATTGTAAAGATTTAAATTTCCTGCAGGTCTGGTATATATTATTGAAACACAGAAAGTTCTTGATCTCAAAATTAACTTGAATGCTTCATATATCATTATCCCACAAGATGGTATCTTTAGCCCTACGTCAAATCTCCTTCTTTTGGATCTTGGACATCTAAAGGTATTACTTTGTTTAAGATGTCTCTTGGTTTATAGGTGTTTGATTTGGTAAATTAATTTTTAGCTTAGTAGCAGAAACTAAAATTTGAGAAAGCCCCTGTTTGTAACGAATAACGTGGTTTCATTTAGTTAGGTAGTTTTCTACATTTCTTACACGAAAATGACTGATTGAACGCTGAAGGTCAGAGGCAAACCTAAGAAGTATATTTGTAAAATTTGAGAGTAATTCTTGAGGAGTTTATTTCCTTTTTAATTTAAATTTATTACTTGAACAATTAAAACGTATAGAGTAGGAAGAAGTTCTAGAAGTCATCAAATGTATTTTCATCCTTCTGAAATTTTTTTTGTATATACTATAAATATTGACATTTTATTATTTCTATTAAATAATCCTATAATTGAGAGATGGTCTTCTTTCATTTCCCTTCCTGTTCAGTTATGTGTGTTTTTCCATCAGTTTTGAGTAGAGAATACTTTTTTCTGTGTTTCTGGTTCTATGCTGTTCAATATGGTACCCACTTGTATTTATTTAAATTGAATAAAGTTTTTTTTTAAATTTAGTTCCTTAGTTATACTTTAGCTACATTCCAGCATTTAATAGTCACAAATGGCTTGTGGCTACTGTATTAAAACAGGTGGAGAGCATTTTTATCATCATAGGAAGCTCAGTTGGAAAGGAGTACTCCATATCATTAAATGTAGGCTGCAGTCCATGGGGTCGCGAAGAGTCAGACACAACTGAGCGACTTCACTTTCATTTTTCACTTTCATGCATTGGAGAAGGAAATGGCAACCCACTCCAGTGTTCTTGTCTGGAGAATCCCAGGGGCAGGGGAGCCTGGTGGGCTGCCGTCTATGGGGTTGCATAGAGTCGGACAAGACTAAAGCAACTTAGCAGCAGCAGCAGCAGCAGCAGCTAACAGTTTAAGACCCAAGAGGGATAGATATGGAATGCTGTTTCTGGCCACCTAATAAATACGTGTCTTTCCTTGATATTGACATTCTCCTTTATGTATTTTTTTACTCCTCAATTAGTAATTATGTAGACACTGCTGGATTTACATTTATAATAATTTTATACAGCTAATAATTCATATTTGAATTTGTTTATGGATTTGATTCATGGGCAGTGTGGTATAGTGGAAATAGCCAGTGGAAAGGTATAGTGGTCAAAAGTAACTGTATATCTTTAGTTTTATGACCTTAGGCAATTTGCATAACATTTTGCATAAAATTTGTTACTTTCAAACAGATAGTCAATTTTGACTGTGTACTTCAAATGAACTGTAAAATAGAGGGGAAAATTTTATAATACAAAGCATATATGCGTGTCTGTGTGTGTGTGTGTGTGTGTGTGTGTGTGTGTGTGTATGTATATGAATGAATGGGTGAACAAAATCTTTATATACTACTGTAAAATGATTTCCAGGATACTTGAGTGAAAAAAGTAGCATGAAGAGTATAGCATGGAAGAGTTATATAACTATAACTCGCTTGAAAAGTGAAGGTCGCTCAGTTGTGTCCAACTCTTTGCGACCCCATGGACTTTACAGTCCGTGGAATTCTCCAGGCCAGAATGCTGGAGTGGGTAGCCTTTCCCTTCTCCAGGGGATCTTCCCAACCCAGGGATCGAACCCCAGGTCTCCAGCATTGCAGGTGGATACTTTACCAGCTGAGCCACAAGGGAAGCCCAAGAATAGTGGAGTGTGTACCCTATCCCTTCTCCAGCGGATCTTCCTGAACCAGGAATCGAACCAGGGTCTCTTGCATTGCAGGTGAATTCTTTACCAACTGAGCTATTAGGGAAGCTCATTGAGGTTGCATAAATGGCAGAGATGGAATTAAAATTCAGTTATCAGTTCAGTTCAGTCACTCAGCCATGTCCAGCTCTTTGTGACTCCATGGACTACAGCATGACAGGCCTCCCTGTCCATCACCAACTCCGAGAGTTTACTCAAACTCATGTCCATTGAGTTGATGATGCCATCCAACCATCTCATCCTCTCTCATCCCCTTCTCCTCCCACCTTCAATCTTTCCCAACATCAGGGTCTTTTCCAGTAAGTCAGTTCTTTGCACCAGGTGGCCAAAGTATTGGAGTTTCAGCTTCAGCATTAGTTCTTCCAATGAATATTAGGACTTATTTCCCTTAGGATTGATCTCCTTTTTGTCCAAGAGACTCTCTCTCATGTACAGATGTGAGAGTTGGACTGTAAAGAAAGCTGAGTGCTGAAGAATTGATGCTTTTGAACTGTGGTGTTGGAGAAGACTCTTGAGAGTCCCTTGGACAGCAAGGAGATCCAACCAGTCCTAAAGGAGATCAGTCCTGGGTGTTCTTTGGAAGGACAGATGTTTAAGCTGAAACTCCAATACTTTGGCCACCTGATGTGAAGAGCTGACTCATTAGAAAAGACTCTGATGTTGGGAAAGATTGAGGGCAGGAGGAGAAGAGGATGAGATGGTTGGATGACATCACCAACTCAATGGACATGGGTTTGGGTGGACGCTGGGAACTAGTGATGAACAGGGAGGCCTGGCGTGCTGTGGTTCATGGGGTCGCAAAGAGTCGTACACGACTGAGCGATTGAACTGAACTGAACTAGGCTGGCCATAACTTTTTTTCCCAAGGAGGAAGAATCTTCTAATTTCATGGCTGCAGTCATCATCTGCAGTGATTTTGGAGCCCTAAAAAATAAAGTCTGAAACTGTTTCCACATCTGTCTGCCATGAGGTGACGGGACTAGATGCCATGATCCTAGTTTTCTGAATGTTGAGCTTTAAGCCAACTTTTTCACTCTCCTCTTTCACTTTCACCAAGAGGCTTTTTAGTTCTTCACTTTCTGCCATAATGATGGTATCTGAGGTTATTGATATTTCTCCTGGCAATCTTGATTCCAGCTTGTGCTTCATCCAGCAGTGTTTCTCAATGATATACTCTGCCTATAAGTTAAATAAGCAGGGTGACAATATACAGCCTTGACGTACTTCTTTCCTTATTTGGAACCAGTCTGCTGTTCCATGTTCAGTTCTAACTTGCTTCCTAACCTGCATACAGGTTTATCAGGGGACAGATTCGCTGGTCTGGTGTTCCCATCCTTCAGAATTTCAACAGTTTGTTGTGATCCACACAGTCACAGGCTTTGCCATAGTCAAAAGCAGAAGTAGATGTTTTTCTGGAACTCTCTTGCTTTTTTGATGCAGGTATCAGGTATACTAATATTTAATCCTGGAATCTCACTTACCATTATAAAGCTATCTAAATATCTTATCATGCCATGGAAATGTTTTGTAAGATGTATTTGTGTCTTAATATTGTTTTTAATAAAAAGTCTTCTTCAGTTCAGTTCATTCATCCATTGTGTCCGAATCACTGTGACCCCATGAATTGCATCACACCAGGCCTCCCTGTCCATCACCAACTCCTGGAGTTCACTCAAACTCATGTCCATCGAGTCAGTGATGCCATGCAGCCATCTCATCCTCTGTCGTCCCCTTCTCCTCCTGCCCCCAATCCCTCCCAGCATCAGAGTCTTTTCCAATGAGTCAACTCTTCACATGAGGTGGCCAAAGTATTGGAATTTCAGCTTCAGCATCAGTCCTTCCAATGAAAACCCAGGGCTGATCTCCTATAGAATGGACTGATTGGATCTCCTTGCAGTCCAAGGGACTCTCAAGAGTCTTCTCCAACACCGCAGTTCAAAAGCATCAATTCTTCAGCACTCAGCCTTCTTCACAGTCCAACTTTCACATCCATACATGACCACTGGAAAAACCATAGCCTTGACTAGATGGACCTTTGTTGACAAAGTTATGTCTCTGCATTTGAATATGCTATCCAGGTTGGTCATAACTTTCCTTCCAAGGAGTAAGCGTCTTTAATTTCATGGCTGCAATCACTATCTGCAATGATTTTGGAGCCCCCCAAAATAATGTCTGACACTGTTTCCACTGTTGCCCATCTATTTCCCATGAAGTGTTGGGACCGGATGCCATGATCTTCGTTTTCTGAATGGTGAGCTTTAAGCCAACTTTTTCACTCTACTCTTGCACTTTCATCAAGAGACTTAGCTCCTCTTCACTTTCTGCCATGAGGGTGGTGTCATCTGCATGTCTGAGGTTATTGATATTTCTCCCAGCAATTTGATTCCAGCTTGTGCTTCATCCAGCCCAGCGTTTCTCATGATGTACACTGCATATAAGTTAAATAAGCAGGGTGACAATAAACAGCCTTGATGTACTCCTTTTCCTATTTGGAACCAGTCTGTTGTTCCCTGTCCAGTTCTAACTGTTGCTTCTTGACCTGCATACAGGTTTCTCAAGAGGCAGGTTAGGTGGTCTGGTATTCCCATCTCTTTCAGAATTTTCCACAGTTTATTGTGATCCACAGAGTCAAAGGCTTTGGTATAGTCAATAAAGCAGAAATAGATATTTTTCTGGAACTCTGTTGCTTTTTCGATGATTCAGTGGATGTTGGCAATTTGATCTCTGGTTCCTCTGCCTTTTCTCAAACCAGCTTGAACATGTGGAAGTTCATGGTTCACATATTGCTGAAGCCTGGCTTGGAGAATTTTGAGCATTACTTAACTAGCATGTGAGATGAGTGCAATTGTGTGGTAGTTTGAGCATTCATTGGCATTGCCTTTCTTTGGGATTGAAATGAAAACTGACTTTTTCCAATGCTGTGGTCACTGTTGAGTTTTCCAAATTTGCTGGCATATTGAGTGCAGCACTTTCACAGCATCATCTTTCAGGATCTGAAATAGCTCAACTGGAATTCCATCACCTCCACTAGCTTTCTTCATAGTGATGCTTTCTAAGGCCCACTTGACTTCACATTGCAGGATGTCTGGCTCTAGGTGAGTGATCACAGCATCATGATTATCTGGGTCGTCAAGATCTTTTTTGTACAGTTCTTCTGTGTATTCTTGCCAACTCTTAATATCTTCTGCTTCTTTTAGGTCCCTACCATTTCTGTCCTTTATTGAGCCCATCTTTGCATGAAATGTTCCCTTGGTATCTCTAATTTTCTTGAAGAGTTCTCTAGTCTTTCCCATTCTGTTGTTTTCCTCTATTTCTTTGCATTGATCGCTGAGGAAGGCTCTCTTATCTTTCCTTGCTATTCTTTGGAACTCCGCATTCGAATAGGTATGTCTTCTCTTCTTTTCGCAGCTATTTGTAAGGCCTCCCCAGACAGCCATTTCTTTTTTGCATTTCTTTTCCATGGGGATGGTCTTTATCCCTGTCTCCTGTACAATGTCACCAGCTTCTGTCCATAGTTCATTAGGCACTGTATCTATCAGATTTAGTCCCTTAAATCTATTTCTCACTTCCACTGTATAATCATAAGGGATTTGATTTTGGTCATACCTGAATGGTCTTGTGGTTTTCCCTACTTTCTTCAATTTAAGTCTGAATTTGGCAATAAGGAGTTCCTGATCTGAGCCACATTCAGAATGTGGTCCACTGGAGAAGGGAATGGCAAACCATTTCAGTATTCTTGCCTTGAGAACCCCATGAACAGTATGAAAAGGCAAAATGATAAGATACTGAAAGAGGAACTCCCCAGGTCAGAGGTGCCCAGTATGCTACTAGAGATCAATGGAGAAATAACTTCAGAAAGAATGAAGGGATCATCCAAAGCAAAAACAATACCCAGTTGTGGATGTGACTGGTGATAGAAGTGAGGTCTGATGCTGTAAAGAGCAATATTGCATAGAAACCTGGAATGTTAGGTCCATGAATCAAGGCAAATTTCAAGTGATCAAACAGGAGATGGCAAGAGTGAACATCCATTCTAGGATTCAGTGAACTAAAATGGACTGGAATGGGTAAATTTAACTCAGATGACCATTATATCTACTACTGTGGGCAGGAATCCCTTAGAAGAAATGGAGTAGCCATCATGGTCAAAAAAAGAGTCCAAAATTCAGTACTTGGTTGCAATCTCAAAAACAACAGAACGATCTCTCTGCATTTCCAAGGCAAACCATTCAGTGTCACAGTAATCCCAATCTATGCCCTAACCAGTAATGCTGAAGAAGTTGAAGTTGAATGGTTCTGTGAAGACCTACAAGACTTTTTAGAACTAACTGCCGAAAAAGTTGTCCTTTTTATTATAGGAGACTGGAATGCTGAAGTAGGAAGTCAAGAAACACCTGGGGTAACAGGCAAAAGTCTTCTTAGCAGATTAAATTAAATTTAGATGTATTATTTACGAGAACTGGCTTTGTTTTCCCTTTTTAATATAAATGATTAGGAAATACAACTTATCATGTAAAAACGTGCTTTATACCTTGCCTTCTCATTATATATGTCATGGATAAAGGTGTTTTTAATTGTCTTACAGTGTATGTCAGCTTGTGAGTTTATCTTTTCCTGTTAAGTTTTTATGTATAGTCTAAAAGATAAAAATTTTATATTTTCATTTGAAGTAATTTGCATAGTCTAAACTGTTAAAATTAACTTAAAGGTGACAAGTAAAATTCGTTCAGAATTACCAGATTTAAAACAAGGTGGAGCCAATCGTGAAGAGATAATGCATAGAGCTTATGATTCCTTTGATATTCAGCTTACAAGCATACAGCTGCTTTTCAGCAGAGTTGGTAAGTACAGAAGGCATTATTTGTTGATTCATTTTGCTGAAGTGATTAATTGGGATTTTAGACAATTTCTCTTAAGACTGTCATACAAGATATGTTAGATGTTTTATATTTTTGAATTAGAAGTGATAGATTTTTCCCAGGAGTGGTATCTCAGGTAGGAGAGATTTTACTATTGAAGAGACATTGTCAATGTCTGGAGACATTTTTTGTTGTGAGAAGTAGGGAGTTTGGGCACTACTGCTATCTGGTCCTTCCCTGGTGGCTCAGACAGTTAAGAAATCGGGTTCAGACTCGGTCAGGAAGATCCCCTGCAGGAGGCAATGGCAACTCACTCCAGTATTTTTACCTGGAGAATTCCATGGACAGAGGAGCCTGGCAGGCTACAATCCGTGGGGTCACAAAGAGTCAGATATGGCTGAGTGATTAACACTTTCACTTTCCTGTTAAAATATAGTCTGAAGCAGAAGAAGAAAACTAAGGAGGGAAAAGAATTTACCTACTAATTATGTATACTTGAGAATATGGCATTGAAATTATCTAGATGTAGGAAGATTTCCTCATATCATGCATTGTATAAAGTAGTAATGGTAATTTTAGGTTCAGTGTGTTTTTTTAGTTTGCCTTCTTTAAGCATATTCTGTTTTCTGTAATTAGGTGATAATTGGAAAGAAGCGAGAAAACTCAATGTGTCTGCACAGCATATCTTGGTACCTATGCACTTCAATGTGGAGCTCTCTAAGGCCATGGTTTTCATGGATATAAGTATGCCCAAGTATGTATTATCTGTTTCATGTGTTCATAAATTTTCTTAATGTAGCTAAGAAATACCATGTTTCATTGATTTTTTTGGTAGTACAATATATATAACATACCATTTACCATTTTAAGTGTATAATTCTGTGGTATTAATAAGTCCATACACACTTTTTCCTGACCACACCACCATCCGTCTCTAGAAGTTTATCAGATTCACAAACTAGAACTCTACCCATTAAACAGTAATGCGCCACTTTCTCCTCCCGGAAGTCCATGGCAGTCACCATTTTGTGCTATTTCTCTATGAATTTGACTACTCTAGGTATTTTGTGTAAGTGGAATCATACAATATTTCTCCTTTTGTGCTTGGTTTATTTTTCAAAGCATGATGTCTCCATGTTGACCCATGTTGTCGTATACATCAGAATTTCGTTTTTTTTTTTTTTGTATTGGAGTATACCCAGTTAATAGTGTTTGATAGTTTCAGGTCAATAGCAAAGGGACTCAGCCATACATTTACATGAGAATTTCATTTGTTCTTGAAGCTTAATTTCATTGCATATATATGTCATGTATTGTTTATCCATTTATATGTTGATGAACATTTGATTATGATAATAATGTTGCTGTGGTCGTTGGTGTACAGATATCTGTTGGTGTACCTGCTTTAAATTTCTGGGGTTAGGAATCTAGAAGTAGAATCTTGGATTATTCTATTATTAATTTTTTGAAAAAAGCTCCCCTACTGTTTTCTGTAGCTACTGCACTATTTTATAATCCCATCAACAATGTGCAAAGTTTCCAACTTTTCTACCTCTTCAAGAACACTTGTTATTTTCTTCTTTTTTTAAAAAATAATAATGATTCTAACAGGTGTGAGTAGTATTTAATTATAGTTTTGAATTGCATTTTCCTAATGATAATTGAGGTTGAACATATTTTCACGTTCTTCTGGCAGTTTACATGTTTCTTTAGTTAATGTCTACTCAAGTCTTTTTGTTGTTCATTTGCTAAATCATGCCCAGCTCTTTGTGACCCTATGGACTGTAGCATACCAGGCTTCCCTGTCCTTTACTGTCTCTGGTAGTTCGCTCAAACTCATGTCGTTCAGTTGACGTTGCCATCCAAACTTCTCATCTTTGTCACCTCTTTCTTCTTTTGCCTTTGATATTTCCCAGCATTAGGTCTTTTCCAATGAGTCAACTCTTTTTATCAGTTGGCCAAAGTATTGGAGCTTCGCCATGCATCCATCCAGTAAATAGTCAGGGTTAATTTCCTTTAGGATTGACTGATCTGATCTCCTTTTTGTCCAAGGGACTCTCAATAGTCTTCTCTAACACCACAGTTCGAAAGCATCAGTTCTTTGGCACTCAGCCTTCTATATGGTCCAACTTTCACATCTGTACATGACTAATGGAAAAACCATAGCTTTGACTATATGGACCTTTGTCAGCAAATGTGCTACCTTTTAATATGCTGTCTAGATTGTCATTGCTTTTCTTCAAGGAGCAAGCATCATTTAGTTCCATGGCTGCAATCCACTGTCTGCAGTGATTTTGGAGATGAAGAAAGTAAAATCCTCCACTGTTTCCATTTTTTCACTATCTATTTGCCATGAAGCTATGGGACCAGATGCCATTATCTTAGTTTTTTAAATGTTGAGTGCTAAGCCAGCTTTTTCACTCTCCTCTTTACCTTTCATCAACAAGCTCTTTAGTTCCTCTTTGCTTTCTTCCATTAAGGTGGTGTCATCTGCCTATCTGAAGTTATTGATATTTCTCCTGGAAATTTTGATTCCAGCTTGTGATTCGTCTAGCCTGGCATTTCACATGATATACTCTGCATATAAATTAATTAAGCAGGATGACAGTATACAGCCTTGACATACTCCTTTCCCATTTTTGAGACAGTTCATTGTTCTATGTCTAGTTGTAACTATTGCTTCTTGCCTTGCATACAGGTTTTTTTGGAGGCAGGTAAGGTGATCTGGTATTCCCATCTCTTTCAGAATTTTCCACAGTTTATTGTGATACACGCAGTCAAAGGCTTTGACATTGTCAATGAAGCAGATGTTTTTCTGGGATTCTCTTGCTTTTTCTGTGATCCAGCAGTTGTTGGCAATTTGGTCTCTGGTTTCTCTGCCTTTTCTAAATCCAGCTTGTACCTCTGGAGGTTCTCAGTCCACATACAGTTGAAGCCTAGGTTGAAGGACTTTGAGCATTACCTTCAATTCAAGTCCTCTGTGTGTGGTCTGTCACATAAATTATGTCCATCTCTTTGCAATCCCATGGATTATAGCCCACCAGACTCCCCTGCCCATGGAATTTTCGAGGCGAAAATACTGGAGAGGGTTACCATTTTCTCCTCCAGGGGATCTTCTCGACCGAGGGATCAAACCTGCGTTACCACACCACCTCACACCTTTTAATTACATTGTGTTTTTTGTTGTCAAGTTGCAGCAAATTTGTTTTGTCCTTAATACTTTCTGGGATATTAACTCCCTGTTAGATAAATGAGTTGCAAATCTTTTCTTTTGTTTCTGTATTGTCTTATAATCTTTTGATATGTCCTTTGATGCACTAATGCTTTAAAGTATGAGTAAGTTTAATTTATCTTTGTTGCTTGTGCTTTTGTGTCAGATGAGAAATTAGCAAATCAAGTGTCCTGAAGTTTTTCCTTTATATTTTTTTCAAAGAATTTTATACTTTAACTCTTAGGAAATCTTTTTGAGTTAATTTTTGGATATGGTATAAGGTAATGAATCAGTTTTATTCTTTTGCATGTGGGTATGCAGTTTTTCAGCACCATTTGTTGAAAAGACTATTCTTTCTCTGTGGAATATTCTTGATAACCTCTGTTGAAAATCATTTGCCCATATATGTGAGGGTTTATTTCTGGGCTTTCTATTCTGTTCCTTTGGTCTCTGTGTCTGTCTTTATGCCAGTAACACAGTTTTGATTACTGTAGCTTTGTAATAATGAAATCAGGAAGTGTGAGTCATCCAATGTTAATCTTTTTCTACATTGATTTAGTGATTTGGAGTCTATTGAGATTCTACATGAATTTTAAGATGAATATTTCTATTTTTACAACAGATGTCATTGAGATTTTGAATCTGTAGGTGTTTTTAGTTGTGACGTGTTAACATTGTCTTCCAATCTATGAATACAAGCTATTTTTCCATTTACTTGTATCTTTAATTTCTTTCCACATTATTTTGTACTTTTCACTGTGTCTTTTGCTTCCCTGATTAAGCTTATTCTTTTTGATGCTATTATAAATGGAATTGTTTTCTTAATTTCTTTGTAAATGGAAACTCAGTTGACATTTTTGAGTTGATTTTATCTTGTGCAACTTTGAATTTGCTTATAAGTTCTAACTCTGTGTGTGTGTGTGCAATTGTTAGGATTTTGTACATATAAGACCACTTTATCTTAAAACAGAGGCAATTTTATTTCATCATTTCTACTTTGGATACCTTTTTTTTCCTTTTTCTTGCCTAATTTCTCTGGGTAGAATTTCCAGTACTATGTTGAATAAAGGTAATTTAAGTTTTCATCCTTTATTCTGATAATAGAGGAAAAGCTTTTCATCTTTTCCTTGAGTATGCTATCTGTAGTTTGTTCATATGTGACCTTTATTATTCTGAGTTAGTTTCCTTCTGTTTATAATTTTTAAGCATTTTTTATTAGGGAAATGTGTTAAAATTTTCAAATGCTTTTTCTTCTTCAGTTGAAATGATCAGATGTTATTTTTGTCCTTTGATTTTGTTAATGTGGTGTATTACGTTGATCTGTTTTCATATGTTTGAACCACTTTTCCATTCCTTATTGCAGTGGGGATAAGTCCTACTGGGTCATGATGTTAAATCCTTTTAATATGGTGTTGAATTTTGTGCTCTTATTTTTGAGGATTTTTGCATCAGTGTTCATAAGGGATATTGGTTTGTAGTTTTTTTTTTTTTCCTTGTGGTATTTTTGTCTGGTTTTGGTATCAGTAACACTCTCCTTAAGATGCTTTAGGAAGTATTCCTTTCCTTTCAGGAAGAGGTTGAGAAAAATGTGTGTTTCTCCTTTAAATGTTTAAATGTATGGTAGAATTCACTTGTGAAACCATCTGATCATGGGTTTTCATTTCTTAGGTGATTTTTGATTAGTGATTCACTCTCTATATTAGTTATATATCTATCTAGATTTTCTGTTTCTTCAAAACTCAGTGTTGATTGGTCTGTGTTTCTAGGAATTTGTTCACATTAGGTTATCCAATTTGTTGGCATAAATTCCCTCTTATTTTGGTAGAATTGGTAGTGATGTCCCCACTTTCATTTCTGATTTTAGTTGATTCTCTCTTTAATCTTACTAAAGATTCTTCAGTTTTGTTCATCTTTTTAAAGAACCAACTCTTGTTGATTTTCTCAATTATTTTTAAATTCTCTATTTTATTTCTCTCTGATCTGTATTTCTTTACTTCAGCTAACTTTTGGGTTAGTTTGCTCCTTTTTTAGTTCTTTAAGATATAAAGTTGTGTTGTTGATTTGAGATCTTTCTTTTTCAGTATAAATGTTTACAGCTATAAATTTCCCTCAGTATAGTTATTACTTTATGCTATGAATTTTGGTATGTCGTATCTTGATTTTCAGTTGTCTCAATATATTTGTTTTCCTTGTGACTTCTTCGACTCATTGGTTAACAGTAAATGTGTTAATTTATACATATTCATAATTTTACATTTTTCATTCTGCTGTTGATTTCTAGTTTCATTCCATTGTGATTTAAAAAGATACTTTCTATGATTTCGATCTTTAAAAAATTTTGACTCCTGTGTTGTGACCTAAAATTTGGTCTGTCCTGGAAAATGTTCTGTGTACATGTATGAACAATGTGTATTCTGCTGTTGATGTAGGAGTATTCTGTTTATGTTTGTTGATAGTATTGTTTTCATCCTCTATTTCTTTATTGATCTTTCCTCTGGCTCTTCTGTCAATTATTGAAAGTGGGGTAGGTTTTGAAGTCTCATGTTAACTGTAGAGTGAATTTTTTCCTCAGTTCTATCAATATTTCATTTATTTTTGACCTCTGATATTTGGTGTGTATACGTTTCTAGTTATTATATCTTCTTGATGAAGTTACCTTTTATTGTACAATGTCTTTTGTGTAATTACAGGTTTTGACCTACCAGTGTGGTTTGAGTGATATTATTATAGCCATTTCTGCTTTCTTCTGGGTATTATTGGGATGGAATATCTTTCACTTTCAAACTGTTTATGTCCTTAGATTTAAAGTAAGTCCCATGCAGAAAGCATATAGTTTGATCTGTTTTTTAAAAAATCCATTCTGTCAGTTTATATCTTTGTGAAGTTTAAACCATTATGTTTGAAGTAAATACTGATAATTTTAATTTTGTAATTTTGTTACTTTCTGTGTGTCTTACAGCTTTTTGGTCCCTTTTTTCCCTCCTTTTTGGCCTTTGTTTTGTTCAGTTGATTTTCTTGTTTTGACATGTCTTGATGCCCTTCTCTTTTCCAGATATGCATCTTCTATAGGTAATTTTTTATTAGTTATTTTCATGGAGATTACCTGTAACATTGTAAAGTTGACAATCTTTTTAAAATTGACATCAGCTTAATTTAACTGCATAAAAAAACTACTATTTACTGCTCAACCCCCTCCATCTTGTCATTGATGTCAGAAATTATATCCTTATTGTATATTTTATACTCATTATCATAGATTTATAATTATTTTCATGCATTTGTCTTTTAAATCCTGTAGGAAATAAAAGGTAGAGTTAGAATGAAAAATCATAGTAATAGTTGATTTTATCTGTTGAGTTAGACTGGGCTATTTAACTGATTTAGTTCTAAATAGTTTTAGACTATAGCTAGCTCGCCCTTTCACCTTTTCTTTCCACCAGTAATTTTTCTCCCTTGCAAACTTTCAAACCTCAGCTACAGATCTACTTAAAAATTTAAAGAAAGACACATCTAACAACTACCAGACAGTAGACAGTCTAAGGGGATTTGTTACTAGAGAGGAAACAAGCGAATGCTCGTATAGTAGTGGTCAAGGTTTTGTGCTTGAAGTATGGGTGGAAGGGATTGTAGGAAGTAGTGATAGCCTGGTCTCTTTTGCATATGCTGTGTTATGGACCTTTTTCATACTGTTTTACTGTTGTGGCCATGTGAAAGGAAGAGACTTAAAAGAAACCTGTGTACTTTTTTTTTTCTGCCTTTCAAATTATAATGATTCTATTCTTTAGGAAACATTGTACAGTTTACTAACTCTCATTCGCTTATACTTCCTTAATTGAAAATATCAAACTGGGACTCTGAGAGTCTTAAAGTAGAGGAATACCAGGATTTGGTTTGAGAAAGAAGGAAAGAAGACCATTCTATACATTTTGCTATTTCGTATAATCAAGCATTAGGTGTAGGTTAATTTTAGATGCAAGGCTTACATTCTTTGGGTTCTTTCCAGATGTTCTCCTGCCTATTTACTATTGTCTGATATTTCTTTTAAAGTTTGTCAGTACATGAGAAAAGTCAAAGATGCATGTGATTTCCTGTTGTAAACGTGATTATGAATAAACTTTTTTTCCAGCATTTTACTTAAGTGTGCTAGAATCTAAGATATTATAGGGTACCAAAAAAGATGATATTACTGATAGAAGAAATGGCTAACATCCCTTGCTTTAGATTTCTCTATAAATATATGATTATGTCCTGTAATGTAGGGAATCTGAGAAGGCAATGGCACCCCACTCCAGTGTTCTTGCCTGGAGAATCCCAGGGATGGGGGAGCCTGGTGGGCTGCCATCTATGGGGTCGCACAGAGTCGGACACAACTGAAGCAACTTAGCAGCAGCAGCAGCAATGTAGGGAATATGTACAGCATAGCAGGAATTAAAGTAGCTGATTAAAATGTTTTTATATAGATAATGGAATCAAGAGTATGTGAAAGAATGGAATCAAGAGTATGTGAAAGATTAGTTCAGTGTGACACTAAGCAGACTGTTTCTTTTAAGAGCCAGATAGTAAATATTTTAAGCTTGAAGTTGTATCGTCTGTCACAAGTACTCAGCTCTGGTGTTTTAGCATGAAAGCAGCTATAAACAGCACAGAATGAATATGTATAGCTGTATTCGAGAATATTTATTTACAAAAATAAGCAGCATGCTGGATTAATCCATGGCCATATTTTGCCAAACTGTGGTTCAGTGCATTACGTAACCAACAAAAGGGAAAATCCTCCAGGAAAGCTCTTTGTACTCGTATCCTTATGATACTAAAATGGCTATGTTAGGACCAGAGATGTGTGCCTAAAATAATCACAGGCAGAAACTATAATGATTTAGAAAGATGAAATCTAAGAAGCATTTAATTTTAGTTTTATAATGTGGGCAGTATAAAGTGGATATGACATTACATAAAATTCTAGAACTCTACAAGTATCAGGGAACTTTTTTTGAAGTTTGAACTTAAAAAGTTTAAGGCAAATGAAAGGAAATCCTCTTATTATTTGGTGGGTAGTATTTTGGCACCTGTCATCTTCACGTTGTTCAGCTGCCTTACTAAAAGAAATTGAAAATAAGTTTAGGTACATTAATGAGATGGATCCATAATGTGTACCTGTTAAATTAGGATGTATTGGATTAGTTAAAAATACTTAGGCTATTAGAGATAAATGAAAGCTATAATTTTTTCAAGGAATTCAGATATATTTTTAGCACTCATTATGTTTGACTGAAAAGTGAGTTTTAAAAAATGAGGGATAAAAATTGTGAATGAAAATTTTTTCTGTCTTTGATGTCAGTCTCTTTTTAATATATTCTTTTTAAAAGATTTTCTTCATATTGCAGCAGTTTCAGAGTCACAGAAAAGTTGATAGGAAGCTCCAGAGATTGTCCTTATACCCCTTGCATCCACTCATGCATGAAAATGAAAAATGCTCAGTCGTGTCTGATTCTTTGCGACCCCATAGACTAGTCCATGGAATTCTCTTGGCCAGAATACTGGAGTGGGTAGCTGTTCCTTCTCCAGGGGTCATCTAACTCAGGAATCGAACCAGCGTCTCCTGCATTGCAGGTGGATTCTTCACCAGCTCAACTACCAGGGAAGCCTAGGACTATTGGAGTGGGAAGGCCTATCCCTTCTCCAGTGGATCTTCCCAATCCAGGAATCAAACCAGGGTCTCCTGTGTTGCAGGCAGATTCTTTACCAATGGAGCCATCCATGCATAGCCTTCGCCATTAACAATATCCCTCACCAAGTGGCACACTTGTTAGATTTACATTAACAGATCAAACTTCCATTGACACATCATAATTACCCAAAGTCTTTTCACTTCAGTTCAGTCGCTCAGTCGTGGCCAACTCTTTGTGACCCCATGAATCGCAGCACGCCAGGCTTCCCTGTCCATCACCAACTCCTGGAGTTCACTGAAACCCACGTGCATCAAGTTGGTAATGCCATCAAACCATCTCATCCTCTGTTGTCCCCTTCTCCTCTTGCCCCCAATCCCTCCCAGCATCAGAGTCTTTTCCAATGAGTCAACTCTTCGCATGAGATGGCCAAAGTACTGGAGTTTCAGCTTTAGCATCAGTCCTTCCAAAGAAATCCCAGGGCTGATCTCCTTCAGAATGGACTGGTTGGATCTCCTTGCAGTCCAAGGGACTCTCGAGAGTCTTCTCCAACACCACAGTTCAAAAGCATCAATTCTTCTGCGCTCAGCTTTCTTCACAGTCCAACTTTCACATCCATACATGACCACAGGAAAAACCATATCCTTGAGTAGATGGACCTTTTTTTTAGCAAAGTCTGTAGTTTACATTATATTTCACTCTTGATGTTGTACATTGAATGGGTTTGGACAAATGCGTGACATGTATCCGTCATTACGGTATCATATAGACTTTTATCTTATAGAGTATTTTCACTGCTTTAAAAATCTTCTGTTTTATCCCTCCTCTGTCACACAAGCCCTAGCAAGCCCTGATCTTTTTACTGTGTCCATAGTTTTGCCTTTTCCAGAATGTTCTATAGATGGAATTAAAGAGGAGAAAGACTTTTCAGATTGGCATCTTTCACTTAGTAATATGCATTTGAGGTTCCTCCCTATCATTTCATGACTTGATAGCTCAATTTTTTAATGCTAAATAATATTCCATTATCTGATGTATCACAAATTGTTTATCCATTACCTTCTGCAGGACATCTTGGTTGCTTCCAAGTTTAGCTGTAAAATTGAAATATAAAATTTTGTGGATAAACTTAATTCATATAAATTTATGGGCAAAGCTGTTACAGACATCCATGGATAAATGGATAAATTTATGGATAAATCCCCATAGGATTTATGGGGACATAACTTTACATTCCTTTGGGGTAAATATCAAGGAGCAAAATTGCTAGATCATATGGTAAGAGTATCTTTAGTGTTTTGAGAACCTTTCAGACTGTCTTCTAAGTGGCTATACCCTTTTGCATTGCTGTCAGTAGTGATTGTGAGTTTCTGCTGCTCCACATCCTTGCCATTATTTAGTGTTGTCAGTATTCCTGATTTTGGTTGTTATAGTAGGTGCATAGTAGTATCTCAGTAATTCTTATTTTGATTTGTATTTCTCTGGTAGTATATAATGTGAAACATCTTTGCTTATTTGCTGTCTGTGTGTCTTTGATGAGGTGTCAAGATCTTTGGCCCGTTTTTCAACTAGATTGCCTTCTCATTGAGTATTACAAACTTCTTGAACTTTTTGGATAGTGTTCCTTTATGAGATCTTTCTTTTGCAAATATTTTCTCCCACTTGGTTGCTTGTCTTATAATTCTCTTGGAATTTTCTTTTGTAGAGCAGAAGCTTAAAAAAATTTTTTTTTTAATTCATTACTCTCTGTTTTGGCTGTGGCATATAGGATCTTAGTTCCCTGAACAGGGATCAAACCCTTGCTCCCTCACTAGAACCAGGAATTGTCAGGGAAGTTCCAAAAGTTTTTAAATTTTAACCAAATCCAGTTTATCAATTAGTTCTTTCATGAATTGTGCCTTTGCATTGTATCTATTAAGTGATATTTAAAAAGTATCTGAAAAGGTCATCTAAGTTTTCCTTGATTTATCTTTGTGGAGCTTTATAGTATTGGGTTTTAAATTTAGGTTTGTGGTCCACTTTCATTTGGCTTTTGTGAAAGGTATAAAGCCTATGTCTAAATTAATGTTTTTGCATGTCAATATTCATTTATTCAGCACCATTTGTTGAAGAGAATGTCTTTGCTCCATTATTTGTCTTTGCTTTTTTGCCAGAGATTCAGACTGTATTTGTGGAGGTCTGTTTTGCACTCTATTCTGTTCCATTGATCTGTTTGTATATTGTTTTGACAGTAGCACACTGTCTTGCTTTAGAGTAAGTCTTGAATCAGGGAATGTCAATCCTCCAATGTTGCTCTTCTTCAGTATTATGTTGACTAATATGTTCTGGGTCTTTTGCCTCTCCATATAAATTTTAAAATCAATTTGTCCATATCCATTAAATAACTTCATGGGATATTGATTGTGATTGCATTGAATCTATAGCTCAGTTGGGGATTAACTGACATCTCAACAGTATTGAATTTTCCTACCCTTCCATGTGGAATATCTCTTCATTTATTTAGTTGTTTATTATCAGAATTTTACAGTTTTCCTCCTATGAATTTTGTATTTATTTTGTTAGATTTATGCCTCAGTATTACTTTCTTTGGATGCTAATATAAATGTTCTTATATTTTTAATTTCACATTGCACTTGTCCTTTGGTATATAGGGAAGCAGTTCACTCTTCTATATTAATCTTATATCGTACAACTATGCTATATTAGCTTATTAGTTTCAGGAATTTTTTTATAGATAATTTACAAGGATGATCATGTTGTCTGTTGACAAAGACAGTTTTATTTCTTTACAAATCTGTATACTTTTAAATTTTCTTTTCTTGGCTTACTGCATTGGCATGACTTCTAGTGTGATGTTGAAAAGGAGTGGTGAGAGGGACATCTTTGTTTTGTACCCAATCTTGTTGGGAGAACGTTGAGTTTCTTACTGTTAAGGATGATGTTGGTTGTAGGTTTTTCCAAGATATTTCTTGATTCTAATTTACTGAGAGTTCTTATCATGAATGGGTGTTGAATTTTGTTACATATTTCTCTACATGATTGTGATTTTTCATTCAGATCTGACTTTTAATCCTGATTTTAAATATATAATCTCTTGAACAAGTTATTTGTACTTGCCAAACCTAATTTCCTGCTAGGAACCATGTGCATATGGGAACTTATAAGAAATAGGGAGCAGAAATACATTTTTGCCTCATAGATTGTGAGAATTATTTATTGTATTACATATCATTAAGGCTTTCCTTTATGCCTGTTGGTAATAAACACTTCATAAGTAGTAATTGTCAACTGGCATTGACAAAATAATAGAAGGATAGTAAACATAATAACAATAGAAAATAAGCCTTTTAAATATAATGTTGTTAATTCAGCTGATGAGATTGGTCAGTAAGGAAAAATGATGGGAATTCTTAGATTGTGAAATAATTTGTCCCAGGGACCGTGTAGATAATTTTTAGTGCTTAATATCACCTTTGATTATTCTTAGATAATGTAAGATGAATAGTCATTTTTAAAATAGTGATTTCTGTCTTTTTGAAACAGATTCAAGATTTATGGAAACCTACCATTAGTTTCTTTACGAATCTCAGATAAAAAACTGCAAGGGATTTTGGAACTGATTGAAAGCATTCCAAAACCCTCACCTGCAGCTGAAGTAAATGTGCCTGTCAAATCATCTCAGGTAATGTGTTTTCAAAATTAATGAAAGCAGAATTAAAAAACAGATTTCACAAAGAGTATGTGTAACCACAGAAATTTAGAGTGAAACAATTAATCTGTAATAGACTTTTTAAAATTACATTTTGAAAGAGAAAATGATAAAATAGTTAAAAATGCAGATAGTAAACCAAAGTTTGAAATGATGTCTACCTTTCTTCACTTTTCCAGTCTTTAATCCCTTTCCTTAGTGGTTAACTACTGCTTCTCTAGTTTTTTGAAAATGTTTATAGCTTTTGCTAATACACACATGTACAAATATGCATCTCTCTCTGTGTATACATATGTATGTGTTTATATTATAATGTTCTTAAAATTTACGTAAATGGGATCATTATACTTCCTGTTTTAAATCTGTCTTTTTTCTCCATTATTAACGTGTGTTATTTACCTTAGAGATATTTACCTGTCCAGCATATACAGATATGCCTTTTTTTTTAATGGTGGTATAGTGTTAAATTTTGTGAGTGTACCATCCTTTGCCTAATGTAATTCTCTTTTGATGGGCTTTTATATTGTTATATTTTTAGTTATAAAAAAATCACTGCTTTGAACTTTCTTATACATATATTTGAGTAATTTTTTTATCCACTGGATACATTTCTGGAAGTGGTATTGTTGAGTAAACTGTGAATTTTATATTTTAATGAATTTTGCCAAATTTGCTTTTTGATTACGAATGTTTAGTCCCACCAGTGTTAAATGTTGTTTCTCAGTTCTCATTAGTCTTGAGTATAAACAAATGTGACAGTTTTAGTGTAGTTAGTAAAGCAGAAGTAGATGAATTTTTGGAATTCCCTTGCCTTTTCTGTGATCCAGCATATGTTGGCAACTTGATCTCTGGTTCCTGTGCCTTAGCTCAAACTCATGTCCATTGAGTCAGTGATGCTATCCGTCTATCTCATCCTCTGTTGCCCCATCTTCTCTTGCCCTCTGTCTCTCCCAGCATCAGGATCTTTTCCAGTGAATTGACACTTTGCATCAGGTGGCCAAAGTATTGAAACTTCAGTTTAAGCATCAGTCCTTCCAGTGAATGTTCAAGGTTGATTTCCTTTAAAATTGACTGGTTTGATCTCCTTGTAGTCCATGAGACTCTCAAGAGTCTTCTCCAGTACCATAGTTCAAAAGCATCAACTCTTTAGCACTCAACCTTCTTTATGGTCCAACTTTCATATCTATACATGACTGCTGGAAGAATCATAGCTTTGACTATATGGACATTTGTCAGTAAAGTGATGTCTCTGCTTTTTAATATGCTGTCTAGGTTTGTCATAGCTTTTCTTCCAAAGAGCAAGCTTCTTTTAATTTCGTGACTGCAGCCACCTTCCACAGATATTTTGGAGCCAAAGAAATGAAATCTGTCACTGTTTCCACTTTTTCCCCATCTGTTTGCCATGAAGTGATGGGACTGATATCATCATCTTTGTTTTTTAAATGTTGAGTTTTAAGCCAACATTTTCACTCTCCTCTTGCATTCATCAAAAGGCTCTTTAGTTCCTCTTTGCTTTCTGCCATTAAAGTGGTATCAATCACATCTGAGGTTGTTGATAGTTCTCCTGGCAATCTTGATTTAACCTTGTCAATCATCCAGCCCCACATTTTGGATGATGTACTTGCATATAAGTTAAATAAGCAGAGTGACAATATACAGCCTTGATGTACTCCTTTCCCAATTTTGAAAGTCTGTTGTTCCATTTCTGGTTCTCACTGTTGCTTCTTGTCCTGCATACAGGTTTCTCAGGAAGCAGGTAAGGTGGCTTGGTATTCCCATCTCTAAGAATTTTCCACAGTTTGTTGTGATCCACATAGTCAAAGGCTTTAGCATAATCAGTGCAGCAGAAGTAGACTTTTTTTGGGGATTCTCTTGCTGTTTCTGTGGTCCACTGGATGTTGGCTATTTGATCTCTGGGTCCTCTGCCTTTTCTAAATCCAGGTTTACCTCTTTTGTTACAGTTTTTAAAGTCTTTTGTTAGAAATTACCACCTCTGTTGTGATTACTGTTTTCATAGAGTCTCTTTTTTTCAGTCCTTTCACTTTTCTATTTGTGTATTTGGATCTAAAAGGAATCTCGTAGACAGCATGGTGATGTACAGGAGATGGTGACAGGAGATGGTGAGGGACATGGAATCCTGGCATACTGCAGTCCGTGTCCATGGGGTCGCAAACAGTCAGACACAATGAGTGACTGAGTAACAACAAAGTAGACAGCATGTAGTTGGATCCAATTTTCTTTCATCCATTTTGTCAGTTTGTTCCTTTTGATTGAATGGTTCCATCCATTGTTGCTTGAAGAAAGAAATGGCAACCTGCTCTAGTATTCTTGCTTGGGAAATCCTATGGACAGAGGAGCTCAGTGGACAGTTGGACATAGTTTAGCAACTGAACCACCACCACTACCACCATGTATTTTCAGCCATGAAATGGCTATGCTAAATACTGGACTAAATCTGGTCAGTTGCGTTCACTCACTCAGTCGTGTATCACTCTTTGCAACCCCATGGACTGCAGAACGCCAGGCTTCTCTGTCCATCACCAACTTCCAAGCTTGCTCAAACTCATGTCCCTGTTAATCTTCCCCAAAGTGTCACAAGGGTTTACAGGTTTCTGGATTAATTGGGTAAGATGTTTTTTCCGTGCCATTTCGTGTCTCCCTGAACTGAGGAGGATGCAGTAGAATGTGGTGTTTGTGCTGTTTTTACCCCCTGATGCTTCCATGTTAGAAGTAACCCTACAAGTGTGGTTTGGTTATTGTTCTTCTGCGCCTTTTGTTTTAACGAGCTTTTAAAATGGTTTTTTAGTCCACTACCCACTTCCAGTTGATCCAAATAAGACTTAAAGGTAATGTTTTTGCCTTTTTTTTTTTTTTAACATGGAGAGAAAATCAGGGTAGTGAAATGTAAATCTATTTCATTCCTTTTCATGTCTTGTTTGTTCTCACTGACCACTATTTTTTTAATCTAAAAGTCCGAAATATTTGTTACTTTTACTTTGTATTTTAGTCCTGTGACTCACTGAAATTCTCGTTTTAAGTAATAAAACCAATATAATTTCATATATAGACTTGAAGAAGTAGATTTTACAAGTTATATATAGCATGATCCTAAAATAAGAGATTTTGTATTTTCATCTGCTTTTTTTCTAATGTCTCTTGATTTATGTTTGATTTTCTCTTGTGTTTGTCATTATTGAACTATGTCAAATGTTCATTTGATGCTTGTGCTCTGTCTATAGTGTACAAATTGAGTTAAACAGATACAAGTCTTATCCTTTAGGAATTTTGCAGCTCAAAAAGAATACAGAGATAAAGATGAGGACAGAGACACCTGTACAGATACCAAATACATAAGTAAAATAGTAAGCATTAAAGTCATTACTGATTAGGAAATTTTTTCTTTTAACATTCTGAATTTATAAAACTGTGCTTTGAATTAATACCAGTTTAACTGCAAAGCAGCCAGAAACTGTTGTACAGCTTTGTATATACCCTGTGGTGTTGTCACAAGTTCCGTATTATACATTGTATATTCAGTAGTGTCATTATAATTATTCTATGGTTTTAAGTGTACAGGAAATAAAAAAGGTGACTCTGAACTAAGAATACAACATCTCTCTATTGATTTACCCATGTTATTATATGTACTGAAGATTTCTTCTTCTTTATATAGCTTTGAGTTACTATCTAGTATTCTTTTCCTTACCTAAAGGGCTCTGGCAAGGATATCTTATTGGGCAAGTATAGTGATGATACACTCCTTATGTTGTTGTTGTTTGTCTGGAAATATCTTAATTTCTCTCTCATTTTGAAGGATAGTTTTGCCAGACACATAATCCTTGGTGTCAAATATGACTTTTCATTACCTTTAGACCTTCATGGTTTCTGGTAAGAAATTAGCTTTTAATAATTTATTGAGAGTCTTAGCATAGGCAGCTCACTTCTCTTATTGCTTGCAAGTTTCTTCCTTTGTCTTTCAACTGTTCAATGATAATATGTTTTGGAGTGGATGTATTTGAATATATGTTACTTTCAGTTATAGATTTTTTAGGTTCATGAATGTGCTTTGCTCAGTTGCCCAATTGTGTCCAACTCTTTGTGGCTCCATGTGCTGTAGCCTGCCAGGCTCTTCTGTCCCAGTTTTTCATCATATTTGGGCACATTTTTGGTAATTATTTTTTCAGATATGCTTTCTTGCCCTCTCTCCATCTTGTTTCTTGCTGGTGTTCTCATAATGCATATATCATCTTACATTATGGTATCTTACAGGCCCTTTAGGTTGTGTTCATTTTTCTTTATCCTTTGTTTCTTTTTTTTTTTTAAAAAAATAATTTTGACTGATGTGTATACATGTTTACTGCTAGCTCAACTCTGCTTTTGAAATTCTCTAATGTATTTTTTCTTTCAGTTACTGTAGTTTTCAGGTCTGGAACTTGTTTGGTTTCTTTTATAATTTCTGTCTCTTTGTTGATACTTTCCATTTGTTGTAACATTCACCTGGTTTCCTTTCTCTCTTTCTCAATGGCTCTTTTTAGTTCTCTGAGAACATTTTAGACAATTGATTTAACGTTTTTTTTTTCCCCAGCAAATCTGATGCCTTTGCTTCTGCTTGAACTATGTCTGCTTTTTCCTCTGTGCATAGGCCACACTTTGTTTCTTTGTGTCTGTTCTCCTGCTGTTGTAACTAGATAGAGGAATTATGAGGAAGTTATAGATCTATATATTCATTAACAGATTTAAAAATACTAATACTTAGCAAATATTACAGTCAAATAGTACGATATTTTAAAAAGATTAGACACTATGATACTTTAAAACACCCAGGAAAGCCAAAATAGTTCACCAATCAGTGTTAAGTACACTTTATTGAATAAAGGATAAAAAATGTATGATTATTTCAGTAGACAAGGAAAAAGCATTGATAAGATCCAACAGCCATGCATGATATCAAACTGAGAATATAAGGGCACCCCATCAATTTAGGAAACTAATATAATGTTTAATTTGAAAAAGACTGAATGCTTCCCCTGTAATATCAAGAATAGTGCAGGAATGATGGCTTTTCTTACTACTTCTATTCAAATTCATACTGAAGATTCTTGCTTCTGCAGTAACTTAAGAGAAATAATGACAGAATAGAAAGGGAAAAGTAAAACTGTTTCCTGATGATATGATCATTTATGCAAAAAGTCCTAAGGAATGTAGAAAAATACAACTAGCAATAGCGAATTTGTCACAGTTGCAGTCTATATCATCAGTGTAAATAGTAAATTGTTTCTAAAAATTAAATTAAGAAAAATATTCCTTTCATAATAGCATTAAAAAATTAAATAATTAGGACAAGTTTAGCAAAGGAATATAAGACCTGTGAATCTAAAACTATAGGATGTTTCTGTAAAAAACTGATCATGACCTAAATAAGTGAAATGATACAGTTAAAAATTGGAGGACTGACCATCTTAAAATGACATTTCTCTCAGAACCCTATAGATTTCTCACAGTCCTAATCTAAATACCAGATTTTTCTTTTGGAAGTTAGCAAGTTTATTATAATACATGTATGGAAATATATGAACATATGTTGGCCAAAAAATTTGGATAAGAATAATGTTGGGTTTCTAATATTTGATTTCAAGGCTTAGTTTATAGCTCCTTTATTCAGGAAAGTATTGTTTCAGCATAAGAATAGACATAAAGATAACGAAAGTAGAATAGAATTCAGAAATAACAATATGGTTAATATATATATTTTATTTCTTACAAAGTTTCCAGTGCAACTAAGTAAGCTAGTCTTTTCAACAATTGTTTTAAAATAATTAGATTTCCATGTAGGGAAAAAAGTGAACATCAGCCTGTAACATATACCATACATGGAATTTAACCTGCAATGGAACTGAGACTTAAATGTAAATGCCCAAAGGTGTAAAGTTTGAAAACCTTCAGAAACAGAGAAAATCTTTGAGTTCTTGTGGTGGATAAAAGTGTCTTGGGATAAATAGGCACAAATACAGGAGAGAAAAAAGTAAATTTTAATTCATAGATATTAACATTTTCCACCTTTTGAATGACACTGTTAATAATGAAAAAAGGCTGTCCATCCAACTGGGAAAATATTGGCAACCCATACAACTGAGAAAAGCTGTTAGTCGCTAAGTCGAATCTGACTCTTTGCAACACCATGGACTGTAGCTCCTTAGGTTCCTCTGTCCATGGGATTCTCCAGGCAAGAATACTGGAGTGGGTTGCCATTCCCTTCTGCAGGGGATCTTCCCAACCCAGGGAATGAACCTGGGTCTCCTGCATTGCAGGCAGACTCTTTACCATCTGAGCCACAAGAGAAAGACTATCCAAAATATGTAAGGAGACCAGGAATCCAATAAGAAATGAGCAAACGGACAAGAAAGATGTTCAGTTTTATTATTCACCTCATAAAACAAAATCTTCTTCAATGAATGTAGTGTAAAAAACTTCAAAACATTAAATATTGAAATTGGGGGCAGCATAGTTGTTAATTTTTGTGGCAGTATGCCTGATGATTGAGGACCCTGAGGGCAGCTTCTGAGTTGCTGGTAATATTCTGTTCTTGGATCTGAATTTGGGGTGCATGGGTGTGTTTTCTTTTTGAAATTTAGTTTTTATACTTAAATTACATACTCATATGCAGTAGATTATATTTCAGTAAAAATGTTTCCGCCAAATGAGTAGGATTCTGAGAAGCAGAAACACAATCCATGAACCTATGATATGTGTAACTATATTTGTGAAATTCTAATTAAAACTAGGGTGAAAATGCCAGTAAGATTATGTCTGAGAATCCTAAATGTTAATGAGGAAGTGGAGCCATACAAACACTAATCTACTGATGACATCATATAATCTGTTATAAACACTTGTGAAAACATATTGATAGTACTTATTAAAGTGAATATATAACAAAAATAAACTCAAAATGGATTAAAGATCTAAACGTAAGACCAGAAATTATAAAACTCCTAGAGGAGAACATAGGCAAAACACTCTCTGACATAAATCACAGCAGGATGCCCTATGACCCACCTCCCAGAATACTGGAAATAAAAGCAAAAATAAACAAATGGGATCTAATTAAAATTAAAAGCTTCTGCACAACAAAGGAAACTATAAGCAAGGTGAAAAGCCAGCCTTCGGAATGGGAGAAAATAATGGCAAATGAAGCAACTGACAACTAATCTCAAAAATATACAAGCAACTTATGCACCTCAATTCCAGAAAAATAAACGACCCAATCAAAAAATCACCAAAGACATACAGATGGCTAACAAACACATGAAAAGATGCTCAACATCACTCATTATCAGAGAAATGCAAATCAAGACCACAATGAGGTACCATTTCACGCCAGTCAGCATGGCTGCAATCCAAAAGTCTACAAACAATAAATGCTAGAGAGGGTGTGGAGAAAACGGAACCCTCTTACACTGTTGGTGGGAATGCAAACTAGTACAGCCACTATGGAGAACAGTGTGGCGATTCCTTAAAAAACTGGAAATAGAACTGCATTATGACCCAGCAATCCCACTGCTGGGCATACACACCAAGGAAACCAGAATTGAAAGAGACACATGCACCCCAGTGTTCACTGCAACACTGTTTATAATAGCCAGGACATGGAAACAACCTAGATGTCCATCAGCAGATGAATGGATAAGAAAGCTGTGGTACATAGACACAATGGAGTATTACTCAGCCATTAAAAAGAATACATTTGAATCAGTTCTAATGAGGTGGATGAAACTGGAGCTGATTTTACAGAGTGAAGTAAGCCAGAAAAAAACACCAATACAGTATACTAACACATATATATGGAATTTAGAAAGATAGTAACGATAACCCTGTATGCGAGACAACAAAAGGGACACAGATGAATAGAACAGTCTTTTGGACTCTGTTGGAGAGGGAGAGGGTGGGATGATTTGGGAGAATGGCATTGAAACATGTATACTGTCATGTAAGAAACGAATCACCAGTCTAGGTTCGATGCAGGATACAGGATGCTTGGGGCTGGTGCACGGGGATGACCCAGAGAGATGGTATGGGGAGGGAGGTGGGAGGGGGGTTCAGGATTGGGAACACGTGTACACCTGTGGCAGATTCATGTTGATGTATGGCAAAACCAATACAGTATTGTAAAGTATAATAAAGTAAAATTAAAAAAAAGTGAATATATAAAATTCCACTCGGATACATACACAGTAGAAAATCTTGCGTTTGAGCCCATGTGTTAAGCGATGGTTATACTGGTAATGTGAGTAAAAGCAAAAATCTCTAAACCACACAAATATTTACCAACATTGTAATGGACAAATAACTAGTGGTTTATATTCATCCATGTATAGTAGTAAGAATGAGTAAAGTATCAATATGGATAAAATTTAAAGAATATTTTGTTGAAACAGTGTCACAGGAAAATGTATGCAATATTATTACCTCTTTCTGAGTTTAGAAGGAAACAGGTTAAATAATATTAATTAAAATTAAATAATATTTTACTTATAAAATCAGTCATAGAAGGTTAAAAACAAGTAAATAAATCAATTTTAGGGAATGTGATCAAGAAAGTAGCACATAAGATGCTTCTAGGTAAGTATGTGGTACTATTTTGGTTTTTGGCCTGGATGGATGATTCAGGGGTATCTTTTATTATTATCATTTTCAAATGAATTATATTTTTTGTGTATGCTCTACTTGGCTCAGGACAGTAGAAAAGTAATTTACTAAAATATCTTTAAAAAATTAAAAATAAAAGTATAAGCTCCCTAACTACAGAGGCTTTTGAGACTTTGGTTGTTTCCTGTGGATGCCATAGAGGTGGCTTCCTTTATTTAGTAAGATGTTAAGGTATATCTAGATTTCTTCCTACACAAAGTCTGTCAACAAGTAAATGATTATAACAGTGTGAAATTTATATTTAGCCTTAAATTGTAAAAGCACTCCTTTAAATTTACATTTACAAATTTTCTAGTTCAGACTGGAATCTTTCCAGTTAATTCAGATTTAGGGGTGTGTGTATTTGTTGTCACAGTTGTCCTAGAACTTACAATAAAAGTCTGTGTATCAGTTGAGAGTGAATTAACTTTTCTTCCAGGTTCAAAGATCCACTTCTTTCGGAACATCACAGATGTCACAGAAGAAATTTCCTCTTTTGGAAATTCCATGTGTTGAAGATGGTAAAATGAAGCTACTTTAGAAAATTTTCCTTGTTATAAATTGATTATAAAAATAATTTTCATTTGAAGACCACATAAACAATTTCATGCTATAGTAGATATGCATGTTATCTAGAAAATTTCACTTAAAATTCCTTTTGCAGAGGGATTTTCTGGAGAGAGTAACATGGAAGCATATGCACTACCATGTGTTAAATAGGGAACCAAAAGGAATTTGCCGTATGACTCAGGGAACTCAAACTGGGGCTGTATAACAGTGTAGCCGGATGGAAAGGGTGGGAGGTTAAGGACGAAGGGGACACATGTATACCAATGGCTGACTCATGTTGATGTGTGGCAGAGGCCAACACAATATTGTGAAGAAATTTTCCTTCAATAAGCTTCAAAAATCAATTGAATCCCGTAGTAACAAGGACCACTAGTAAGTTTTAATCATCTCTATCCTATTGTGATCTAAAAGAACCCATGAAAGTTTGTGTCTAATTTATAATCTGTTACTTAGCTTTTGGAGATCTTCATTATAGTAATTTTTTTTAACTTTTCACATTTTCTTTTTACTTATTAAAGGAAAATAATCAAGCCTTAATATCTACATTCACCTATGAAGTCTTGTATATATTTTGTTATGAAATACAGGCTTTTTGGCCACATTAGAAAGAAAAATAAATGTGTTTTACTCTTTTTAAGAGTTTAAAAATTGCTAAATGTTAAATAACAGAAATTGCCTTGTTGATACTCAGTTTTCTAGAGAATGTTTACCTTTCTCTGTAGTGACCAGGCTTGGTGGGAAGGGGAAGGAAATGTTTGTGAGATCATCTATCCTAAAATTCAATTTTATATTTTTAGAGATATATTAGATGGTTTTAGTTTCTCTTAAACCTTCTTTTAATAGTTTGACTGAATTTTGGACCCTTTAAAGTATGTTTTAAACATTTATTATCATATATATATGGCTATATAGTTGTACATATGTGAAATAGTGCTTAATCTTAGTTTCTCTGTTTAAACTGCAGGGCCTGCTTTTATTGTTTCAGAGTTTGTAATTAAGTTCTGTTTTGCTCTCCAGATAGAGTGAGCATATTAGTATGTTCCTTTGAGTATTCATCATGTAGGTAGTAATTGGCCTTGGCATTTGCTATAAAATTTTCTTTGGGAGTTTTTAGACTATTGATTTTAAAGATGCCTATGCTAAAGATTGCATTTTGTAATTTTCCATACATTTTGTCATTAAGAATTTATTTTTGCAGCTATAATCTCTATATGCTTTTTATTTTTATGTTGCAGTTTTTTGAAAACTCACATTTCAGTTTTTTGAAGTAGTGTTGTAGTGTTCATATTTATTTCAGATAAATTATTAAAATTTTATTATTAAATCAGTCCTGTAGATTATTGACTTAAAAATGTTCTGTGGTATTTAGATTCAGATGAGGAGTATTTTGATGCACCATGTAGTCCGTTGGAAGAGCCTCTTCAGTCTCCATCTAGAATTAAAAGTCCTCAACAGAAAAAGCTTCAGAAACCAGATTGTTTTAAAAATATGATTGAATATGAAATAAGATTTGAAGTGCCAGAGGTATGCCTTATATGTACCATGGTAAAATTAATAAGGCTTATTTAAATTTTGGTCATTTCTGCTATTTACAGATTGTTTATATAGTCTTATAACTAATAGACATTGTTGGTTTAATCCTATTTAAGCTTAATTCAGATGTTGCTTTGTGACTCTCCTTCCCCTTTGAAGATTAATTTCCTTAATAATTAAAGATTTGGCCACCCTCACCTTCTGAGAGGGACCACATCTGCCTGTGGAAAGTTTAAATGAATCCTCTTAAAAAAAAAGAATTAAGAGTTTACATGTATTATTACTATTCAGTATATATTTATTGAAAATAATTTGCCTAGTGCATGTATTTTATATGTATAAGCTCTCCCCTAAATTTAAATACATATTATTTATATCATATGTATACGTCATATATCCAAATATGGCCATCATCTGCATAAACATTTTTTTGTGTGTTAGATAGTTGTTTCTTTTTTCTTTCTTTTTTAGGTTTTGATTCAGTTCTGTCACCTTGTTGGAGACTGTGAACTACCTGTGGTAGAAATTAATGTCTTAGGATTGGGCACAGATATTGAGCTTAGAACATTTGATTTGAAAGCAAATGCCTTTTTGAAAGAGGTCTGCTTAAAATGTCCAGATTATTTTGGTAAGTATCTCTGTTTTTAAAAATAATTCAGTTCAGTTCAGTCACTCAGTCGTGTCCGACTCCTTGCGACCCCATGGACTGCAGCACGCCAGGCCTCCCTGTCTATCGCCAACTCTTGAAATTTACTCAAACCCATGTCCATTGAGTCGGTGATGCCATCCAACCATCTTATCCTTTGTCGTCCCCTTCTCCCGCCTTTAGTCTTTTACAGCATCAGGGTCTTTTCAAATGAGTCAGTTCTTCGCATCAGGTGGCCAAAGTATTGGAGTTTCAGCTTCAACATCAGTCCTTCCAATGAGTATTCAGGACTGATTTTCTTTAGGATGGACTGGTTGGATCTCATTGCAGTCGAAGGGATTTTCAAGAGTCTTCTCCAACACCACAGTTCAAAAGCATCAATTCTTCAGCACTCAGCTTTCTTTATAGTCCAACTCTCACATCCATACATGACTCCTGGAAAAACCATAGCTTTGACTGGACAGACTTTGTTGACAAAGTAACAGACTTTTGTTGTCTCTTCTTTTTAATATGCTGTCTAGGTTGGTCATAACTTTCCTTCCAAGGAGTAAGCGTCTTTAATTTCATGGCTGCAGTCACCATCTGCAGTGATTTTGGAGCCCCCCAAAATAAAGTCTGTCACTATTTCCACTGTTTCTCTATCTATTTGCCATGAAGTGATGGGACCAGATACCGTGATCTTAGTTTTCTGAATGTTCAGCTTTAAGCTAACTTTTTCATTCTCCTCTTTCATTTTCATTAAGAGGCTCTTTAGTTCTTGTTCGCTTCCTGCCATAAGGGTGGTGTCATCTGCATATCTGAAGTTAATTAAAAAAATTAATTTTACTATTTGATTAGCTTCTAGATATAAATTCTCTAGACATTTAGTTAGTACATTTGATATTATCAAAGACATATTATGAGTTAGTCTTCAACTTTCATATTATACTTTGATCTAAGGAGTAGGCTAGAGGGATATGAAGATAATTTTTCTCATTAAGAAAAATGGTTAAATTTAAATCTACTTAATGATACTAAAATACTGAAATAGTTTTCTATTGATATTACAACAGTTTACCACAAATTTATGAAATTTGTGTAACTGAGATGTCTGACAGAAGTCCCAACAGGCAAAAGTCAAGCTATTTAATAGGACTTCTGTTTTGGAGGCTGTAGGGGAAGATCTGTTTTCTTCTTCATTCAGGTGTTGCCAGGACATCAGTTTTATCCGATTTGAGTCCATTTTCTTACTGCTTATAAGGTGTAGATTGGGCTTAGCTCCTACAGGCCTCTCTGAATCATTGCAAATAATTTTTTGTATCCCAGAACCATGATGAGGTGTTAGATCCTTCTCATGTAGTAGTCTCGCTAACCTTTTCTTCCACTCTAAAAACTAAGGTAATTAAGATTGGGTGCCTCTGGACAATCAGAGATCATTTCCCCTTAATCTTGACCTTAATCACCTCTGTAATGTTACATTTACCATATGAGATAACATATTCTCAGATTTGGGGGAATTAGAGCATGGACATTTCATTTAATTCCAAGGGTTTTTAACTCTTGCTTCAAGATTTCTTTTTTGAGTCATGTGTTATTTAGAAATGTGTTATTTATTTTCCAAATATTTTGGAATTTTCCAACTAGTTTTCTGTTACTGATTTTTGTTTTCATTCTTCTGTGGTCTGAAGGCAGACATTGTATGATTTCTGTTTTTAAAAGTTGCTAAGGTGTGTTCTGTGGCTCAGAATGTGGTTGATATTAGTGAATATTCCATGTGAGCTTAAGAATAATGAGTATTATGCTCTTGTTGGATGAAGTAGTCTCTAGACATCCATTACCTCCAGTTATTTGATGGTGTTACTGAGCTGAATTGTGTCCTTACTGATATATATATATATATATACTTTTTTTTTTTTCATTTCTGATAGAAGAGTATGAAGGGTTCTAATAAGGTAGGGGTTCATCTGTTTCTCTTTGCATTATGATCATTTTTTTCCTTTCTATTGTTCAATAAGTACACCTTAAGGATTGTTGTATTCTCATGGAAAATTGACTGCTTAATCATTATTTAATGCCTTTCTTTATCCCTTACAACTTTTGCTTGCCTTGAAGTATGTTCTGTCTGAAAATTAACATAGCTATCCTTGCTTTCTTCTTTTTAGTGTTAGCATAATATAGTTTTCAACATCTGTTTACTTTCAAATTATATGTACTTTTGTATTTAAAGTGGGTTTTTAGCAGACAGTATATACTTGGGTCTTATTTTTTTTTAAATTCATGTTGGAAAGTGGTGTCGTTTATAATTTTTAAAATTAAAAAAAATTTTTTTTGAGGGGGAGGTTGGCATAGCCTTGTGGCTTTTAGGATGTTAGTTCCCTGACCAGGGATCAAACCCGGGCCCTGGCAGTAAAAGTGTTGAGTCCTAACCACTGGACTGCCAGGAAATTCCCTTTTGATTGTTGTTGTTGTTTTTTTAATGTTTATAAGTTATTTAAGTTGTAAATGGAAGCTATCCTGTGAAATCTTATGAACTCATTTAGGAGTCCCCCCCACCCCACCACCCTGTGGTGAACTGAGATACTAAAATAAGGGAGTTAAAAACTTAAGCTGAACTCTCTGTGGGAATAAGAAAGGCGAGGAATATGCTTATATACACATCAAGGATTTGAGAGTGTCATCTTCTCTGGGAACTCATTCTCAGACGAAAGATGTTGTTAACTGGTATGATGAAATTTCTCCTTTTCTGTGAGCCCTGGATTAAATGTGATCTCTGTATGCTGGGAAGCAGATTAAGTATTGTGGCCTGAAAACTTAGTTATTGGAAATGATTTACACATTTTTAGTTCCATACTCTACACTTGTTCTGTGGCCCTTCAGAACTTGAATCTGGTAAATTGTGTTATGATTATCTCTTCCTAAAAAAATTATCATGCATGCAAGAAACAGAATCCTGCCTTATTATGCTTTTTACATTAAGAGTTTGCTCTGACAGTTGGAAAGAAAAGTGAGCCAACTTGATAGTGCTTTGCAGTAATCTAGAAGTATTACAGAAATTGTTAATATTTTTTTTTATAATTGTTTGTTTCCCTAAGACCAAAGGGTAGGAAAACCCTTGCATACATAATACAGGATATACAACTAACAGTTCACCTATTTGTGTAATACATTTGCTTATGTTTTCTTAGAAAGAAATACAATATTTCTTACACAAAGTAAATAATCAGTAAATAGTTCTTCAGTGAATGAACAAATGTGTGAAAAAGTGGAGACTTCTTTAAGGATTGAAATGTGATTAGCATCTACAATAGAAGGCTAGCTTAAGTACTAATAAACTTAAATCTGGAGGGTTCTGTGGAAATACACTGTATTTTTTCCCTCATGAGTAGTATGACTGGTTTGTACTCCTATCTTCCAGTATCTCGTTATTGATTTCAAAGGCATAAGTAATTTGCTAATGATGGTTATAGAGACTTGACACAAAATACTCTTCTTTAGCAGTTTCCCTGATTATTTTCTTAGATTTTAAGCAGAAGCAACAATATAATTTGTAAAGACTGATAATACGGTACTCAAGTTTATTTTAATCTAAACTAATACACAGAACAGCTTATTTCTCATCAACTATCTGATGTTTTTTGTAAACAGTCGTTTTTAGAGATTCTGACTACTTCTGTGATTCAGGACCAGAATCGCTTCATGTCCTTTCATTGTTCCTCATAAACATTGTTTTCTCTATCTGATTGCTACTTTTACTTAACTTCCTATCTAAGTTTAGAAAGGTAAGATAAGAATCTTTTGCAGTGCGGCATAAGGAAAGGGAATCATGAGATGAAATTACATTTGTACATTTTAAAATAAAGGAAGAAAGACCACCTGATTTGAGTAATACAGAGATCAGAATTCAGAACTGATACAGGAAATACTTCTTTTCCAATTCTATAATTGTTAATATTTCCTGCATTTATTTCCTGTTAGTTTTTCTATGAAAGAATAATTTGAGAAATTATTTTTAGATGAAAACAAGAAACCAATTTATTTGATTACAACATTGGATAACACAATGGAAGATCTCTTAACACTGGAATACGTGAAGGTAAGTAGTTTGATTTATATACTTGCTATGGTAAGCGAGTGGTGCTAGTGGTAAAGAATCTGCCTGCCAGTGCAGGAGACTTAAGAGATGTGGGTTTGATCCCTGAGTCAGGAAGATGGCCTGGAGGAGGCTGTGGCAACCCCCTCCAGTGTTCTTGCCTGGAGAATCCTGCGGACAGAGGAGTCTGGCGGGCTACCATCCATGGGGTCGCAAAGAGTCGGATGTGACTGAAGCAGCTTACCTCGCATGTAAGCATACTGCTGAGATATTTAAATCAAGTTTTATAAGTTCAGAAATACTCAGTTTAATCTCCATCCTGATGTGATCACTGTAACTCCTAAAACTTTAAGATGTTTTATTTTGTCATCCTCTATTAGATAACTTGTGATTTATAAACACTTAATGTATCAGGACAATAAGCAGCCCACTTTCTAAGTAGAAATGACCTGCAGTTTGACTGTTTCCCCCCATCAGGGAATCTATAGACTTTTTAATCTTGATGAAATTTATTGTGGTATACTATAAAAGATGAAGCTTTCACTTGATTTCCCACAATAGTCTGAAGTTACCTAATTTTCCTGCTGTCAGAGGGTCCATTCCTTTTCTGTTGACTTGTGATAACCAAGTCATCGTTTATTAAATATTTATGTGTACTGTCATCTACGTATGATTTCGGCCTTTGTTTTCATTGATCTGTTTTTATATAAGTGCCACATTATTTTAATAATTATAGTACGTTATAGTAAGAATAATGTTCAGTGAGCATTATATAACTTTTAAGATCATTTTTTACTATTATTGTTGTAGTTTTTAGTGTTTGTATTGTTTATGAATTAAACAACTTTTCATATTATCAATATAAAAATGTTTCAGATCTAAATATGACACAGAATATTGATACCTGGTGGCCATTCTGTCAAAATTTTGTTTTAACATTCAGGAAGATTTGGGAAGGACCTTACAGAGTTGTGGATTATTAAATGATTTTCCTCTACATATGACAATATCTAAATTTCCACCCTTTTTTTGGTGGGAATTTTTTTCTTCCTTTAAATTTACTTTTTAGTTGGAAGAAAATTGCTTTACAATGTTGTGATGGTTTCTGTCATAGAATACCACAAACCAGCCATAATTATACATTTATCACCTCCCTCTTGAGCCTGCCTCCCCTCCCCCCATCCCACCCCTCTCAGTCCTCACAGAATGCCTGGCTGGGGTCCCTGTGTTATATAGCAACTTCACACCAGCTGTCTGTTTCGCACATGGTAGTGATTGGAGAAGGAAATGGCGACCCACTCCAGTCTTCTTGCCTGGAGAATCCCAGGGACGGAGGAGCCTGGTGGGCTGCCATCTATGGGGTCGCACAGAGTCGGACACGACTGAAGCGACTTAGCAGCAGCAGCAGCAGTAGCAGTGTATATATGTCTATGCTACTGTCTCCATTTGTCCCACTCTTTGCTTCCCCGACTGTCTGCAAGTCCATTCTCTATATCTGCATGTCCATTCCTTCCCTGAAGATAGATTCATCAATATCATTTTTCTAGATTCCATATATATGCATTAATATATGATATTTGTTTTTTTTCTTTCTGACTTCACTCTGTATAACAGGCTCTAGGTTCATCCACCTCACTAGAACTGACTCAGATTCGTTCTTTTTTATGACGAATATTTCATTATATGTATGTACCATATCTTCTTTATCTAAATTTCTACTCTTGGTAATAAGATAGTATGTAGCATTTATTGAATACTTGCTCTGTACTTAACAAGTTTCTTTTGTTCTGGTGAAGCAGTTGTTTAAGTAATTATATGTTTATAAATAGCTCAAAAAATTATATAAATGTGTATTAGGACCATTGTATAATTGTATGTGCAATGTGTTCCTGTAATAATCTAACAGATTTGTATTTCTCACTTTGTGTAGGCTGAAAATAATTTACCCGCAACAATATTGAAGAATGCTTATAACAGTGTTGTGCAACTGATAAAGGTATAAGTGAATAATAATTTATTTCTTAGTTAGATACTGTATTTCTCAGCAAATGTATTATAAAAATTTTAACTGGAACTGTAAGATCCTTGAGGATAAAAATTGACTATTATAAATTGTATCCTTTATACCACAAGGAACATACAACAGGCAAACAAATATTTGTTGTGTTACTAAAATCAGTTTTGTTCTTTAGGTGAATTTTTCCTCTTTGGATATTCATTTACATACTGAAGCACTTCTGAATACAATAAATTATTTTAATAATATCCTTCCATATTTGGAGGAGAAACCAGCCCCAGTACATATTGTGGAGACTGAAGACAAAGGGGAGGTTATCAAAAAAATACGTATGTTTCTTTAAAATTCAACTTCAAATTTTTACCAAGTAGATCAATAAATTTTGGTTCTGGGCTTATTATTAACTTATGATATTGACTTAAGAATTCTATTGCCTAGATTAATATCTGGAAAGATTGATTATGTGCCAAGTTAATTAAAAAAAATATTAGTAAAGTGATTATTGCGGAAGAAAGTAGCTTTTATTTATCTAGTCATTCATTTTAGTTGATTCTGTCCATGGGATTCTCCAGGCAAGAACACTGCAGTGGGTTGCCATGCCCTTCTCCAGGGAATCTTCCTGACCCAGGGATCAAATCTGCATCTCTTCCATCTCCTGCATTGGCAGACGAGTTCTTGATCACTAGTGCCATCTGAAAATTATAAATTCAATATAGTTAGATTTCATGAATTTAAAACAGTAATTCTGGGAAAGATTGAAGCAAGGAGGAGAAGGGGTTGACAGAGGATGAGATGATTAGGTGGCGTCACCAACTGAATGGACATTAGTTTGCACAAACTCCAGGAGATGGTGAAGAAAAGGGAAACCTGGCATGCTGTAGTTCATGGGGTCTCAAAGAGTCAGAAACGACTGAATGACTGAACAACAAAATATTATTTTAGATTAGAAACATAGAACTAACAAAATTTCAATAATATGAGTATATATTTTTAAACCAAGTGCTTGTAAGTGCCACATTATTTTAATAATTATAGTACTTTATAGTAAGAATAATGTTCAGTAAGCATTATATAACTTTTAAGACCATTTTTTACTATTATTGTTGCAGTTTTTAGTGTTTGTATTATTTATGAATTAACTTTCATATTATCAATATAAAAATGCTTCAGATCTAAATATGACACAGAATATTTGATACCTGGTGGACTATTCTGTCAAAATTTTGTTTTAACATTCAGGAAGATTTGGGAAGGACCTTACAGAGTTGTGGATGATTAAATGATTGTCCCCTACATGTGACAATATCTAAATTTCCACTCTGTTTTTGGTGGGAATTTTTTTCTCTTTTTAAATTTACTTTTTAGTTGGAAGAAAATTGACTGCTATTTTTAAGCAGTCAAAAGTTATAAGTTGGATAATAACAAAAATCATCTTGTTATCAGTAAGTTGCCAAAGATTGATTTTACAGCTATGACTTAGTTTCAAATGTTATTATCATCTAGAACTATTTTGTCTCTTCGTCTATATTTGTTTGGCTTTGGTTTCATTGGATTTGATTGTTTTTTTAGAATTCATATCTTAGTAGGTGCGTGCTTTCAGTTTGCAAATCAGATGTTCCTTTAGTATTCGCATTATTGTTATGATTTCAGTTACTTTATAAGTGTAGTAAGATAACTACTACTAAAATTTTTCTGTTATGTTTTACAATATGAGTTTCTTTTTGCAGCTTTAAGATCATCCAAGAATGAAGATACCATTACCTTGCAGATTTTAGCAGAATTATCATGTTTACAGATCTTTATTCAAGATCAGAAACGTAACATTTCCGAAATTAAGATAGAAGGTAACAAGATTTGATAAAAAGTGAATTCAGAACTACTAAATGAAAGAAAAGGAATTGAATGATTCTTTTTTCCCCTTAGGGCTTGATTGTGAAATCATTATGAGGCCATCAATGACTGAAACAAATGCAAAGCTAAGGAATATAATTGTCCTGGACTCTGACATAACAGCTATATACAAAAAGGTATGAACTTGTTTCTATTAATTAACATTATATATATGTCGACTCCAGGAGCTGGTGATGGACAAGGAGGCCTGGCGTGTTGCGGTTCATGGGGTCACAAAGAGTCGGACACGACTGAGCGACTGAACTGAACTGATGACTAATCTTAAATATATAGTTGTTCTTTATATTAAATGATTTGAGAGTTTTGGAACTCTCAAGAGTCTTCTCCAGCACCACAGTTCAAAAGCATCAATTCTTCTGTGCTCAGCTTTCTTTATAGTCCAACTCTCACATCCATACATGACCACGGGAAAAGCCATAGCCTTGACTAGACAGACCTATGTTGGCAAAGTAATGTCTCTAGTTTTTAATATGCTATCTAGGTTGGTCATAACTTTCCTTCCAAGGAGTAAGCGTCTTTTAATTTCATGGTTGCAGTCACCATCTGCTGTGATTTTGGAGCCCAAGAAAATAAACTCTGTCACTCTTTCCACTGTTTCCCCATCTATTTCCCATGAAGTGATGGGACCAGTTGCCATGATCTTCATTTTCTGAATGTTGAGCTTTAAGCCAACTTTTTCACTCTCATCTTTCACTTTCATCAAGAGGCTATTTAGTTCCTCTTCACTTTCTGCCATAAGGGTGGTGTCATCTGCATATCTGAGGTTATTGATATTTCTCCCGACAATCTTGATACCAGCTTGTGCTTCCTCCAGCCCAGTTTTTCTCATGATGTACTCTGCATATAAGTTAAATAAGCAGGGTGACAATATACAGCCTTGATGTACTCCTTTTCCGATTTGGAACCAGTCTGTTGTTCCATGTCCACTTCTAACTGTTGCTTCCTGACCTGCATACAGATTTCTCAAGAGGCAGGTCAGGTGCTCTGGTATTCCCATCTCTTAAAGAATTTTCCACAGTTTCTTGTGATCCACACAGTCAAAGGCTTTGGCGTAATCAATAAAGCAGAAATAGATGTTTTTCTGGAACTCTCTTGCTTTTTTGATGATCCAAAAGACCTGTACTTTTTTCCCTCTATAATTTTATTTTTGATGCATATTTAAGGTTAAAATCCAACTTAGAAAAAGCTACAAAATGAAGTTTCTGACTTGTGTCTTCTTGTCCTACCCCCATTTTCCTTTCCTTTTTTGTTAACTTTGATTCCAGTGTATATCAATATTTATTCATTGTTCTATTGATATTTGGTTTCTGTTCGTTTTATCAGCATTGCTTCTGTAACTAGTCTTGTACATGTCTCCTGGTATATTCTTGGACATATCTCATGTAAGCATTTCCAGAGAGTTGTGTACTCCCAGGAGCAGTCAAAGAGAGATCTGGTATTTTATTTCAATGCCAGTGCTCGAAACTGTCGTGTTAAGTTTTTTGAAGATCTGGAGTATATAATAATGGTGTTTTCAGTTTGTATTTTTCTTACCAGTAATCAAGTTGCATATTTTTCATATATTTATAGACTATTTATACTTACTTTTCTATGAAATGTCTGTTAAACCCAGGTGCCAGCAAACTTTTTCTGTAAATAGCCAGATTTTAAGTCTTTTAGGCTTTGTGGGCCATGCAGTTTTTGTTAAAACTATTCAGCTCTGCTATTGTAATGTGAAAGTAGCCATAGGTAATGTGTAAATGAGTGATTTGATTGTGTTCCAATAAAATTTTATTTTATGGATAATAAAATAAAAATTTCATATAACTTGCATGTGTCACAAAATATTACTATTATTTAGATTATTTTTGACTACTTAAAGATATGAAAATCATTCTTACCTAATTCTGCTGTTGGTAGTTTGCTGACCCCTGATTTGATTTACCAATTTTGGGGGAAGGAATGTTAATTTTTTTCCTCATTGATTTGTAGGAAATCATTTAATATGTTCTATATTATTCCTTGCTTAGTTTATTTTTGTTTCAAATAGTTACTCCCAGGTTGGTTATGATGTCTTTTGAGAAACAAAAGTTGTTAATTTTAATGAAGTTGAATTTTATCCTTTTTTGGTTTGAGAGTTTTACGTTTTCTAAATCAATCTCTTCTCTGAATTCATAAAGGTATTCCCCTACATCACCTTCTAAAAGTTATATGATTTTGCCTTTCACTTACATCTTTCATCCTACTTGAAACTGATTTTGTTTAGTATGATTGAGGCTGGAATCCAGTTTCACTTTTTTTAACATTGGCTTCTTTTTTCCTAGCATCATTTATTTAAATAGATATCCTTTTCTTACCATGTACAGTTATTGTTCAGTTGCTAAGTCATGTTCTATTCTGTGTGACCCCATGGACTGCAGCGTGCCAGACTTCCCTGCCTGGAGTTTGCTCATACTCGTGTCAATTTAGTTGATGATACTATTCAAGCACCTCATCCTCTGTCATCCCCTTACCCTCCATCTTCAATCCCAGCATCGGTGTCTTTTCCAGTGAATTGGCTCTTTGCTTCAGGTGGCCAGAGTATTGGAGCATCAGTCCTTCCAATAAATATTCAGGCTTGATTTCCTTTAGGATTGACTGGTTTGATCTCCTTGCTGTCCAAGGGACTCTGAATAATCTTTTCCAGCATCACAGTTCGAGAGCATTAATTCTTCGGTGCTCAGCCTTGTTTATGGTCCAACTCTCACATCCATACGTGGCCACTGGAAAAACCATGGCTTTGACTGTACGGACCTTTGTCAGCAGAGTGATGGCTCTGCTTTTTAATACTCTGTCTAGGTTGGTCATTGCTTTTCTTCCAAGAAGCAAGTGTCTTTTCATTTCATGGCTGCAATCACCATGTGCATTGCTTTTGGAGCCCAAGAAAATAAAATTGATAAGTTAAATTTCATCAGTGAGATTCAGGGAGTTCGTTTCATTTTGTTTGTTTTGCAGGGCTTGGGGAGACAAGAATACTTCATAGATTGTGCTGAGTATCTTCAAAGAACGCATATGGTTTCTTGCTGTCTTTGTAATGTTAAAAACCATCATTTCATTAAGGGTTGCAAAATGGTAATACTCTGATTCAGAATATTCAAAAAAATTTCTTCTTTATTAAATGGGAGTCTTCACCAGTCTTTCTGCTGACATCTCCAAAATTTTGGCTACTCATAAGTTTATTCCCCAGTAGATTTCTTAGGCAGGGCTCATAGTTGTAAGAATAATAATACTCCACAAACATTTATATGTTGCATTACATTTATATTTGCAGAGTACTCTGACTGGATTTTGATTCTTTAGCTTGCATTTTCTTTTCTAGATGATTTTAAGCATGTTATTCTATATTTTTCTGGCCTAGTGTGAATGTTCAGTCAAACTGCTGCTACTGATCCTGATGACAGTTTCACTTTCTTTCTCTTAGAAGGACTTGGTAATTTTGCCTAAATATTCAGAGCTTATTGGAAGCTTTGTGTAGGCAAGACTTTGGAGAAGTGAGCATCATGGCAGATTGTGGGCAGTGATGCAAGTGATTTTATAGCCTCAAAACTTGAGTATCTTTAGAGTTTTTTGTTTGTTTGTTTTCTTTTTCTCTCATGCCAGTCATTTTCCTTTTAGAAAAGTCCTATAAGTATATGCCTGACAGTGTAAGTTCAGAGAGCCAGTTGGATGAAGAATGAGGGGAACTTATGTTTCAAAATACAGTTTTTTACTTAAAATACCCATCTTTTAGTGTGATCTTTTTATTTACCCCTTATCTATGCCTGTTGTCTCCTAGGCCACAATCTCTGCACTAAACACTGTTTTATGAAAATTTCTTCTCTTCTGTTGGACTCACTCATGTGACTTATGGAAGTTGTTCTGCTTTTCACTGATTAATCTAATCGTATTAGGGATATTATAGTCTACCTTCTGACTATTTTACTGCTTATGTAGTGTATCCTAGCAACACTCTGCTGTCAGTTCCTACTTTTGTTGCCTTTCACAGTGTTATTGTAATATGTTTTACTTTTGTGTATGCTGAAAGTTTGCAATGTATATGTACTGATTTAGGTTTAGTTTTCTTTTAGAGAAATTAATTTTTTACAAAACATATACATTCTTACCTTTATTCTAACCATTTCTGGAATTAATTTTTTCATGTAGATTCAAAATTCTGTTATTTTTATTTCCACCTGAAGAAGTTAATGATTTCTTATCATTCGCCTCTGCTAGTTATGATTTATCTCATCTTCTGACAGGAAGGAGGGATCAGAACTAGGGGAAAAAAAGCACTTTTATTTCACCTTCATTATCTGAGTGATACTTTTGCTAGGTGTACATAATTTCTTGTCTTTATCTGACTTTGTGTATAGTGTGTGTCTCTCTCTCTATATATAAGTATATTTTCATATTTGTCCTGTTTGAAGTTTTCTGTGCTTTTTGGATCTCTCTCTCAAAATTTTTTGTGTCTTTTGAGGTAATTCTTCCTACCTCCGTCTCCCTCCTCCCTCACCTCCCTTTCCTCCTCCATCTCGTCCCTATTCTTCCTCTTGGGTTCCAAAAATTACTTCTAGATTCTTGTTAGAGATCATCCCATGACCTTTATTTAGATCCTCTGTTCTTTTCCCATTCTTTTCTCATTATGTTTCATTTGTATAATTTCTGTTGACCTGTTTTTAAGTTCACTCATTGTGTCCTTGGCTCCATTGAATATAGTGATAAACCCACTGAAAGTATTCTTCATCTGCTTCCCTGTTTTTTAATCTTTAATGTTTGCCTTTTTTTCTGCTTTCCATTTCTCAGCTCGCATTCTTTAATCTGTTCATTCATATTTTCCACAGTTTCCACTCAAAGCACTTGCCTTATTAATAATAATGAAAAATCCATTGGCTGAATGTTTCAACATCTATGTTATAGGCAAGTCTGATTCTATTGATTGCTTTGTCATTCATTTTTTTTTTTCATTCTTTTTGGAGTGTTTTGTAGCTAATGATTGACTGCCAGACATCATGTATAGGGTAATAGAGATGGAAGTGAACAGTATTTATGTCTCAAAGTGAGTGTGCCTTCTTTCTCTGCTAACGTATTAGCATGGGGAGTTAAATCACGTTAATGGAGAGCTGAAGGCAACAGGGTTACTGCCTTTCCCATCGTTTCTTAAGGCTTCTGCTCGAGGCAATAATCCTGATTGTACTTCCGGCCTTTTCCAGGGAGGAGGCTTCTCCTTTCTTTGAGGATTGTAGCAGGGAAATCTTTCTCTGGTATTCCGCTGTGACTCTAGTCACTCCCAACATAAAGTGCACAATGAAATGCTTACAACTGAGTGTCAATTCTTCTGTGTCTGTGACTCCCAGGGATTCTGTGTCTACCATTATTAGTTCATAGTCAACCTTTACCATTTTATCTCAGTTCTTCTTACCTAATGTATATGGTATATGGCATCTCTTTTCTCCTGCCCCTTATCCTAGGTGAGCTGGTGCTTTCGAGTCTGTCTTTCTTGAAGGTACCTTATTTTTTCTTTAGATTTCAGGCCGCTTGGTTGGCTTGTAGCCTCAGATTTCTAATGCTTTTAAGAAAAGTTAAGAGGCTTCCCTGGTGGCTCAGAGGGTAAAGCGTCTGCTTACAATGCGGGAGACCCAGGTTCAGTCCATAGGTTGGGAAGATCCCCTGGAGAAGGAAATGGCAACCCACTCCAGTATTCTTGACTGGGAGATTCCATGGACGGAGGAGCCTGGTGGGCTACAGTCCCTTGGGTCGCAAAGAGTTGGACACAACTGAGTGACTGCTCTTTCTTCCTTTAAGAAAAGTTAAAAATTTTATATTTTGTCTGTTTTTGTTTTTCTCATTCTTAAGGTTTGCAATGACCTCTCTTCAGCATTCTGTATCCTAGGCAGAAGCAGAATACTGATAGACTTCAGTAGAATCTCATCTTCACCTCAGCCTTTAGTCAACTATCTCTGATTCCTAAGGTTTTTTTGTTTCATGGTTGGAATTTGTTTACTTACGGTTCTTCAGCCCTCTGCCCTTCTTCTAGCATTTAGGAGGGTCAAGAAAACTATAAAGTAGTTAAAAGTTAGTGAGTACTCTGTTTATTTTTCAAAATATTTCTGTCATTCCACATCTGCTAATATCACCAACCATTTTTAATTTATTGCGGAGCTTGAGATGTCATACTGCTGTACATAATTCTTATTTGGCAGTTGAGATGACTCAACAAACTAATAAGGAACAGAAGTTTTGTGATAGGAGAAGACTCCTTTGAAGGATCTGGAAAATCTATTCACACACTTCAGATCAAGAAAATAGATTAAAAGTTTTGACAGTGAATGAAAAATACATTTATATGGCAGTTCTCAGTACAAAAGTATACTCACTAAATGAAAAGGTGTATTGTGATATTTTTTTTTTCTGTTTTTCCCACTAAAAAAATCTTGTGCCAAACCTACCAAATTGATTTCATCCCGAAAGGGAACTGCCACTTCTGTTTTGAATAATCTTGTATACATTCTAGTAAGGACATTAGAATTGTTGTCTTATTTATACTTGGCTTGACTGTTTTGAAGATTTTCCAAATATGTGTGTATGTTTTGTTTTTATTTTTGCCCTGAAGACATTCTATCCAAAGTGGATTTTGACGATTGAAATTTTCTCTCTTTAAGGCTGTTTATATTACCGGTAAAGAAGTTTTCAGCTTCAAAATGGTTTCTTATATGGGTGCAACTGCTGGTTCTGCATACACAGATATGAATGTAGTTGATATGCAAGTTAATTTAACTGTTGGTTGCATTGAAGTAGTGCTTGTCAAAAAATTTCTGTATTCTGTATTGGTAAGTATGTTAATTGATTTTTTTATTTATTTTTGCCTACTAGTTGGAAAGTGTTTGCTGTTTCTCAAGCATAGATAAGGAATTCCTTGCTTGATTATTTCCCCCTGCTTTTAAAAATATTCCAGGTACCATTTATCATGACTGAAATGTATAGTGTCATTTATATAGTGTCATTTTTCACATGAATGTTCTAGTTAATTGAAGTATGTATTTTTATAGACATTAAATATATGTATATATGTGCATTTTATATATGTTACATATATTTAATTCCTTATTTTATACGTAATTCGTTTAAGTATTTTACCTTTCAGCTCTTACTCAAAGTGCTAAATATACAATTGAAGTCCAGTTTGGTTTCAGATAATCATTAGGAAAATTACATTTTCTATTATATTCTATGAATATTTGGGGCTTTGTGGGATTTAGATTTAATCCCGATGACATTTCCCTAAGGTATCTAAACTCTATTTCTGCCTTTCATAGTTTGTTTTTCTTTAGCTGGCAGCCGATATTTTTTCCCTGTGAGTGTCATGCCTATCTCTGACTTCACTATTCATTCCTTTAACTAAATTGTGATATAAACTAGATAATCAGTTCAGTTCAGTCTCTCGGTCGTTTCTGACTCTGCGACCCCACAAATCGCAGCACGCCAGGCCTCCCTGTCCATCAACAGCTCCCAGAATCCACCAAAACCCATGCCCATCGAGTTGGTGATGCCATCCAACCATCTCATCCTCTGTCGTCCCCTTCTCCTCCTGCCCTCAATCTTTCCCAGCATCAGGGTCTTTTCAAATGAGTCAGCTCTTGATTCTAAATAATGTTGTTGTCTCTGTGATCTTTTTAACTGAGGTTATCATGCAGTTTTTCTTGACAAACATTTTTATTACTGTTTTACCTTACAAATGTAATAAGCTCTCTGTGCATTGAGGTTTTATAGGGAAATACGATTGTTTAGCCCTTAGGAAAGTGAGATAAAAAGAGAAATAGATACCAGTGAAACATTGCAATATCCCCACACTGCTTTGTTCCAGGGACTAGGTTTTTATTGTTTTACTGTGTTTCTGTATCTGTATCTTTTTGTTTCCCAATTTCTGTTGCAGAAGATTAAGGTTTAATGTAGACAGACTTTGAATAAACTGTTGCTTAGCTGTACCAAGAGAAAGTTTTTCTTACGGAGGTAAAATCATAAATAGTGATATATTTAATAATTTTTTCCATTAATGGTAGCTTTAAGAATATAATTCTGTTTTCTTTATAGGCTTTTATAGATAATTTTCAAGCAGGTAAACAAGCCTTAGCTGAGGCAACTGTTCAGGCAGCAGAAATGGCTGCTACTGGTGTAAAAGAACTGGCACAAAGGAGTTCTAGAATGGCATTGGATGTTCACATCAAAGCCCCTGTTGTGGTTATCCCACAGTCTCCAGTTTCTGAAAATGTTTTTGTTGCTGATTTTGGACTAATTACAATGAAAAATACATTCCATGTAATAACAAAGAGTCCGACCAACCCCCCACCCATTATTGATTTGATAACGATAAAGCTAAGTGAAATGCGACTATACAGGTAAGCTTTTCACAAGTGTATTTATGTAGAATGCAGTCTTTTTCTAATTTTTTTCTATTAAAGGCTTTGGTATCTTGAGTTTTCTTTTTAGAATTGAATTTAATTTTATTATAACTATACTTAATTTTGTGGGGTGTTTTTTTTCCCTTCCTCAAGTATTTTTTGGTAAAATCAATTATTGTTTTCTAGTTTCTAAAAACCTGGAAAATACAGGAAGCTCAGCTCAGTGCTCTGTAGTGACCTAGAGGGGCAAAATGGGGGGAAGAGGGAGACTCAAGAGAGATGGGGGCATATGTCTACTTATGGCTGATTCACATTGTTGTACACCAGAAAGTAAATGTTGTAAATCAATTATATTCCAATAAAAAAATGAAAATTTAGTGATTATATAAATAAATACTTAGAAAATATTAGATAATTAGACATGCTATAAAATTTGTTATCTGAGGAAATATATTTGTACTTATTGGCAGTTCTTCAAAAATTAGAAGGTTATGGAAGAAATAGGAGAATTTCTAATATATTAATTCTCTGGAAATACAGCATGCCCAAAGTACTCTGTCAGCTTTGTGCTGTGGTTCTGATATGCTAATTAAACACACACACACATACATATCCACACAAAGTAGAGTACAATCTTATCTATTCACTCTGCATAGAACTAGTAATTAGGGAAATTAAGTGAATATCCAGATAGTTCCAAAACTTTTACTGTGCTGTCTCTAATCACACATTCTAGATTTAATACCATGTTCCTTTTACAGCTGGGATTCATTTCTATTTAAACCTTTCACTTGCTCGTTTCTTTCTGTACTTTTTCTTTAATCTCATTCTATTTATTGTTTTCCTTTTATTTTTGCTCCTTCTCTTTGGCTCCTGGCATGTCTGTGTCCCTCCTGCCACTTTCCATCAACAACATTTTAAAAACAGCCTTATTTAAGATGTAATTAGTATATAATAAATTGAGTATTTTTAAAAGTATAGAGTTTGATAAGTTTGATGTGTATACCCTTGTGATAGTTTGAGTACAGTTATAATTCTTGCTTAAATATTTGGTGGAATTCACCAGTGAAGCCACTGGGGCTGGGATTTGCTTGTAGAAGATTTGTAACTACAATTTCCATTTGTTTAGTAAGCTTGGTGCTATATGAATTATTTTATGAGTGATTGTTAATATTTTCAAGAAACATGTCTTTCATCTACATTGTATAGTTTTATGTCATAAAGTTAATAATATTCTCTTATTCATTAATGCCTATATTGATATTACCTCCCTTATTCTTGATATTTATAATTTATACTTTTTTATTAATCATTCTGGCTAGAAGTATATCAGTTTTATTGCTCTTTTTTTTTTCCTGTGGAATAAATGGTATCCATTATTGTTTCACTTCCAGTTTTATTGATATATAGCACTGTGTAAGTTTAAGGTATACAACATAATGATTTGACTTAGATACATCATGAAATGATTACAACATAAGTTTAGTAAATAGCTATCATCTTATGTAGAGACAAAATTAAAGGAATAGAAAATATTTTTTCTTGTGATGAGAGCACTTAGGATTTACTCTGTTAACAATTTCCCTATGTAACATACAACAGTGAATAATTTATCATGTTGAACATTGTATCTGTAGTACTTATGTATCTTAAACTGGTAGTTTGTGCCTTCTGACTATCTTCATCCAGATTGCCCTTCTCCTATCCCTTGATTCTGATAACCACAGATTTTAACTCCTTTCTTTATGAGTTTGTTTGAAGTATAACTGACCTACAGAACTATGTTAGTTTCTGTTATACAACATAGTGATTCAGTATTTCTGTACATTTCAAAAAGATAACCACGTCACATCTCTAGTTAACATCTGTGACCATACAAAGATATTACATAATTATTGACTATATTCTCCGCACTGTACTCATGACTCATTTATTTTGTAACTGAACGTTTGTACCTCTTCCACTTATTTCTCTCCTCCCCCATCTCTCCTCTCTAGCAAGCACCTGTTTGTTCTGTATATCAGAGACTCTTTTTTGTTATGTTTGTTCATTTGGTTTGTTCTTTAAATTCTATATATAAGTGAAATCATTTGGTATTTATCTTTCTCTGTATGATTTAGTGTCATCTTGGACACCATGTTGTCACAAATGACAAGATTTCCTTCTTTTTATAATGGTTGAGTAATATTTCGTGGTGTACGTGTGTATACACACACACACACACACACACACATCTTCTCTATCCATTTACCTACTGATGAACATTTAGATTGTTTCCATTTCTTAACTGTTGTAAATAATGCAGTGAACTTAGGGGTATGTATATCTTTCAAATTACTGTTTTCATTTTGTTTGGATAAATACTCAGGAGTGGAATTGCTGAGCAAGGCTAGTTCCTGACAAAGCTGGCTGCAATTTTTGGGGTGTTCCAGAGTTGAGAGGGTCAAGGTCAGTTATTTGGATGGTTGAAGAACTCAAGGGTTCCAGAGCTGGTGTTGGGCCACTGGTGGCAGAGCTGGTTCCTGGGCCAGCTAGGAGCTCAGGGGATCCTATAGGAGTTGGCCTGTTGTGCGTAGGTGGAGCTGTGCCCACATTCAGCTAGCTGCTTGATGTGGGATGTCCCAAGACTGGTACCTACTAACTGGTGAGTTAGGCCAGGTCCCAGTGTTATGACCTAGAGAGTGGATTCCAAAATGGTGCTTCCTAGAGCATTGTCCTTGTGTTTGAATAAGGGCCCAAATATGGCTCTGTCAGTGTCTCTGTCCCCAGTGTGAGTCCCAGAAGATTCCTGCTTCTCAGAGAGGCTCTCTAATAGCAAGTTGATCTCACCCAGGCTCCTTTTAAATTACTGCTTCTTCCCTTGGTCTTAGCTCATGTGAGAGTCTGTGCCCTTTAAGAGTAGAGTCTGTTTGTAGCTGCTCTCTGACTCCCAAAAGTATGCCCCACTAGTCTTCAAAGCCACTCATTCTGGGGACTCTAGATTGGGCAGCCTGACGAGGGTTGTACCCCTAGTTCCTTGGGGGAGAACTTCTGCAATTACAATGATCCCTTTTCCATTTGTGGCCTACCTGGGGGTATGGTTCTTTACTGCACTGTGTCTACCTTCCTTCCACCTGTCTTGATCCTTTTTATATCTTTAGTTTTGAAGATGACCTGCTAATCTTCAGGTCATTCTCATTGAGAGCTGCTCTGTAAATAGTTGTGAGTTTGGTGTGCCACTAAGAGGAGGTGACCTTCCAATCTTTCTATTCTCTGGCCATTCCCTAGTTATCCATTCTTGAACATTCAGTTTTATTGCTTTTAAAGCACCAGATTTTGGATTTCTCTCTTCTGTTTTCTCTTTCATTGATACCTGCTTTGATATTTATTATTCCTTCTGCGTCCTTTGATTTTAATTTTTCTCTTGTTCTAATTTTCTCCAGGTGGTGATTCAGATGACTGATCTGAACATTTCTTTTCATGTATATGCATTTAGTGCTGACATTTTGGGGTTCTTCTCTGTAGCCCTGTCCTCTGTGGCATTTTACCATATGATCTCTACCTGCCTTGATTTCCCTGGATTCAGCTCTTTTCTTAACTCATGGACTTTTATTGGTTATTTCTTGGCTTATCTACCCCCTTGCTTTTTCATGACCTTTGAATTATCTCAAAACAATTGAGTCATGGGATTCATCTCATTTTTTTCTTCTTTCTCAGTAATCACTGCCCATTGCCTGATGTCCTGTGTCTTGAAAATCAATTGTTAATATATTTTGTATGTGTGTCTTTGTTGCAGGGGGAGAGAGAGGAATTCTTTCAGGCAGGAGGGTAAATCTAGTTCATGTTATTTTATCTTAAATGGAAGGATAAATTTCCATCAGTTAAATATTTGCATGTAATATTTGCATGTAGTATATCCCAGGCACTGTGCTAGGAACATGAAGTATCATAGTGAGCAGTTTTTACAAGGGGTGAATAAATTGTGTGTGCGTACTAAGTTACTTCAGTTGTATCTGACTCTTTGCGACCCTGTGGACTGTAGCCCGCCAAGCTCCTCTATCCATGAAAATTTTCAGGCAAGAAAACTGGCGTGGGTTACCATTTCCTCCTCCAGGGGATCTTCCCAACCCAGGGATTGAACCCACATCTCCTGAGTCTGCTGCATTGGCAAGTAGATTCTTTACCACTGAGCCGCATGGGAAGCCCCATTTTGAGTGCAATTTTTTTAAATTTTTTCTAAATATTTTAATCTATAATTTTTTAAAAATCTATTTTCCTGTTAAAAACTTAAGTTGATTCGTTTTTATTGTTTTAAATAGCATTATAATGCTGCTTGATTTCTTTATCAATACTTACATGATTTTCTGCTCATTTCTTTAGGGTGTTTCCTTCAGATGAATTCCTTGAAATAGAATTACTTGTTTATAGAGTAAACCATTTTCCCTGAGATAACTTTATTGCAAAGATGTTAATTGTAATATAAAATTTTTAAAAGATATATATAATACTTCTATAAGAAAAGTTGTAAAATTTAAATAAGGGCCAGTAAGAATTCTTAAATAATTATAGAGAGAATATTTTCCTATATCTAGTATTATAAAGGTGTCAGTTTCCTATAAATTAATTTTGTATATTTAATGCACTCAATAAAAAATCACAACAGCAGTTCTTTTAACGTCTTTCAGAATTATTGTAAAGTTTTTCTGGAAATATAAATGGGGGGAGGATGTAGCAAAGATTTTTTGAAAGAAACAATTGAGATAGGGCATGGAAGAATTATAACAACCTTCGAAGTACTACTAAAATATTAAATTTCATTAAATACCACTAAAATATATTATAACACTACAATAATTAAGATAGTGAAATAGTATAAAACTCACCAGCTGACTGTGTGGGTGCATGTGTAATATCACCATTATTCATATATAACAGTCAAGCTCATTATTCACACATTCTACATTTGTGAGTGTTTCTGCTTGCTGAAACTTAGGTATAACCCCAAATCAGTGTTCATGTCACTTTCACATTCATTTTGGGCATGCACAGAGCTAGCTGCAAGGTGCTTGAGTCTCCCAAGGCCTGTGTTCCCAGCTGAGGTGTTAAAGAATACCCTGCTGTCTTTTGTAAGCTCTTCTGCTGTAGACATGTGTTCCTTTTATTGTGCCCCCCCCCTTTTTTTTTTGCATTTAAAGTATTTTCCTTGGTAATTTTGCTATTTAAAATGTCCCCAGAGCATAATGCCAGTAATAAAAAAACTAAAATGGAGTGAATCATATGTTAATAGTATATGAATTATCTCAATAATGATCTTGAAAAACTAAGGACAAATAACACATAAGTACCAGTTATATGGTAGAGAAAAACTTGATAAATTGAGCACTGAAAACAGAAGGAAAATGATAAGGGAAGAATATCAGTTGGCTTTGACTGTTCAAAATATAAGTTTCTAAATATTAATTACCAAAGCCAAGTGCTACCATATAGGATAATTGGCAACATCTTTAATAAAAAATGAAAATCATTACATATTTTAAGACAGTAAGAAAAATGATAATTTGAAAAATTAGTAAAGAACAAGACTAAATGATTCTTTTCAGGAACAATAATAGCTGGTACCTAGCTAATAGAAATGTTCAACTTCATTAATAATCAAGGAAATGAAAATTAATACAGTGAAATAGTATTGTTTCCCTATTAAATTTGACAGATCTTCAGTTCAGTTCAGTCTCTCAGTCATGTCCGATTCTTTGCGACCCCATGAATCGCAGCACGCCAGGCCTCCCTATGCATCACCATCTCCAGGAGTTCACTCAGACTCGCGTCCATCGAGTCCGTGATGCCATCCAGCCATCTCATCCTCTGTCATCCCCTTCTCCTCCTGCCCCCAATCCCTCCCAGCATCAGAGTCTTTTCCAGTGAGTCAAGTCTTCGCATGAGGTGTCAAAAGTACTGGAGTTTCAGCTTTAGCATCATTCCTTCCAAAGAAATCCCAGGGCTGATCTTTAGAATGGACTGGTTGGATCTCCTTGCAGTCCAAGGGACTCTCAAGAGTCTTCTCCAACACCACAGTTCAAAAGCATCAATTCTTCTGTGCTCAGCTTTCTTTATAGTCCAACTCTCACATCCGTACATGACCACTGGAAAAACCATAGCCTTGACTAGACAGACCTTTGTTGGCAAAGTAATGTCTCTGCTTTTTAATATGCTGTCTAGGTTGATCATAACTTTCCTTCCAAGGAGTAAGTGTCTTTTAATTTCATGGCTTCAATCACCATCTGCAGTGATTTTGGAGCCCAGAAATGCAAAGTCTGACACTGTTTCCACTGTTTCCCCATCTATTTGCCGTGAAGTGATGGGACTGGATGCCATGATCTTTGTTTTCTGAATGTTGAGCTTTAAGCCAACTTTTTCACTCTCTTCTTTCAATTTCATCAAGAAGCTCTTTAGTTTTTCTTCACTTTCTGCCACAAGGGTGGTGTCATCTGCATATCTGAGGTTATTGAGATTTCTCCTGGCAATCTTGTTTCCAACTTGTGCTTCCTTCAGCTGAGCATTTCTCACGATACACTCTGCATATAAGTTAAATAAGCAGGGTGACAATATACAGCCTTGACGTGCTCCTTTTCCTATTTAGAACCAGTCTGTTGTTCCATGTCCACTTCTGACTGTTGCCTCCTGACCTGCATACAGGTTTCTCAAGAGGCAGGTTAGGTGGTCTGGTATTCCCATCTCTTTCAGAATTTTCCACAGTTTATTGTGATCCACAGAGTCAAAGGCTTTGGCATAGTCAATAAAGCAGAAGTAGATGTTTTTCTGGAACTCTCTTGCTTTTTCGATTATCCAGCGGATGTTGGCAATTTGATGTCTGGTTGCTCTGCCTTTTCTAAAACCAGCTTGAACATCTGGAAGTTCACGGTTCACATATTGCTGTAACCTGGCTTGGAGAATTTTGAGCATTACCTTACTAGCGTGTGATGTGAGTGCAATTGTGCGGTAGTTTGAGCATTCTTTGGCATTGCCTTTCTTTGGGATTGGAATGAAAACTGACCTTTTCCAAAGTTTGGGTAGTACTGGTAAGAAAAAGTTTTTCCAGATGAAGCAATCTTTTCACACAGCAGTTAATATTTCTTGAAATTAGTCAAGAAGAAGAAATTTACTCAGAGATGTACAAAGATAATGATCCAAGTATTATTATTTATTATAGTGAAGAATTAGAAACAGTATATTTTTTAACAATATAAGATTGACTTAATGACTTATGATATAGTTATATATTTTAATATCACCTCTTAAAACTGTATTAAAAAGTTAATATCCCCTTAGAGCTTTTAGATTCCTCTACTTAGTACCATCAAAGGAGATTGCAAGCATGCATAAATGATAAGTAAAACGTTACCCTATGAAACTGTTAGTTGCTCAATTGTGTCTGACTCTTTGTGACCCATTGAACTGTACACTTCCAGACCTCTCTGTCCATTGAATTCTGCAGGCAAGAATACTAGAGTGGGTAGCCATTCTGTTCTCCAGGGCATCTTTTGAACCTGGATCTCCTGCATTGCAGGCAGACTCTTTACCACCTGACCCACCAGGGGAGCTACTAGGAATTCTAGGAGATCCTTGGTGACTCTAACATCTCTCCAATTGTATAAGTGATAATCTAAGTTCTGCAGTTATAATTTCATTCCCCAGTAGAGAATTTGGGATTTGCTACCAGTTCAGTCACTCAGTCGTGTCTGACTCTTTGCAACCCCATAGACTGGAGCATGTCAGGCCTCCCTGTCTGTCACCAACTCCCGTAATTTACTAAAACTCATGTCCATTGAGTCAGTGATGCCATCCAACCATCTAATACTTGGTTGTCCCCTTCTCAACCTGCCTTCCATCTTCCCAGCTTCAGGGTCTTTTCAAATCAGTCAGCTCTTCACATCAGGTTGCCAAAGTATTGGAGTTTCAGCTTCAATATCAGCCTTTCCACTGAGTATTCAGAACTAATTTTCTTTAGGATGGACTGGTTGGATCTCCTTGAAGTCCAATGGAATCTCAAGAGTTGTCTCCAATGCTACAATTCAAAAGCATCAATTCTTCAGTGCTCAGCTTTCCTTATAGTCCAACTCTCACATCCATATATGGCTACTGGAAAAACCGTAGCCTTGACTAGATGGACCTTTGTTGACAAAGTCATGTCTCTGCTTTTTAATATGCTGTCTAGGTTGGCCATAACTTTTCCTTCCAAGGAGTAAGCGTCTTTTAATTTCATGGCTGCAATCACCATCCGCAGTGATTTTGGAGCCCCTCCAAAAAAAGTCTGACACTGTTTCCACTGTTTCCCCATCTATTTGCTATGAAGTGATGGGACCAGATGCCATGATCTTGGTTTTCTGAATGTTGAGCTTTAAGCCAACTTTTTCACTCTCCTCTTTCACTTTAATCAAGAGGCTTTTTAGCTCCTCTTCACTTTCTGCCATAAGGGTGGTGTCATCTGTATATCTGAGGTTATTGATATTTCTCCTGGCATCTTGATTCCAGCTTGTGCTTCTTCCAGCCCAGCATTTCTCATGATGTACTCTGCATAGAAGTTAAATAAGCAGGGTGACAATATACAGCCTTGACGTACTCCTTTTCCTGTTTGGAACCAGTCACTTGTTCCATGTCCAGTTCTAACTGTTGCTTTCTGACCTTACCTTGAGAAATACAGATTTCACAAGAGGTAGGGCAGGTGGTCTAGTATTCCCATCTCTTTAATAATTTTCCAGACAGTTTGTGGTGGTCCACACAGTCAAAGGCTTTGACATAGTCAGTAAAGTAGAAATAGATATTTTTCTGGAACTCTCTTGCTTTTTCAATAATCCAACGTATGTTGGCAATTTGATCTCTGGTTCCTCTGCTTTTTCTAAAACTGGCTTGAACATCTGGAAGTTTACGGTTCACATATTGCTGAAACCTGGCTTGGAGAATTTTGAGCATTACTTTACTAGCGTGTGAGATGAGTGCAATTGTGCGGTAGTTTGAGCATTCTTTGGCATTGCCTTTCTTTGGGATTGGAATGAAAACTGACCTTTTCCAGTCTGTGGTCCCTGCTGAGTTTTCCCAAGTTGCTGGCATCTTGAGTGCAGCACTTTCACAGCATCATCTTTTAAGATTTGAAATAGCTCAACTGGAATTTCATCACCTCCACTAGCTTTGTTCGTAGTGATGCTTCCTAAGGCCCACTTGGCTTCGCATTTCAGGATGTCAGGCTGTAGGTAAGTGATCACACCATCATGATTATCTGGGTCATGAAGATCTTCTTTGTATAGTTCTTCTGTGTATTCTTGCTACCTCTTCTTAATATCTTCTGCTTCTGTTAGGTCCATACCATTTCTGTCCTTCATTGAGCCCATCTTTGCGTGAAATGTTCCCTTGGTATCTCTAATTTTCTTGAAGAGATCTCTAGTCTTTCCCATTCTATTGTTTTCCTCTATTTCTTTACGCTGATCACTGAGGAAGGCTTTCTTATCTGTCCTAGCTATTCTTTGGAACTCTGCATTCAAATGGGTATATCTTTCCTTTTCTCCTTTGCATTTTGTTTCTCTTCTTTTTGCAGCTATTTGTAAGGCCTCTTGAGACAGCCATTTTGCGATTTTGCCTTTTCAGAAAACGAAGATCATGGCATCCAGTCCCATCACTTCATGGGAAATAGATGGGGAAACAGTGGAAACAGTGTCAGACTTTATTTTTTGGGGCTCCAAAATCACTGCAGATGGTGACTGTAGCCATGAAATTAAAAGATGCTTACTCCTTGGAGACTAACCTAGATAGCATATTCAAAAGCAGAGATATTACTTTGCCAACTAAGGTCTGTCTAGTCAAGGCTATGGTTTTTCCTGTGGTCATGTATGGTTGTGAGAGTTGGACTGTGAAGAAGGCTGAGTGCTGAAGAATTGATGCTTTTGAACTGTGGTGTTGGAGAAGACTCTTGAGGGTCCCTTGGACTGCAAGGAGATCCAACCAGTCCATTCTGAAGATCAACCCTGGGATTCTTTGGAAGCAATGATGCTAAAGCTGAAACTCCAGTACTTTGGCCACCTCATGTGAAGAATTGACTCATTGGAAAAGTCTCTGATGCAGGAGGCGAAGGGGGCGACAGAGGATGAGATGGTGGGATGGCATCGCTGACTCGATGGACGTGAGTCTGAGTGAACTCCAGGAGTTGGTGATGGACAGGGAGGCCTGGCGTGCTGCGATTTATGGGGTCGCAAAGAATTGGACATGACTGAGAGACTGAACTGAACTGAATTTATTTCTTTTTCTTGGGGATGGTCTTGATCCCTGCCTCCTGTACAATGTCGCAAACCTCTGTCCATAGTTCTTCAGGCACTCTTATCAGGTCTAATCCCTTGAATCTGTTTGTGACTTCCACTGTATAATGATAAGGGTTTTGATTTAGGTCAAAGCTGACTGGTTTAGTGGTTTTCCCCACTTTTTTAAATTTAAGTCTGAATTTGGAAATAAGGAGTTCATGATCGGAGCCACAGTCAGCTCCCGGTCTTGTTTTTGCTGACTATATAGAGCTTTTCCATCTTTGGCTGCAAAGAATATAATCAGTCTGATTTCAGTGTTGGCCATCTGGTGATGTCCATGTGTAGAGTGTTTTCTTGTGTTATTTGAAGAGGGTGTTTGCTATGACCAGTGCGTTCTCTTGGCAAAACTCTATTAGCCTTTGCCCTGCTTCATTCCGTACTCCAAGGACAAATTTGCCTGTTACTCCAGGTGTTTATTGACTTCCTACTTTTGCATTCTAGTCCTCTATAATGAAAAGGATATCTTTTTTGGTTGTTAGTTCTAGAAGATTGTAGGTCTTTATAAAAACCATTCAGTTTCAGCTTCTTTAGCATTGTTGGTCGGGCATAGAGTTGGATTACATTGATATCGAATGGTTTACTTTGGAAAGAACAGAGATTATTCTGTCATTTTTGATATTTCATCCAGGCACTACATTTTGGACTCTTGTTTTCTGACACTACTCCATTTTTTCTATGGAATTCTTGCCCGCTGTAGTAGATACAGTGGTCATCTGAGTTAAATTCACCCATTCCAGTCTGTTTAAGTTGTCTGATTCCTAAAATATCAATCCTCACGCTTGCTGTCTCCAGTTTGACCACTTCCGGTATGCCTTGCAAATTTCACGGACCTAACGTTCCAGGTTCCTATACAATATTACTCTTTATAGCATCGGACTTTGCTGCTATCACCAGTCACATCCACAACTGTGTGCTGTTTTTGCTTTAGCTCCTTTTCTTCATTCTTTCTAGAGTTAGTTCTCCACTGATCTCCAGTAGCATATTGGGCACCTACCAACCTGGGGAGATCACGTTTCAGTATCCTATCTTCCTGCCTTTTCATACTGTTCATGGGGTTCTCAAGGCAAGAGTACTGAAGTGGTTTGCCATTCCCTTCTCCAGTGGACCACATTTTGTCAGAACTCTCCACCATGTTCTGTCCATCTTGGGTGGCCCTACACAGCACGGCTCATTTGGTTAGACGGGCTGTGGTCCATGTAATCAGATTGGTTAGTTTTCTGTGATTGTGGTTTTCAGTCTGTCTGCCCTCTGATGGAGAAGATTAAGAGGCTTATGGAAGCTTCCTGATGGGAGAGACTGACTGAGGGGGAACCTGGGTCTTGTTCTGATGGGCGGGGCCATGCTCAGTAACTCTTTAATCCAATTTTCTGCTGATGGGTGGAGCTGTGTTCCCTCCTTGTTATTTATCTGGACCCAAGCTATGGTGGAGGTAATGAAGATAATGGTCACCTCCTCCGGAAGATCCTGTGCATGTACTGCTATACTCATTGCCCGCAACCCTGAAGCAGGCCACCACCGACCCACGCCTCTGCTGGAGACTCCTGGGCACTCCGGGCAAGTCTGGGTCAGTCTTGTGGGGGTCACTGCTCATTTCTCCTGAGTCCTGGTGCACACAAGGTTCTGTTTTTGCCCTCCAAGAGTCTATTTCCCAGTCCTGTGCAAGTTCTGGCAGCTTTATGGTGGGGTCAATGGTGACCTCCTCTAAGAGGGCTTAGTACCCAAGTCTGCTGCACCCAGAGCCCCAGTCTGTGGCAGTCCACTGCAGACCCGTACCTCCATAGGAGACGCTCAAACACGGTTCTGACTCAGTTTCTGTGGGGACCCTGGGTCCTGGTGTGCACAAGGTTTGTTTGAGCCCTCTGAGCGTCTCTGGTGGGAATGGGGTTTGATTCTAAACATCAGTTCACCTCTCCTCCTGTTTTTTGGGGGCTTCTCCTTTGCCCTTGGGCGTGGGGTATCTCCTCACAGCCGCTCCAGTGCCACACAGCTGCCACTCCAGCGCCTGCCATCTTGCTGGGGTTTCTCTGACCTTGGATGTGGGGTATCTCCTCATGGCCACTCGAGCAAAGTGTAGCCGCAGCTCCTGACCTTGGACGTGCGGTATCTCCTCACCACCGCTCCAGTGCCATGCAGCCACCATTCCAGCGCCATGTGATTGCTACCAATTAAAGTGTGGATGTTTTATTTAGGAGGACCACTTTGAGGTTGTCATTTGAAGGTATATTGGGAGGCTGCTTTGGTCTCATGTCAGTTGAAAGGCATTTGGTAACCAACTAGTCTTTTCATAATTCCTGAGCATCAGTCCTACCCTTACATGGAGTTGGAAAGGCAAATGTGGTTCACCTTAATATAAAATTGTACATATTCAATTATATTTGATCTGCAAAAATAGAAGTTTCATATTTGCACACTAGGTTCTTATCAAGTAAGGGGATATGTAGTAGTAATCTGACATGTGTAAATCTGTGAATTTAAATGTTTTCATATTAAGGTCTTGTATAATGTATTTTATGTTTTATGTAGAGAAAATTCACATTTTAAGAGTTTTATGTCCAACATGTGTATTTTTGGAACTTTTTAATATACTATAAAAATCTTATTTAAAAGTTTTATTTTTTCTTCAACACAGAGAACTTCAGCTCAGAGAAAAGTCACCTAGGTTTCTAGGGAGGTAGAATGTCTTTCATCTTGCATGGAAAGACTATTTGATTCTATTTTCCTCTGCACACACACAAAATTATTGATTTCTATTATTTATATATAAATGATTAATTTTTTTCTGATACTGTATGAAATTTATTCAAAACAATTTTATTTTTACTCATAGGACTCAATATATTAATGATGCATATCAGGAAGTACTGGATCTACTATTGCCATTAAATCTTGAGGTGATGGTTGAGCGAAATTTATCATGGGAGTGGTTCCAGGAAGTTCCTTGTTTCAATGTAAATGCTCAGCTAAAGCCCATGGAGGTAACTTTTGAATACTTATTGATGTATCTTTTGTTGGTTAAAAATTATTGTTTGGGGACATAAGTCATTTTGTATGTACAAGTTATGTAAAAATACCTCGGTCAGAAAAGAGATAGTAGCTCATGTGTATAAACTAGAATGCATTGAATGTTGATCTTTTCTTTTTTCTTTTTTTGTAAAAAGATTTTTTTTATTAAAAAAATTATTTATTTTTTAACTGATGGATAATTAAGTTACAGAATTTTATTGTTTTCTGTCAAAACTCAACATGAATCACCCATAGGTATACATATATGCCCTCCCTTTTGAACTTCCCTCCTAAATTCCCTTCGAATCCCATCCCTCTAGGTTGATACAGAGCCCCTGTTTGAGTTTCCTGAGCTATACAACAGATTCCTATTGGCTTCTCTATTTTACATATGGTAATGTAAGATCCATGTTACTCTTCCCATATATCTCACCTTCTTCTCCCCTCTCCCCATGTCCATGAGTCTATTTTCTATGTCTATTTCTCCATTCAGTTCAGTTCAGTTCAATTGCTCATTCATGTCCAACTCTTTGTGACCCCATGAACTGCAGCACACCACGCCTCCCTGTCTATCACCAACTCCTGTAGCATACCCAAACTCATGTCCATTGAGTTGGTGATTATAATCCAACCATCTCATCCTCTGTGGTCCCTGTTTCCTCCTGCCCCCAATCTTTCCCAGCATCAGGGTGTTTTCCAATGAGTTAGCTCTTCGCATCAGGTGGCCAGAGTATTGGAGTTTCAGCTTCAACATCAGTCCTTCCAGTGAACACCCAGGACTGATCTCCTTTAGGACGGACTGGTTGGATCTCCTTGCAGTCCAAGAGACTCTCAAGAGTCTTCTCCAACATCACAGTTCAAAAGCATCAATCCTGTTGTGCTCAGCTTTCTTTATAGTACACCTCTCACATCCATACATGACCACTGGAAAAACCATAGCTTTGACTGCTGCTACGTCACTTCAGTTGTGTCCGACTCTGTGTGACCCCATAGACGGCAGCCCACCAGGCTCCCCCGTCCCTGGGATTCTCCAGGCAAGAACACTGGAGTGGGTTGCCATTTCCTTCTCCAATGCATGAAAGGGAAAATTGAAAGTGAAGTCGCTCAGTCATGTCTGACTCTTGGTGACCCCATGGACTGCAGCCTACCAGGCTCCTCCATCCGTGGGATTTTCCAGGCAAGCGTACTGGAGTGGGTGGCCGTTGCCTTCTCTAGCCTTGACTAGACCACTGGAAAAACCATAGCCTTGACTAGACGGACCTTTGTTGGCAAAGTAATGTCTCTGCTTTTGAGTATGCTGTCTAGGTTGGTCATAACTTTCCTTCCAAGGAGTAAGCGTCTTTTAATTTCATGGCTGTACTCACCATCCGCAGTGATTTTGGAGCCCAGAAAAACAAAGTCAGCCACAGTTTCCCCATCTATTTCCAGTGAAGTGATGGGACCAGATGCCCTGATCTTGGTTTTCCAAATGTTGAGCTTTAAGCCAACTTTTTCACTCTCCTCTTTCACTTTCATCAAGAGGCTCTTTAGTTCTCCGCTTTCTGCCATAAGGGTGGTGTCATCTGTATACCTGTGCTTATTGATATTTCTCTAGGGAATCTTGATTCCAGCCTGTGCTTCCTCCAGCCAAGCATTTCTCACAATGCACTCTACATATAAGTTAAATAAGCAGGGTGATAATATAGCCTTGATGTACTCCTTTTCCTATCTGGAACCAGTCTGTTGTTCCATGTCCAGTTCTAACCGTTGCTTCCTGACCTGCATACAGGTTTCTCAAGAGACAGGTCAGGTGGTCTGGTCTTCCTGTCTCTTTCAGAATTTTCCACAATTTACTGTGATCCACAGAGTCAAAGGCTTTGGCATAGTCAATAAAGGAGAAATAGATGTTTTTCTGGAACTCTCTTGATTTTTTGATGATCCAGTGGATGTTGGTAATTTGTTCTCTGGTCCCTCTGCCTTTTCTAAAACCAGCTTGAACCACGGTTCACATATTGCTGAAGCCTGGCTTGGAGAATTTTGAGCATTGCTTTACTAGCGTGTGAGATGAGTACAATTGTGTGGTAGTTTGAGCATTCTTTGGCATTGCCTTTCTTTGGGATTGGAATGAAAACTGACCTTTTCAAGTCCTGTGGCCTCTGCTGAGTTTTCCAAATTTGCTGGCATATTGAGTGCAGCACTTTCACGGCATCATCTTTTAGAATTTGAAATAGCTCAATTGGAATTCCATCACCTCCACTAGCTTTGTTCGTAGTGATGCTTCCTCCGGCCCACTTGACTTCACATTCCAGGATGTCTGGCTCTAGGTGAGTGATCACACCATCGTGATTGTCTGGGTTGTGAAGATCTTTTTTGTACAGTTCTTCTGTGTATTCTTGCCGCCTCTTCTTAATATCTTCTGCTTCTGTCAGGTCCATACCGTTTCTGTCCTTTATCAAGCCCATCTTTGCATGAAATGTTCCTCTGGTATCTCTAATTTTCTTAAAGAGATCTCTGGTCTTTCCCATTCTGTTTTCCTCCATTTCTTTTCATTGATCACTAAGAAAGGCTTTCTTATCTCTCCTTGCTATTCTTTGGAACTCTGCATTTAGATGGGTATATCTTTCCTTTTCTCCTTTGCTTCTTGCTTCTCTTCTTTTCACAGCTATTTGTAAGGCCTCTTCAGACAGCCATTTTGCTTTTTTGCATTTCTTTTTCTTGGGGATGGTCTTGATCCCTGTCTCCTGTACAGTGTCACGAACCTCATTCCATAGTTCATCAGGCACTCTATCTATCAGATCTAGGCCCTTAAATCTATTTCTCACTTCCACTGTATAATCATAAGGGATTTGATTTAGGTCATACCTGAATGGTCTTGTGGTTTTCCCCACTTCCTTCAATTTAAGTCTGAATTTGGCAATAAGGAGTTCATGATCTGAGCCACATTCGGTTCCCCGTCTTGTTTTTGCTGACTGTATAGAGCTTCTTCATCTTTGGCTACAAAGAATATAATGAATCTGATTTCAGTGTTGGCCATCTGGTGATGTCCATGTGTAGAGTCTTCTCTTGTGTTGTTGGAAGAGGGTGTTTGCTATGACCAGTGCATTCTCTTGGCAAAACTCTGTTAGCCTTTGCCCTGTTTCATTCTGTACTCCAAGGCCAAATTTGCCTGTTACTCCAGGTGTTTCTTGACTTCCTACTTTTGCATCCAGTCCCCTATAATGAAAAGGACATCTTTTTTATATGTTCATTCTAGAAGGTCTTGTAGGTCTTCATAGAACTGTTCAACTTTGCTTCTTCAGCGTTCTTGGTCTTAACATCGACCTGGATTACCATGATATTGAATGGTTTGCCTTGGAAAATAAATTGTTAAATATCGTTTTTCTACATTCCGTAAAAGTGTGTTAGAATATGATATTTATCGTTCTCTTTCTGACTTACTTCACTCTGTATAATAGGTTCTAGGTTCATCCACCTCATTAGAACTGACTCAAATGTGTTCTTTTCTATGGCTGAGTAATATTCTATTGTGTATATGTACCACAACTTCTTTATCCGTTCATCTGTCGATGGATATCTAGGTTGTCCATGTTCTAGCTATTGTGGAATACATGTGTCTTTTTCAATTTTGGTTTCCTCGGGGTATGTGCCTAGGAGTGGGATTTCTCGGTCATATGGTGATTTTATTCCTAGTTTTTTAAAGGAATCTCTATACTGTCTTCCCTAGTGACTGTATTCATTTACAGTGCAAGAGTGTTCCCTTTTCTCCAAACCCTCTCCAGCAGTTATTGTTTGTAGATTTTTGATGATGGCTCTCTGACCCGTGTGAGGTGATACCTCATTGTAGTTTTTATTTTTATTTCTCTAATAATGTGTGATGTTAGCATCTTTTCATGTGTTAGTTAGCCGTCTGTATGTCTTCCTTGGGGAAAAGTCTGTTTAGGTCTTTCTGCCACTTTTTGATTGGGTTATTTGTTTTTCTAGCATTGAGTTGTATGAGCTGCTTGCATATTTTGAAAGCTAATCCTTTGTCAGTTTCATTTGCTTTTATTTTCTCCCATTCTGAGGGTTATTTTTTACTTTGCTTATAGTTTCCTTTGCTGTGTATAAGCTTTTAAGTTTAATCAGGTCCCACTTGTTTACATTTGTTTTTATTTCCATTACTCTAGTGGGTGGATTGGAGAAGGCAATGGCAACCCACTCCAGTACTCTTGCCTGGAAAATCCCATGGACGAAGGAGCCTGGTAGGCTGCAGTCCATGGGGTCGCTAAGAGTCGGCACGACTGAGCCACTTTACTTTCACTTTTCACTTTAATGCATTGGAGAAGGAAATGGCAGCCCACTCCAGTGTTCTTGCCTGGAGAATCCCAGGGATGGGGGAGCCTGGTGGGCTGCCGTCTATGGGGTCGCACAGAGCGGACACGACTGAAGCGACTTAGCAGCAGCAGCAGCAGCAGTGGGTGGATCATAGAGGATCTTGCTTTGATTTATGTCATTGAGTGTTCTGTCTATATTTTGCTCTAAGAGTTTTATAATTTCTGGTCTTAGGTTTAAGTCTTTAATCCATTTTGAGTTTATCTTTGTGTGTGGAGTTAGGAAGTGTTCTAATTTCATTTTTTTACATGTAGCTGTCCAGTTTTTCCAGCACCATTTATTGAAGAGTCTGTCTTTGCCCCCTTTTATATTCTTTCCTCCTTTGTCAAAAATAAGATACCCATAGGTGCATGGGTTTATTTCTGGGCTTTCTATCTTGTTCCATTGGTCTATATTTCTGTTTTTGTGCCAGTAACATACTATCTTTATGACGGTAGCTTTCACTTATGGTTTTCTCAGGGTGTATGCCCAGTAGTGGGATTGTTGGGTTATGAGATAGTTCTGTTCCTAGCTTTTTAAGGAATCTCCATACTGTTCTCCATAGTGGCTGTATCAATTTACATTCCCACCAGCAGTGCAAGAGGATTCCCTTTTCTCCACACCCTGTCAAACACTTATTGTTGGTAGATTTTTTTGATGAGGACTATTCTGACCAGTGTTAAGTGATATCTCATTGCAGTTTTGACTTGCATATCTCTAATAAATGAGTGATGTTGAGCATCTTTCTGTATGATTATTAGCCATTTGAATGTCTTCTATGGAGAAATGTCTGTTTAGTTCATCTACCCATTTTTTGACTGGGTTTTTTGTTTTCCTGATGTTGACCTGTGTGAGCTGCTTGTATATTCTGGAGGTTAATCCTTTGTCAGTTTTGTTTGCTATTATTTTCTCCCATTTTGAGGGTTATCTTTTAATCTTGATGATTGTTTCCTTTGCTGTGCAAAAGACTTTAAGTTTATTTAAGTCCCATTTGTTTATTTTTGTTTATTTCCATTACTGTAGGAGGTGGGACAAAGAAAATCTTGCTGTTATGTATGCTGAAGTGTGTACTGCCTGTGTTTTCGTCTAAGAGCTTTATAGTTTCTGGGCTTATGTTTAAGTCTTTGATCCATTTTGAATTCATTTTTGTGTATGGTGTTAAACGAAGTGTTCTGGATTTATTATTTTGTATTATTTCATATTTGTCAATTGAGGGGCTTACTAACCAAAAGAAATACAGAGTAGCTACATGGATACTTTAAGATGAAAGTTCCTTTTAAAGGCTTAAAACTAGTAGGCTAATTGCTGCATTCATAACGAAGTTTATCATTCATAGCTTCTGATATTGATACTAGCATTTAATTTAGTTCTGTATTTCACAGGGTACTAAAGAATACGTGGTCATTTAGAAAATGAAACATTCAGTTAATAGAATTATCTAATGTGTTAAAAGTTGGTTTTGCAGGGGTTTGAAATGAAAGTTTTTCTTGTATAAAAATTTTTCGCTACATGAAGTAGTAATGTTGAAATGGTCAAATCTTAATTTTTTAACAGTTCATTCTTAGTCAAGAAGATATAACGACCATTTTTAAAACATTATATGGCAACATATGGTATGAAGGTGATAGTGCTTCACATGAAGTAACAAAAGATCAGTCCAGCATTACTAGTGGTGCTACTACTGCTTCACACCATCCAGCAGGTATGTCTTAACCTTAAATTAGTCCCCCTCTTCCTTCCTTCTGTCCTTCCTTTCATTCTCCCTAATTGTACGTTTGGGTAAAATAAGATTTATAAACCTTTTCTATCTAGCTAATCTTACTCAAGTAGTTCTGATTTATCTGTTAGTAGTCATTCTGTTTATTTTTTTTCTTTGAATCAAATTTTTTTCTTGTTATCCTAACTCCCCTTAAGTTCCTATTTTTCAGTTTTCAAGTTTTCTCCTCATCCTTTCTCTTCTCCCTTGTTCCTAGTGAAGCATATGTTCCAATGGAATATTTCATATTAATATTAGAAGTATCAAAATACTAGCAGTCTCAAAAGAGGATGTTCATTAGTGATGGACTCCAGCAAATATTTAGAGGATACATGGATAAAATAGAGCAGAGGGAATCGTAACTCAGTAGAAGGCTGCATCCAATGTTGGATTTAATTTATTATGTAGAAACCTAACTAGGGTCTAAGTTCAATACCAGCACATAAAGAAATTGGGTTAATTAGAACTACTAGATGATTTTACTTCACTAGAGTAAATTCTCCTCATTCTGGTATTTTGGGGGAACCCCAAGTCTCCCTACCTCAAACTGAAATCTACTAGTTTACAAGATCCCCACTTCCCAAGGCCTGACATATTGCACAGCTTTTCCAGTCAGAATCCCAGCAAAGAAACAACCTTGAAGTGAAGTGAAGTGAAGTCGCTCAGTCGTGTCCGACTCTTTGCGACCTCATAGACTGCAGCCTGCCAGGCTCCTCTGTCCATGGGATTTTCCAGGCAGCAGTACTGGAGTGGATTGCCATTTCCTTCTCCAGGGGATCTTCCCAAACCAGGGCTCGAACCCAGGTCTCCCACATTGTAGACAGACGCTTTACCATCTGAGCCACCAGGGAAGTCCCAGAAACAACCTTACATTTATTTATAACATTATAGGAATCATCATTCTTACTAGCTGGAATAACCAACCCAGTACTTTATAGTTAAATATTAATGGTCAGATATAAAGAAAATCATAAGAACCCAAGCATAAAAGCAGACAAGATAAACAGAGTAGTGTTTCTCTAATGAGACAAAAATAATTGGAAGAAAGAAAAAGAGAGTGTGAACAGAAAACTAACTAATTCATAAAAACAGAAATCTAAGAGTATAAGAACTGCATGCTACCATCACTACCTTCTGTCTTCCTAAGATACGAAAGAGTTCTTAAAAGAGAACTCTATAAAACTAAGTAAATATTGAAACAAATTCTTGGATATAAAGAATCTACCCAGCTTCCAGCTGATTGAATACTCTCCATGCAAACACATTTTCGTGAAATGTCAGAACAACAGAAGTAATATTGAAGAATACTAGGCTGCCTGTTAGGGCTTAGGAAAAAAAAGTGAGTGGAATCAGATTCATCATGAATGAAACTGGATGGGATGGGATTGATGGAGGATAAAAGACAGTGGGGTAATATTGGAAAATATATTTTTAAGGAAGATAATTTTGAAGTTAGGATTCCATATGTGGTCAAACAGTCATCCAAATGTGAAAACAATTTTTAGATTTCCAGTGACTCTAAGTTTACTTTCTTTATACCCATTCAGGTACAGCTCATTTTATTGCACTTCATTTTTATTGTGTTTCTCAGACATTGCATTTTTTACAAATTAAAGGTTTGTGGCAACCCTGAGTCAAGAAAGTCTATCTGGGTGCCACTTTTCTAACAAAATTAGTTTTTAATTAAGGTATATATATTTTAAAAACATAATGCTATTGCATTATTGTAGACTATAATATAGTATAAACATAACATTTTATATGCACTGGAAAACCAGTTTGTGTGACTTGCTTTGTTGTGGTATTCATTTTATTGTAGTAGTCTGGCACCAAACTTGCAGTGTCTGAGGTATGCTGGTAGTTTGAAAATATATTCTAGCAAAGCAAATAAGGGGAATCCAGGAAAGGGGAAAACATGGGATTCAAATACAGAGAACATTAAAAAGGAATCCCCAAATTATCTGTTACTGGGCTAGAAAGTGCTTGGTTTTCATTTAAAAAGCAATTTAGAATGCTTTAAGAAAAAAAGGACAAATGTCTTAAGAAAAATGACATAAATTCTATGTAACATGTAGAATGAGGTATTAACTCTGCCACATTAAGTAATATGGGAGAGGAAGACATGTTTTCTGTTCCAAAGAAGGGAGAAATATATATAGTACATTCTGTTGCAGAAGTGAAGTAAACTAAGTTTTGCATGATTTTGAGCCATTTTTAGAATGTGTGAAAAGATACTGTTTTTGTTTTTGTTTTTTTTTTCCTTGAGAGATGCATGTGTTGTGTTGCAGCAACAGAGGAAGTAAATGATGCCTAGCAGGTAAAGAATCCACCTGCAATGCAGGAGATGTGGATTTGATCCCTGTGTCTGGAAGATCCCCCAGAGAAGGAAATGGCAACCCACTCCAGTTATTCTTGCCTGGGAAATTCCATGGACAGAGAAAAGCCCGGCAGGCTACAATCCAGAGAGTCAAAAAGAGTTGGATATTACTGAGTGATTGAGCACACATTAGTCTCTTCGTTTAAAATACTGAGATTTTTCAGCCTCAATACTGAGATTTTTCAGTGTAGCAGTCTTGCGTAATTGTGTTGAACTTCTTCCTAAGTATGTTTTTTTATGCTACCGCAAATATTTTTAAAAGTATATTTCTCAGTTATTACTGATACAATTGATATTTGCATAGTAACCCTATATCTTGTTAAAAATGCTAAATTGATTTCTTAATTCTAGTAATTTGTTGGAGACTTCTTAGGGTTTTCTATGTAGTCAGTCATGCTGAGAAAGGCATTTTTACTTTCTACTGTGTAGAAATTATATATAAATAATTTTGTGATAATAAACTCTACAACTTACATGAGATGTAAAAATTTTTGGAAAAAGTCACCAAAACTGACATAGGATGAAATAGAAATAAGATGAGTAGTTCTGCATCTATTAAAAGAGTTGAACTTCAGTGGTGAATTTTGTTAAACATTAAAGTAAGATACCAGTGTTAAACCTTTTGGAAAATAGAGGAGGAGGGAATACTTCCTTAGTCATTTTATAAAGCAAGCATTAGCCTGATACCAAAAATCCAAATAAAAAATAAAAAACAACTTTGAGGAAAGAATATTGCACCTAATATCCCTAATGAACACAGGAATAAAAATTCTTAACAGCATAGCATACTAAATCCAGCAATAAGCATAGAGGATTTGTCATTTGACTTAGACTTATACTGAAATGCAGAGTTCATTTAACCCTCAAAAATCAATTAAGGTAATACCAAATTAAGAGAAAAAGGAGAAAAAATTATATCTCCTGAATAGATGCAGGAAAAGCATTTGATAAGTCACCTATTTGTGATAAAAACTAGAAATATCTAAAAGGCATATTTAATGGTGAAGTGGAAAGTTTTCCATCTAAAATAGGAACAGAGCAAGAATGTCCACGATCACATTCCTGTTCAACTAGTAATCACTGACAGAGCAATACAGCCAAGAGAAGGATTACTAGGTCTCAGAATCCATTTAATATGTACCATGTGTATATAATACCTTGCTCCAAAATATGAAATGTAGGAAAGATTGAATTTTGGATCCTTTTGGTTAGTGGAACATTTAAAAAATGTCATCTAAAGCATCTTGTTTGGTTTTAGTTTTTTTGAAGTAAAATTTAAATACAAAACACGTATGCCAGTTACTCTGGTCTGCATTTTACACATGCTATTTTCCTGAATTGCCAAAACAGACCCAGGGGTTAGTTCTTTTATTCTCATTTCACAAAAATTAAACCAAGAGTTTATTAAAAGTAAACCAGGAGTTTATTTTATACTCCCAGATTATTATGTAAAGAATGCTAACCCTGGAGTTAAGTGAGTTCAACATCTGAATTTTTTAATCTTTTTGAATTTTTTGAAAAATATTATGTTATACCCATTTATTTAATAATTACGTTAAATTTACTTTAATTCTATTGTAATGAGTTCTACCATTCCTGATCTTTTTCTTTTATCCACTAACTAATTTTTCCAAGGAACAACTGTAGTGACAGCTGCTGTGGTAGAAGTACATGCACATGCTTCTCAAGTTAAGACAACACTAAATATGAGTTTCAGAACTGATTATCTCACCATGGTACTGTACAGTCCAGGTCCTAAACAGGTAAGCTGAAGAAGAAAAACTATATTTTTGCTGTTTCCTGTGTTTTGTTGTATCTGTTCCTTTGAGAAAAATTGTTGCACTTTTCACGTTAATATTTAACTATTTGCCTTTTAAAATGAGTTTTCTTACATATAGCCTTTGATATGAAAAATGATATTTTAAAGTTAATATATGCCTTTCATTATGAGCTCTTGGAAATAGAGAATGTGGTATTTCATATCTTAAAATATATTTTAAATTTTTGTGTAAAATTTGTATTGATTTCTTTTTTCTCAGACTTCCTTTACAGATATTCGTGATCCTTCTCTGATACTTGCTGAATTTAAGTTGGAGAATATTATAAGCACTTTAAAAGTGTGTACAGATGACTCAACATTTTCTTCCTTCTCATTAAAAAACTGTATTTTAGATGATAAAAGGCCCCATATCAAGAAGGCAACTCCTAGGTAATAGTGTTTTAAATTTTTATTGAGCAATGGTTGGTATATTTTACAGAACTTGCTCTCAAAATTGCATTTTCTGCATGTATCCTGAAATCTTCAAAGCTTTAATGCAATTGATTCCATAGTTCTCAGTCAACATTTTAAATGCCCTGTTTATGTGCTATTTTTGCTGAATGGTTGAATAGAAAACAAGAGTTAAATAGAAATAATCAGTGTAATTAAATTGGTTTTAAATTAATCTCTATTACCTGAATCATTAATCCATACAATCGTAATGGGTAATATATGAAAATTTGTGGAAAAAATATGCTGAGATTTCAAAATTCTGATAATTTCTTAAGGATATACTTCCTATATTATGAAACAGTTGTGCTCCTGAAGTCTGTAAATTTATTATTTCTCTTATCTTACTAAGGGAAATGACTTCAAAACATTGGCTTGCTGTCGGTGAAAGCAATGAGAGACCTTTGAGTTTTATTGGTATATTTGATTATGTGCAGGACACTCACAGGAATTGTGATTGTGTTTTTCAGAATGATAGGACTGACAGTTGGGTTTGACAAAAAGGACATGATGGATGTAAGGTATAGGACAATCCGAGATGGTTGGGTGGCTGATATAGTCCTTCAAGAAATGTATATTTGTGCAAGTGTGGAATTTCTGCTGACAGTTGCAAATGTCTTTCTTGAGGCCTACACTACAGGCACTGCTGTAGAAACCAATGTTCAAACATGGTCTGCTAAAGAAGAAGGTTAGTTACTGGCTAAAATATTCCATATCTGTTACTGAAGTGCTATAATAACACTTAGCTTGATTATCCTTCTAGATGATGAGGTTAAGTGGATCAGTAAGTTAGAAATCTTTATTTTTCAGAGGTAAGAGGAAAATTTAAATGTGTTTTCTGATAAGATAGTTTCTGTATTTTTCAAGGTACAAGTAGATAGATACTGGGTTCAACAATTATGAGACCAATGTTAAAATAAGTAATTATACTTCTTTGAAGACAATAATTTGAAAGATTTTCTTGGAAGGAGACAATAATGATACAATGACTCCTTTTCATAATTAAAGATAGTATTTTAACTTAAACTTGTCTTTTATTTATATGCTTATTTTTGCTTTCTGGCCAGGCCACTCAAGCAGGGATTGAACTCAGGCTCCCTGCAGGGAAAGTGTAGAGTCTTACCTACTGGACCCCACAGAGAAGTCCCTAAAGTTCTTTTATTCTTGCTACATTTATAATTTTCTGTTATCTTTTATATATTTCATTCCTTGTAGTGTAGTAGAAAGAGTGTCAAGCTAAGAGTTAGAAACTAGGTTTATTTTTAGCTCTGCCATTAAATAGTAGAGATTCCCCCTCACATTTTAAAATATTCTAATGGCTATGAGTTCTTTAAATCTTACAGTAGGAGAATTGCAGTAAATTCTTTTGGGATCTAAGTATTTTTATTTTGCTTTTTACTTCAAATGGAGATATCATTTTCCTATAAATAATTTTTCATAATATAAAAAAGATTTACAGCTATTTTAAGACATTGTCTGTGTTTTTATTTTAGTACCTAAACAGCAATCAGAAAAGTGGGAAATGAATATCACTATTAAAAATCCTGAAATTGTGTTTGTCGCTGATATGACAAGAAATGATGCTCCTGCCTTAGTCATTACAACACAGTGTGAAATATATTGGCTAGGTGACTTTGAAAATGATACAATGACTGCTGCCATTAAAGATCTCCAAGTGAGAGCATGCCCATTTCTTCCAGTCAAGAGAAAAGGAAAAATCACTACTGTGAGTTTTCTATTTATTTGTCAGCGTAATTGTAAACTGTTTTATATTTAGTGTGTATCACTTTAGGAAAGTAGCTACATACTCTCCAACCTTATTCTATAAAATACTTTTCTTTCGTCTTGGAGAGCCTAATTTAGATTATTATTGCACCAGCTTTTAAACTCTCTTTTCATTTTTTCCATCTGTTCCTCATTGTTGTGTGTATTTATGGGAACAGTCACACTGAGAAGTTGATTTTATCTAAATACTTCTCAGTGAAGACTTTACTCTGACTTTCTTTCCATGTCAATTCCACACTGCTTTTAGGCGGTTAAGACTTTGTACCAATTGTTTGTTGTGTTGTTTCAGTTTATTTTCATTTTTTCTCCTATCTAGACTTAGTTTTCTGAGATGTGCTACTTGCTTTTCTCCCTATGGCTTATTTGAACCGTCAGTCATGTGCTCTGACATGCTTCCCGTTTGTATTTTATTTTCTAGTATCCTCTTGGCCTTCTTCCTCTTCATAACTGATTAAAATTTGTTTCTTCAAAGATATCTTTTCAAGTTAACTGTCTGACTCCTGGTACTCTTATAAAATAAAACGCTTATGAAAATGTACCACAACTTTTTTATCCTTTTATCTGTCAATGGACATCTAGGTTGCTTCCATGTTCTAGCTATTGTAAATAGTGCTGCAATGAACAGTGGAACGCATGTGTCTTTTTCAGTTTTGGTTTCCTCAGGGTATGTGCGTAGGAGTGGAATTGCTGGGTCATATGGTGATTTTTTTCCTAGTTTTTTAAGGAATCTCCATACTGTCTTCCATAGTGGCTGTATCCATTTACATTCCCACCAACAGTGCAAGAGCATTTGTCTGTTGTAACCTTTTCTTTGTTTTTCTACTTTTGTTCATTTGATTCTTCTCTCTCTTTTTTCTTATTGAGTCTGGCTAATGGTTTATCTTCTCAAAGAACCAGCTTTTCATTTTATTAATCTTTTCTGTTATGTCTTTCATTTCTTTTTCATTTATTTCTTGGACCTTTATTATTTCTTTCCTTCTACTAATTTTGGGTTTTTTTTTGTTCTTCTTTTTCCATTTGTTTTAGGTGTAAAGTTAGGTTGTCTATTTGATATATTTCTTGTTTCTTGAGGTAGGATTGTATTGCTATAAGCGTCCCTCTTAGGACTGCTTTTGCTGCATCCCATTAGGTTTTAGAGTTGTCATGTTTACATTGTCATTTATTTCTAGAAGTTTTTTGATTTCCCTTTTGATTTCTTCAGTAACCTATTGGTTATTTAGAAATGTGTTGTTTAATCTCCATGTGTTTGTTTTTCTTACAGTTTTTTCTTGTAATTGATATCTAGTCTCATAGCGTTGCTGTCAGAGAAGATGCTTGACACGGTTTCAGTTTTCTTAAATTAACTGAGATTTGATTTGTGACCCAAGATGTGGTCTGTCCTGGAGAATGTTCCATGTGCACTTGAGAAGGTGTATTCTTCTGCATTTGGATGGAATGTCCTGAAGATATCAGTGAGATCCATCTCATCTAATGTATCATTTAAGACTTGTGTTTCTTTTTAATTTTCAGTTTTGATGATCTGTCCATTGGTGAGAGTGGGGTGTTAAAGTCTCCTATTATTACTGTGTTACTGTCAATTTCTCCTTTTATGTCTGTTAGTGTTTCTCTTATGTACTGAGGTGCTCCTATGTTGGGTGCATAGATATTTACAGTTGTTATGTCTTCCTCTTGGATCAACCCCTTGATCAATCAATGTAGTGTCCTTCCTTATCTCTTGTAATCTTTATTTTAAGGTCTGTTTTGTCTGATATGAGGACTGCTACTTCAGCTTTCTTCTGCTTTCCATGTGCAAGGAGTATATTTTTCCATCCTCTCACTTTCCGTCTATATGTGTCTTTAGGTCTGAAGTGGGTTTCTTATAGACAGCATATATATGTATCTTGTTTTTGTATCCATTCAGCCAATCTTAATTTTTTTTTTTTTAACTTACTGTGTTTGTGGTCTTTTCCCTGGGTAAAAGGTTGAATTCTTTCTTCCTTTTGGTTTCTGCCCTCCTATGTTTGGTGCAGTGGTTTGTGTAAGCTTCCTATAGGCTGAGATTTGTGATGAGTTTTTGTTCCTTCCTTTGTTTGCTTTTCCTCTGATGGGCAAGGGTGAGTGAGGTGGTAATCCTGTCTGCTGGTGATTGGGTTTGTATTTTTTTTGTTTGTTGTTTAGATGAGGCATCCTGCACAGGGTGTTACTGACGGTTGGGTGATGCCAGGTGTTGTACTTAAGTGGTTTCCTTTGTGTGAGTTCTCATTATTTGGTACTCCATAGGGTTAGTTCTCTGGTGGTCTAGGGTCTTGGAGTCAGTGTTTCCACTCCAGAGGCTCAGGGCTTGATCCCTGGTCAGGAAGGAAGATTCCACAAGTGGTTTGTATGGCATTAAGTAAGATTAAAAACAAATACCCCAAAATGAGAAACCAAAGATGAACGCCAGACAAATGGCAGTTATAAAATCAGGCAAATAATAATTAAAATGATGCAATATACATATACACCCATAAGCAAAGTCAAAACAGTTCAACAAAAATACAGTACAGTGATTGACCTGGTGAACAAAGGAAATAAAAAATTACCTTTACCTGTTAAGAACAAAACTAACTAAAGCATAAACTAGAAAACAAAACTAAGCAAGGTGCCAAGTATGCAATAAAGCAAAGAAAAGAAAACTAACACATATATTGAGAGGAAAGGAAAGAAAGAATAGATATGCAAAGTTAAATACAGGTAGAGGAAGAAGATTTAAATACATTAAAGATTAACTGCAAGGGGAAAAGAACAGTAGGAAAGGCAAACAAATAAATAAATGTAGAGAAAAAAATAATAGGTTTAAAAAATTAAAATTATAAAAAAGAGCAAAGAAAAAAAAAGACATAAAGGAAGGAGAAAGAAAAAAGGAAAACAGAACTGCAAAATCCCAACACAGAGTCAGAGGTTTATAACAACAATAAGAAGTGTGACTGAATATACACATACGCATTACACCCATAAGCAAAATCAAAACAGTCCAACAAAAATAAAGTACAATAGATTGACCCCGTGAACAAAGGAAATCAAGAGTTATATCTACCAGTTAAGAACAAAACTAACTAAAGCAGAAACTGGAAAATGAAACTAAAGGAAGACGCAAGTTGGGGAATAAAGCTATGAAAGTAAAGCTAACAAATGTTTGACAGGAAAGAAAAGAAAGAATAAATATGCAAAGTTAAATACAGGTAGATGGAGAAGACATATACATTAAAGATTATCTGGAAGGGGAAAGGAACAGTATGAAAAGCAAACAAAGGAATAAATGTATAAAAAATAATAATAGGTTTTAAAAAATAAAATTAAAAAAGAAAATAAAAAGGAAAACTCCCCAGAACTGCAAAAGCTCAATGTAGAGGCAGAGGTTTATAACAACAATAAAAAATGTGTCTGAGGAGAAAAAAAAAAATTCAAAAACTTAATTAGATTTCATAGTGCCAAAAAATTGACAACTACAACAGAGGGGCAAAAAAAAAGAGAAAAGAATCCAAGGGAATCTACAGGACAAGTCAAACCATAAGAATAATGTTTTTCTTGAGCCACTGCTGTCAGAGTCCTTTCCTTGCTGTAGTTCGCAGTCCACCTCATCTCCCTTTTATGCCCTCCAAAACTGCTGATCTCCGGAACTGCTATGGGGGCAACTCAGATTCTAATCTGGTCCTACTCCTGTGTGTTCTTCTCTCCAATGTCCACAGCTATCAGAACCGGTGTGTTTCCTTTTGTGGGAGCTCTGAATGTCCTTTTATGTATTCCATAGACAGAGAGTCTGCCTCGTTGATCGTGTGGATTTAATCTGCAGTTTGTATAACTAGTGGGAAGGTTTTGCAGTCTTCTTCCTTAGCCACACTGCCCCTGGGTTTCAATTGTGGTTTTATTTCCATCTCTGCATGTGGGTTGTCCACTGGGGTTTGCTCCTGGGGCTGCCCTGGAGGACTTGGATTTGCCTCTGTGAGGGCCAGATGTGGGGAGTGGTGCAGCTGTTTAGTTTGCAAGAGTTCTGGCAGCACCAGGTACTCAGGGGAGTTGGCAGCTAGAGCAGCAGGAACTACAGTGCTCTAGAAGGGTATGGCAACCAGTATTGGCCAATACGCTCCAGTATTCTTGCCTGGAGAACCCCCCTGACAGAAGCCTGTCAGGCCACAGTCTGCAGGTTCACAATGAGCTGGATACTACTGAAGCAACCCTCTGTGTGTAGATGCAAGACTTTTTTTGCCTGTGGCAACTCTGCCCCAGTGAGAGTTGAGTGAGAAGGTGGTGCAGCTTCTTGGCTTGTGGGGATCCTGGGCAGCACCAAGTGTGCAGGGACATGGACTGCCTCCACCAAAGAAGTTATGGCCCTATCAGAGTCTTTTTTCAAGCCTCTTGTAGCTGGCAATTAGAAGGCCTCTTTGGCCAGTTTTTCCCATAGCTCCATCCATTCAGGCACTTAGAGGGCTCCTTTGCCTGGGATCCTTCTCTGTTGTTCAGCGCGTCAGGCACATAGAGGGGCCCCCTTGGCTGGGGTCCTGTCCATAGACCGGCATTTCAGGCACTTAAAGGGGCACCCTGGGTGGGGTCCTACCCTGTAGTGCAGTGCATCAGGTGTTGGATGGGCCAGACTTTTTATCGTTCAGGTGCCAATGCTTGCATGTGGGGAGAGAGAGGCTATAGTGATGGTTCCACCCTCTATGAGTGACTCAGTAGTATCACCTTGCTTCCATGGCTTCCTGGCTTTCCTCTACAGGCATTTTCCTTCACAGTCTCCTCCCTCACATCTCCTAAATCCGTCTCTCCACAGTCAACAGCAGCCCTCACACGGATTGCTCCATAGTATCTAGACTCCAGCTCCCAGCTGCTGCACCTTCCATGGGACCTGTGTCCCTGTCCAGAGTATGTATGGCTGTGGCAAGGACTGTCTGATTCTCATTCCATTTAGGCTGCCACAGATCAGCTGTTTCACTCTCAGCCTTAAATGTTTCTCCTCTGACTCAGACAATTGCCCCGATGTGGGGATTGGACCCCTGCTTCAGTTTGCCCACCTGCCAAGGGGAGGTCCAGTCCTATGAACACTCCTGTTTTTCCCCCTAGTTTCTTTGTCCTACTGAGTTTTGGGTGGTCCTATGTTCTTTTTCACTGGTCAGGTACTCCTGTCCCCTCTTACCTGGTGTTCTGCATGTACTACTGTGTCTGAAGGTGTATTCCTGACCATGGAAAGAGATATACTCCATGTCCACCTACCTCTCCACCCTTTTGTTCCTCCTCCTAGATGATAGCTTTCTTTATTGTGTCTGCATATGACTTCTTTCGGTTTGGCAATATATTAAGTAAGTGTAGTCACACAGTCGTGTCCGACTCTTTGCGACCCCATGGACTATAGCCCACCAGGCTCCTCCGTCCATGGGATTCTCCAGGCAAGAATACTGGAGTGGGTTGCCATTTCCTTCTCCAGGGGATCTTCCTGACCCAGGGATCAAACCTGGGTCTTTCGCATCACAGGCAGATGCTTTATCCTCTGAGCCACCAGGGAAGCCCAGGCAATATATTAACTAATAGACAAATAAGTTACCAATTTTTGACAGATGCACGCCTCACCGCTATACACAATCACTAGTTTAACAGTGGTACAAGGACTGCAAACTCAAAGCTTAAAAACCCATTCAGAAAAAGAAAGAATAAAAAAAAAAAAAGAAAAAGAAAGAATAGGAAACACTTCGTAGTCATTGCTTCATGAGAATTGAAATGTCCTGCTGAATTGAATTGTGAAAACGTGAAGCTCCAACAATGGAGTAAGTTCCTTGGATAGCCCATGTTGGAGTCTTTGATTTTTCCTGTCTTAAAAGAGCATTGTTCACATTTTCTCACGTGGCTCTGTCTCTCTCTCTTTTTAAACATTATCCACTATAGACATATGTAAAGTGACTATTGTCTTTTTCAGGATAAACATTGTTGTCACAGCTTGCTTTCTGTTAAGCTTACTACTTGGAGGTGATTTTAGCAGTTTTAATACTAAAAAACTCCTATATACCAGGTATTGGTCTCCTTGGCCATCCTTAGTTTGTTAACCATTTGGTGATTCCATATGTAAGTAGCTTTAACAACCAAAACTATTATTTATTCATGGAGGGTATTTTTTTTTATTTTTGCTGCAAAACTCTTGTTTTATTTACTAATCAGTCATTTGTATATCCTATCTTCATCCTGACAGTAAAGACTACTTTGACAGTGGATTCCCTTTTCTCTACATGATTGCCTGCATTTGTTTTTTTGATGATAGTCATTGTGACAGGTGTGAGGTGATAGCTAATTGTGGTTTTGATTTGCATCTCTCTACTGATTAGCAGTGTTGAACATCATTTCATATGCCTGTTGGTCATCTGCATGTCCTCTTTGGAAAAATGTCTGTTCAGTTCTGCTGCTCATCTTTAATTGGAGCATTTGGTAAAAAAACAAAAATGATGTTGAGTTGTATGTTCAGTTCAGTCTCTCAGTCATGTCTAACTCTCTGAGACCCCATGAACCGCAGCAGGCCAGTCCTCACTGTCCATCACCAACTCCTGGAGTCTACCCAAACCTATGTCCATTGAGCTGATGATGCCATCCAACCATCTCATCCTCTGTCATCCCATTCTCCTCCTGCCCTCAATCTTTCCTAGCATCAGGGTCTTTTCCAATGAGTCAGCTCTCCACATCAGGTAGCCAAAGTATTGGAGTTTCAGCTTCAACATCAGTCCCTCCAATGAACACCCAGGACTGATCTGCTTTAGGATGAACTGGTTGGATCTCCTTGCAGTCCAAGGGACTCTCAAGAGTCTTCTCTAACACGCAGTTCAAAAGCATCATTTCTTCGGCCCTCAGCTTTAATTTATAGTCCAACTCTCACATCCATACATGACCACTGGAAAAACCACAGCCTTGACTAGATGGACCTTTGTTACCAAAATAATGTCTCTGCTTTTTAATATGCTGTCTAGGTTGGTCATAACTTTCCTTCCAAGGAGCAAGCATCTTCTAATTTCATGGCTGCAATCACCATCCCCAGTGATTTTGGAGCCCAGAAAAATTAAGTCACCCACTGTTTCTACTGTTTCCCCATCTATTTGCCATGAAGTGATGGGAACAGATGCCACGATCTTAGTTTTCTGAATGTTGAGCTTTAAGCCAACTTTTTCACTCTCCTCTTTCACTTTCATCAAGAGGCTCTTTGGTTTTTCTTCACTTCCTGCCATAAGGGTGGTATTATCTGCATATCTGAGGTTATTGATATTTCTCCCAGCAATCTTGATTCCAGCTTGTCCTTCCTCCAGGCCCACGTTTCTCATAATGTACTCTGCATATAAGTTAAATAAGCAGGGTGACAATATACAGCCTTGATGTACTCCTTTTCCTATTTGAAACCAGTCTGTTGTTCCATGTCTGGTTCTAACTTGTTTCCTGACCTGCATACAGGTTTCTCAAGAGGCAGGTCAGATGGTCTGGTATTCCCATCTCTTTCAGAATTTTCCGCAGTTTCTTGTGATCCACACAGTCAAAGGCTTTGGCATAGTCAATAAAGGAGAAATAGATGTTTTTCTGGAACTCTCTTGCTTTTTCAACCATCCAGCGGATGTTGGCAATTTGATCTCTGGTTCCTCTGCCTTTTCTAAAACCAGCTTGAACATCTGGAAGTTCACGGTTCACATACTGTTGAAGCCTGGCTTGGAGAATTTTGAGCATTAATTTACTAGCGTGTGAGATGAGTGCAATTGTGTGGTAGTTTGAGCATTCTTTGGCATTGCCTTTCTTCAGAATTGGAATGAAAACTGACCTTTTCCAGTCCTGTGGCCACTGCTGAGTTTTCCAAATTTGCTGGCACATTGAGTGCAGCACTTTCACAGCATCATCTTCCAGGATTTGAAACAGCTCAACTGGAATTCCATCACCTCCACTAGCTTTGTTTGTAGTGATGCTTTCTAACGCCTGCTTGACTTCACATTCCAGGATGTCTGGCTCTAGATGAGTGATCACACTATTGTGATTATCCGGGTCATGAAGATCTCTTTTGTACAGTTCTTCTGTGTATTCTTGCAATCTCTTCTTACTATCTTCTGCTTCTGTTAGGTCCATACCATTTCTGTCCTGTATCGAGCCCATCTTTGCATGAAATGTTCCCTTGGTATCTCTAATTTTCTTGAAGAGATCTCTAGTCTTTCCCATTCTGTTGTTTTCCTCTATATCTTTGCATTGATCGCTGAAGAAGGCTTTCTTATCTCTTCTTGCTATTCTCTGGAACTCTGCATTCAGATGCTTATATCTTTCCTTTTCTCCTTTGCTGTTCGCCTCTCTTCTTTTCACAGCTATTTGTAAGGCCTCCCCAGACAGCCATTTTGCTTTTTTGCATTTCTTTTCCATGGGGATGGTCTTGATCCCTGTCTCCTGTACAGTGTCACGAACCTCATTCCATAGTTCATCAGGCACTCTATCTATCAGATCTAGGCCCTTAAATCTATTTCTCACTTCCACTGTTAATCATAAGGGATTTGATTTAGGTCATACCTGAATGGTCTTGTGGTTTTCCCCACTTCCTTCAATTTAAGTCTGAATTTGGTAATAAGGAGTTCATGGTCTGAGCTAGTCAGCTCCTGGTCTTGTTTTTGTTGACTGTATAGAGCTTCTCCATCTTTGGCTGCAAAGAATATAATCAGTCTGATTTTGGTGTTGACCATTTGGTGATGTCCATGTGTAGAGTCTTCTCTTGTGTTGTCGGAAGAGGGTGTTTGCTATGACCAGTGCATTATCTTGGCAAAACTATTAGTCTTTGCCCTGCTTCATTCTGCATTCCAAGGCCAGATTTGCCTGTTACTCCAGGTATTTCTTAACTTCCTACTTTTGCATTCCTCTCCCCTATAATGAAAAGGACATCTTTTTTTGGTGTTAGTTCTAAAAGGTCTTGTAGGTCTTCATAAAACCGTTCAGCTTCTTCAGCGTTGCTGGTTCGGGCATAGACTTGGATTACTGTGATATTGAATGGTTTGCCTTGGAAATGTACAGAGATCATTCTATCGTTTTTGAGATTGCATCCAAGTACTAAGTTTTGGACTCTTTTTTGACCATGATGGCTACTCCATTTCTTCTAAGGGATTCCTGCCTGTAGTAGTAGATATAATGGTCATCTGAGTTAAATTCACCCCTTCCAGTCCATTTTAGTTCGCTGATTCCTAGAATGTCGACGTTCACTCTTGCCATCTCCTGTTTGACTGCTTCCAATTTTCCTTGATTCATGGACCTGACATTCCAGGTTCCTATGCAATATTGCTCTTTACAGCATCGGACCTTGCTTCTATCACCAGTCACATCTACGGCTGGGTATTGTTTTTGCTTTGGCTCCATCCCTTCATTCTTTCTGGAGTTATTTCTCCTCTGATCTCCAGTAGCATATTGGGCACCTACTGACCTGGGGAGTACCTCTTTCAGTATCCTATCATTTTGCCTTTTCATACTGTTCATGGGGTTCTCAAGGCAAGAATACTGAAGTGGCTTGCCATTCCCTTCTCCAGTGGACCACGCTCTGTCCGACCTCTCCACCATGACCTGCCCATCTTAAGTTGCCCTGCAGGCATGGCTTGGTTTCATTGAGTTAGACAAGGCTGTGGTCCTAGTGTGATTAGATTGACTAGATTTCTGTGAGTATGGTTTCAGTGTGTCAGCCCTCTGATGCCCTCTTGCAACACCTACCATCTTACTTGGGTTTCTCTTACCTTGGGCGTGGGGTATCTCTTCACGGCTGCTCCAGCAAAGCACAGCCGCTGCTTCTTACCTTGGATGAGGGGTATCTCCTCCCACCACCCTTCCTGACCTTCAATGTGGGATGGCTCCTCTAGGCCCTCTTGAGCCTTGGCAGCCACCACTTCTTGGGCGTGGGGTTGCTCCTCCCGGTTGCTGCCCTGGCCTCGGGCGTGGGGTTGCTCCTTCTGGCCCCCGCCCCTGGCCTCAGACATGAGGTGGCTCCTTTCGGCCGCTGCCCCTGGCATCGGACGCGGGGTATCTCCTCCCGGCCGTGGCCCCTGACCTCTGACATGAGGTAGCTCCTCTTGGCCGTTCCTGCGCTGTCGCAGCCTGGCACCCTAGGCTACTGCCCCTGACCTCGGACGTGGGGTAGGTCTCGGCCTATATAGGTTAACGTATTTCATTTACTTTTATAATGGAAAAAAGTACCACGATAAAACTTCTATTTTAGTAACTCAATCTGTGGTTGAATCTTCAAATATAGAACCTGTGGATACAGAGGGCTGACTGTACTTGGTCTTTTTTTTTCTTGAGATAATGTTGACTTACAACATTATATAAGTTTCATGGGTACAGTATTATTTTTCTACTTCTGCATATGCAACAGTATGTTCACCACCAAAAATTTAGTTTTTACCCATAACCATACAGTTGACATCCTTGACTGCATTTTGTTCCTCATGCCTTCCCCTGTGTAACCTCCAATCTGTTATCTGTATCTATGTTGTTGTTTGATTTGTTCGTTTCCTGTTTCTTTCTTTTTTATATTACTTACGTAGATGAAATCATGCAATATTTGTCTTTCTCCATCTGACTCATTTCTCTTAGGTCCATCATACCCTCAAGGTCCATCCATATTGTTGCAGATAGCAAGGTTTCACCTTTTTATGCCTGAGTAGTATTCCCTTCTCATACAAACATATAGGAACACTCCACATTTTCATTATCTTTCATCTGTTGATATGCACTCTAGGTTTTTTTCATACCTTGACTATTGTAGATAATGCTGCAGTGAACATAGGGGGTGACATTAATCTTTTTGAATTAGTGCTTTTGTATTATTTGGATAAATACCCAGAAGTGAAATAGGTGAATCATATGATAGCTAGTCTTATTTTTTTGAGGACACTCCATACTGTTTTTCCACAGTAACTACACAAATCCCACATCTAGTGAATGAGGATTCCCTTTCCTTCACATTCTTTCCAACTCTTATTTCTTGCCTTTTTCATAATAGCCGTTACAACAGATATGAGGTGATATTTTATTTTGGTTTTGATTTGCATTTCCCTGATAAATAGTGATCTTGAACATCTTTTCATGTGCTTGTTGGCCTTCTGTCTTCTTTGGGAAAAAAAAAATCTATTCAACTTCTCTTGCCATTTTTTAAAATTGTACTGTTTGTTTCATTGTTGTTGAATACTGTGCCATTTTATCAATATACAAAGGAGTTGAGCATTCTTGGATTTTAGTATCTGCCATGGGTGGGAGGAAGCAGGTAGGGGACAGGTGTTTGTGTCCTGGAACCAGTCCCGAAGGGATACCAAGGGACTGCTATAAAATAAAATACAGAATACAAGTTTTGTGAATTTTTTGTATATTTAAGAAATTCTTTTTCTTTATCAGTAGTGTTGCTAATATAAGTACTTTCTGTTTATTATAAATAATGAACGAGAGGATAAGAAAGGAATGTTTTATTGATTGACTTGTTATTGAAGTAGATTAATTTTACTAACTTGTTTATTTAGCATAGTTATCTCCTGTTGGATAAGTCTTTAAGTAAAAATATTTTAAGAATGTGTTAATTTAATAGTATTGATTTTTCTCTTCTAGGTTTTGCAACCCTGTGACTTGTTCTGTCAAGCTACTCAGATAAGTACAGATCCACAAGTACTTGAATTATCAGTAAAATCCCTGACACTGAAGGTAAGTTATAATGTAGTCATTCAGATCTTTAGTGCCCTTTTGAAAAAAACAATAAAACTTAGAAAGAAGCACTTATAGCAACAATTTTAATCATTAAATAAGCAAAAGGAAGCTGTTTAAAAATATTTTGACACATAATTTAAAAATGACAATTTACGTTTTATGATGAATGTTTTCATGTATTTTATTATTGGTAGTTGACTGCTTCTGTAGGTAGCTTCCTTATAGTATGTATAGTTGAAATTGGTCAGTTTAATATCAATATGTAAATATTTTACTATTGAAATTAGCTATGATAATAAAAAAAGATTTTGTAGGCAGCAAATTGTATCTGTTTCTTGGTAGTAATATTACTTCAGTATTAATTCCTCTTGATCCTTCAGCAAATATATTTCATGTTCTTTGAAGTATGTAGTTTGGAAAGTGATTTTTGTGTTTTTTTTTTTTTTTTTTTACTTTGAAATTTTCTCCTTAGGTTTCACCAGTTATCATAAATACTGTGATTACCATAACTTCAGCACTTTATACTGCCAAGGAAACCATCCCAAAAGAAACTGCTTCTTCTACAGCACATTTATGGGAAAAGAAGGATACAAAAGATTTAAATATGTGGTTTCTTGAAGAATCAAATGAAGCTGTAAAAAGAGCTCCCATGCCTGAATTGGTACCCAAAGGAGAGATAATAAAAATGAACATTGATTCTATTTTTCTAGTTCTTGAGGCTGGAATTGGTCATAGAACAGTACCGATGCTATTGGCAAAATCACGTTTCTCAGGGGAAGGCAAAAACTGGAGCTCCTTAATAAATCTCCACTGTCAACTTGAGCTAGAAGTAAGCATATATAGTATTTTTCCAGATTATGTAAGAAATACTGCTACATATGAACTATTTTGGAAATCTCATTTAAACATTTAAATTAAGTTTATCACAAATACAATGTTGATTCCCAAACTTTTGGGAAAAAGTGTACCTATTTATGCCCTTGATATAGTTGTTTTTATGTGTACCTTACTTTTAGAGTAGACATCCATATTATGTTTATATTTCAACTGATTTCATTCATCTTAAGGTGATTAAATTAATAGACTTTTATTCAGTTCAGTCACTCAGTCATGTCTGACTCTTCATGACCCCATGGACCACAGCACACCAGGCCTCTCTGTCCATTACCAACTCCCAGAGTCTACTCAAACTCATGTCCATTGAGTCATTGATGCCGTACAACGATCTCATCCTCTGTCATCCCCTTCTCCTCCTACCCTCAATCTTTCCCAGCATCAGGGTCTTTTCAAATGAGTCTCTTCACATCAAATGACCAAAGTATTGTAGTTTCACCTTCACCATCAGTCTTTGCAATGAACACTCAAGACTGATCTCTTTTAGGATGGACTGGTTGGATCTCCTTGCAGTCCAAGGGACTCTCAAGAGTCTTCTCCAACACCACAGTTCAAAAGCATCAATTCTTTGGTGCTCAGCCTTCTTCACAGTCCAACTCTCACATCCATACATGACTACTGGAAAAACCACAGCCTTGACTAGATGGACCTTTGTTACCAAAATAATGTCTCTGCTTTTTAATATGCTGTCTAGGTTGGTCATAACTTTCCTTCCAAGGAGCAAGTGTCTTTTAATTTCATGGCTGCAATCACCGTCCACAGTGATTTTGGAGCCCAGAAAAATAAAGTCAGCCACTGTTTCCCCATCTATTTGCCATGAAGTGATGGGACTGGATGCCATGATCTTAGTTTTTTGAATGTTGAGCTTTAAGCCAACTTTTCCACTCTCCTCTTTCACTTTCTTCAAGAGGCTCTTTAGTTGTTCTTCACTTTCTGCCGTAAGGGTGGTGTCATCTGCATATCTGAGGTTATTGATATTTCTCCCAGCAATCTTGATTCCAGCTTGTGTTTCATCCAGCCTGGCATTTTCATGATGTACTCTGCATATAAGCTAAATAAGCAGGGTGACAGTATACAGCCTTGATGTACTCCTTTTCCTATTTGAAACCAGTTTGTTGTTCCATGTCCCGTTCTAACTGTTGTTTCCTGACCTGCATACAGGTTTCTCAAGAGGCAGGTTAGGTGGTCTGGTATTCCCATCTCTTTCAGAATTTCCCACAGTTTATTGTGATCCACACAGTCAAAGGCTTTGGCATAGTCAATAAAGCAGAAGTAGATGTTTTTCTGGAACTCTCTTGCTTTTTCGATTATCCAGCGGATGTTGGCAATTTGATGTCTGGTTGCTCTGCCTTTTCTAAAACCAGCTTGAACATCTGGAAGTTCACGGTTCACATATTGCTGAAGCCTGGCTTGGAGAATTTTGAGCATTATTTTACCAGCGTGTGAGATGAGTATAATTGTGTGGTAGTTTGAGCATTCTTTTGCATTGCCTTTCTTTGGGATTGGAATGAAAACTGACCTTTTCCAGTCCTGTGGCCCCTGCTGAGTTTTCCCAAGCTGCTGGCATATTGAGTGCAGCACTTTCACAACGTCATCTTTTAAGATTTGAAACAGCTCAACTGGAATTCCATCACCTCCACTAGCTTTGTTTGTAGTGATGCTTCCTAAGGCCCACTTGATTTTCATTACAAGATGTCTTGCTGTAGCTGAGTGATCACACCATCGTGATTACATGGGTCGTGAAGATCTTTTTTGTACAGTTCTTCTGTGTATTCTTGCCACCTCTTCTTAATACCTATTGCTTCTTTTAGGTCCATACCATAGATTGTTGAGTAGAAGTAAAATTGTTAATTTTAAAAATTAAGTATCCTTTTTTCCTTAAAGTAATAATAGAGTATTTCTTTTCTCTTTGGAAATAGTGACTTAAAAAAATTAGAAGAATATGCTTTATATATTTATATAATGCAGATCTTCATACTCTGGTGAGACTCCACCAAGGTCTTTCACATTTCTGTGAGAGTCCTGTAGTTATATGGAAGATACTTACTTTGAGCCAACATATATTATGCATCAGAACTTTTCTACATAGAATCTTCCCAGGGATACTTTGCTTTAAAGTATTTAGTTTATGTTTAGTAGAAACTAATCTCATATTCTACTTCAGTCAATAAGTATGAAAATTTATAAGCTGCTACAATATTTGTGATGAGAGAGTTATATGCTAATAGAGGTAGGACTGACAGACTTACGTTTCAAGTTTCCAAGTTTTAGCTAGAATTATCTATACTTTGTAGAGAATTTGATCTAAGATGTCCAGGAAGTTCAGAGACTTCAAATACGTACATGCTTATTGAATCACATGTTACTTGCCTTCACTTCAAAGGCTTTCTAAAAATTAGTGGAGGTAGACAGAACATGTTTTTAAAATTCCAGTAATGTTTGAATGATGAACACAGTTGTCACTGTTAAACCCAGCCTAAAAATCAAGGAAAGATACTTAAAAGAGAGTTTTTTCTGGAATAAATTGTGACGAGTAGACCATAAAGTTAGTCAGATGAGGAAATCATTGAGAAAGAATGTATAGGAAACTAATGGCATGTCGATGGTTTTCATACAGAAGAAATAGCACAGCCAAAAGGAATGGTGTGAGGAACAACACGGAAGATGATTTTAGAAAATACCAGAATGTTTTATTTAAAAAATTAAATTCTCTCTCTAGGTACATTATTACAATGAAATGTTTGGTGTGTGGGAGCCTTTGCTTGAACCCTTAGAAATTGATCAGACTGAGGATTTTAGACCATGGAATCTTGGAATCAAGGTATTTTTGATATCTGGGAATTTTTTTCAAATATTGAGGATGTCCACATCACACACACTTGAATTTTAATCACAGCAGAGTTCAGATATTTCATTATGAACCTTTCCACATGCTTCCTTGTTTGACCTCTGAATGTAATTTTCAAACCCAAGACTGTCACCTCATGGGCTTCTAATATAAATATTGTGTACTAGACACAATATTATGTACTAGACACTGTCTTAAATAATCTACTTTTGCTTTAAACCTTAAAACAAACTTCTGAAGAAGATACAGTTTTAACCTTCATTTTGATATATGATAGAACTAAAACTGTTGAAGTTAAAGGACTTCCATAAAGTAATACCTTTAAATTTGAAGAGGTGGAATGCAATACTGGCTGCAAAGTCCCCACTTATAAACTATCATCTTAAAATACTTCTAGCATTTTCTTTTAGGTTATCTATCCCAAGTTTTCCTTGGTATCTGAAGAGTGTGTATATAAAAGAAAATACATTATTATTTACTTCAAATATAGTGTGAATTTATGTAATTATATAAATCAGAACCTTTAGATGGATGAAATTGTGCTTCTGAAGCAAGAGATTGTAGGATTATTAGCATATCTCCTCCCTAATAATGATTCTGTCAAATAATGGACAAATTTTCAGTGGCTTAAAGCCAGTTTAAGGAACAATGAGGGTGACTATCTTGGTATTTCCAGCTTTTTGTATTAGACCAGTACATTTGATTTTGCTCATTTTAGATAAAGGATTTGGATAAAGGAATTTCCTTGGTGGTGATTAGGTCAGGATACTTACAGGTAGTAGACTTGCAAATCTTAAAAAGAGGTAGGTAGTTTGATTCACAGGAGCCTAGGTCCTAGTGGCACTGTTCTGCAACTATTGTTGGACTTTTTAAGTCCCTAGATCTCTGTTCTTTATATATAGCATTTATAACACTAGTAGGCTAACTTTTCTTGCCCTGAATTTCCACATGCTATGATGTATGTGCTTCTGATTTTTGTTCAGATGCTATATGCGTTTACTTATTAGGGTTTTATTTTCCCCTTCTAAATTATGTCTGCCATTTTAGTGTAACTAAGGCGGAGAACTTTTCTTCCAGTATCGCCTCTGTCCAGGTGGCATTAGTTGGGTGAACTCCCAATAATTCCAGTAAGGCAGTGGAACTGATAAAATGTATTGCTTTCTCTAATGTAGTGGTTGAAATTTGTCTGATGTTTGTTTTTCCTTTGTAAAATGAGTTATGCCATGCTCCTAGAAACAAATGTTTCTCATATTTCTATAATTTATTTGTTATTTTAGATGAAAAAGAAAGCCAAAAAGGCCATTGTTGAGTCAGGCACTGAAGAAGAAAATTACAGAGTACCAGAATATAAAACTGTCATCACTTTCTATTCAAAAGACCAGCTAAACATTACATTATCTAAATGTGGCCTTATAATGTTAAATAATTTAGCTGAGGTAAGAAAAGTTATTTGAAACTTTAATTTTGGGGTACTAGTCTGAGTTAACCCTTTGGTTAAAAAAAGAAGTTTTTGTTAATTGTCATATATCTGTTAGTATTCTGCTTGTCATTTAGTTTTCTACATTTTTTTGTATTTATGATGACTCTTCCTTGCTAGGCATTTACAGAAGCTGCCACTGGATCTTCAGCTACCTTCATAAGGGATCTGGCACCTTTTATGATTTTAAATTCTCTTGGACTTAGTATTTCTGTTTCACCAAGTGAATCTTTTAGTGTACTCAACGTACCTATGGCAAAATCATATGTATTGAAAAATGAGGAGAGTTTAAGTATGGATTATATGCGAACTAAAGACAATGATCATTTCAATGCAATGACCAGCCTAAGCAGCAAACACTTCTTCATTCTTCTTAGTAAGTGATAAATTACCATCCTGGGGCTTTATTTTCTTTTAAATTATATTTTATATCCCACTTTACTTACTGCTGGTATCTCACAGGTTTTTTATTTCCTTCCTAATATGTTGCAAATTTTATTATTTCCTTTGCAGGGCATTGGTTGCTGTTGTCACTGTATTGCTATATTTCAAATTCTGGCTTTATTCACTACTTTATTTAGAGCATAATAATTTACTACTTTGGAGAAGAAAATTATTAGATCTCTTCTTCAGTCAGTATTTATAGACAATAACTATCAGTGGTTTTTTAACCACTTTTAGTATAACTCAGTAAAATTCCCACAGTTTTGCAACTGAATGAATTCAGAATAAGGTTTGAATTCAGCCAGTGGCACAAGATAATGATTTTGGGGTTTGTGAATGGTTTTTATCTTCTGCCTATTGAAGTAGTTTTTTTTTTCCTGTGTTCTTTATGTTTCTCAGAAGAGAGGTAAAAAGTAAAAGTAAATACATTGTAAAATTATCGTAGTATGTAATCATTGTATTCTTCAATGTATGTACATTGTAGTATGTACTCATTCTTCTCTTGGGAGGAGAAGGGAGCGAGAGAGGATGAGATTGATTGTATGGCATTATCGACTCAATGGACATGAATTTAAGCAAGCTCCGGGAGATAGTAAAGGACAGAGAAGCCCGGCATGATGCGGTACATGGAGTCACAAAGAGTTGGACATGACTAAATGACTGAACAACAAAACTCATTGTGAAGTTAAATATTAATTAGTCCCAAATCCTCACTCACAACACTTTATGACATTTTGACAAGTAGTTATGGAAAGAGGGACATTAGAAAAGTTACTTAGGCATGGAGGAGGGGTGCTAAAATTGATAGCTAGTGCTTTTTCCTAGTCAGTAACTGATTCTTAACAGTGGCTAGGTTTCACATGTTTTCCCAACATTGTCTGTGAATTGTTCTCATCAATTGTACCTCTGTTTGCTTTTAAACTAACATTTTTATGGGATAGTAGGGGAGGCAGACAGGATAGTTGCTCAGTCTTTGCAATCTCATGGACTGACTGTAGCCCACCAGTCTCCTCTGTCCATGGGATTCTCCAGGCAAGAATACTGGAGTGAGTTGCCACTTTCTTTTCTAGGGGAGAGGAATCTATAAATAGATAATTTACTCCCAATACAATATATGTATATATTAGGTAAGGCTATATAAAATTGTAATCAAATCTTAGATATGACAAAGTGTCACAGCCTGTTGGAAAAATTAAAAACTGAAAACCGCAGCTACTTGGTAATTGCCAGTGACTGCCTGTTTTATTGTGATAACAAACCAAAGATCAGTATTCTTGTATTTTCTAGCAGTTTTTCTCATCAGTCAGTTATTTTTAAAAGATTATGTTGTTGTCTTAGGTTTAACTTTTGGATGAGTTTTTTTCAGTTAAAAACTTTTTTTGTTAAAATACTTTGAAGGGTTTCAGTGAATGCTGTAGAAATGTATTGTGGATTCTTAAAACATCCCTTTGTATAGTTTTCAGTGATAATGTTTAAAAATTTAAGAAATTATCTGATGTTTCTGGCTTAAAATGTCTACCTAAAATTAATATATGATGATTTATGATTAATTTTAAATATGTATACTTAATTTAGCACCTGCTAACCACTCTACTGCTGATAAAATCCCTTTAACAAAAGTGGGACGACGACTGTACACTGTAAGACACAGAGAGTCTGGAGTTGAAAGATCAATTGTTTGTCAAATTGATGCAGTGGAAGGAAGTAAGAAGGTAACAATTCGCTCTCCAGTGCAGGTACGGAATGATTCACTTTTTTCTGAGGTCATATTTTGCATATTTAAGTGCAATTTAAAAAAAAAAACTAAATTAAACTACCACCAAAAGTATGCAAATTGTAATAGAAATACAGCTAATAGCAAAAAGAATAATCATTATCAGTAATTATACTACTCTAATATGAATGTTTGTTATATTTGAAGAATTTTGTTGAATATACATCTCATAATTTTTATAGGACTATTTTGTAAGTTTTTTTAATTTTGTGAAAACAAATGTATCAATATTTTGTTTTAGGTCTTTGTGGTATGTATTATTTTGTTTTAATTACAGAAATTTTGTATACCTTTATTGAGGTAAAATGGATATACAATAAACTGCATATATTTAAAGCTGATGAATTTTGACAAAAAATACACTTATGAAACTGTCATCACAATCCAAGTAATAAACATAATTGTCACCCCAAATGTTTCCTCATCCTGTTTTCCCCCATTCCCATGCATCTGCTTAACATGTACTTGTGGTACATTAGTTATAAATTTTATATAAATGAATGAAGTACAGAATGGAGTCTGACCTCTGTCACTAAGGAAAGTTTTGTACGTATCAGTTTTCATGTTGCACATAGTCACGTGTTGTTGAGTTGTAATCTGTTCTATATATATACCACATGCTGTTTTTAATGAATTTTTGTATATGATATGATGTAAGTGTTGAGGTTGATTTTTTTCACTTGGCTATTCGTTCTGACCAAGATTATCGTTTTTCCATTAAATTACCTTCATACTTTTGTCAAAAATAAACTGACCATTATCTTTCTGTGTAAGGCCTCTAATCTGCTTCACTGGTCTATTTATGTCAGTACCATTCTGTCTTGATCACTACTTTATCCTCAGTCTTGAAATCAGGTAGTACAAGTTATCCCACTTTGTTCTTTTTCAAAGTTGTTTTGACTAGCCTAAGTCCTTTCCATTCCCATTTAAATTTTAGACTTGAGTTTTCAGTTTTTATTTAGAAACTTTTATGGAATTAGCATTTTTAATATTAATTTTTGACTTTTTTTCTTGCTAGTATAAGTACATTTGGTTTTTGTATTAACTAGTATAATGCAGCCTTACTGGATAATTTTTTTCTAGTAGCTTTTTTCTAGATGTATAGATAGTTGCGATGCCTGCAGATAAAAACATTTTTCCATCTTCCTTTCCAATCTTGGTGTTTATTGTCTTATTTTATTTTGTTTAGTTTATTGTACTAGGTACAATCTCCAATACAATTTGAATAGAAATTATGAAAGTGGATATTTTTGTCTTATTCCCAGTCTTAGTGGAAAAGTATTTGGTCTTTCACCATTGAATGTGTTTTGAGCTGTAGCTTTTTTGTTCATGATCCTAGTTTACTTAGAGTTTTTATCAAAAATGAATGTTGGATTTTGTCAAATGATTTTGTATCTTTACTGAGAGGAGTTTTTAAAAAAAATTTTTGGTACATTAGTTTTTTTTTTAATTGAAGGATAATTGCTTTACAGAATTTTGTGATTTTCTGTCATACATCAACAAGAATCAACCATAGGTACACCCATGTCCCCTCCCTCCCAAACCTCCTTCCCATCTCCCATCTCACCCCACCTTTCTAGAGTGTCGCAGAGCCCCTGTTTGAGTTCCCTGAGTCTTACAGCAAATTCCCACTGGCTATCTATTTTACATATGGTATTGTAAATTTCCATGTTATTACTAAAAGGATCTTTTTTAAAAAAATTGTTAATATGATTAAATACCATTGATTATTTTTTAAATACTATATTAGATAATGATTGACCATTAATGTTAAATCAACCCTGCATTCCCAGGATAAATCTCATTTGCTCATGAAGTATTAACCTTCATGAAGTACTGTTTGATTGATTTGCTAAATTCATGTTTAGAATTTTTATATTCTTGAGGTGTATTGGTTTAGAGTTTTCTGGTAGTGTTTTTCTTATGTTAAGTTTTTAAACCGCAATTTCACTTTAAGGGCTATTCATATTATCTGTCACTTTTTGAGTGAGCTCTTCTAGTGATTATGTGTTGTTCCATGAAATTTGTCAATGAAGTATTTTTGCTTTGACTTCGAAGACTTTTATGTTTTACGTTATTTTCACTGGTTGTAGTAATTTAGATTGACAGTCATTTTTTCCATAGAATGTCATTCCACTGTCAACTGTATTACGTTGTTTCTGACCAGAGTGTGCTCTCTGTTCTTGTATGAAATGTGTAATTTTATTTTTATATAATTGTAAGATTTTTTCCCCCATTACTGGTTTGAAGCAATTTGGTTGTGATGAATCTTAGTCGAGTTTGTTTCATTTTTTTTGTACTTGAATTTATGCATTTATAGTTTTCATCAACTTTAGAAAAAAAATTTGCCATTGTATTCAAAAACTTTATTTCTGTCTTTCTCTTCTCTTCTTCATGGTTCACAGTAGGTTTATACTGATATTAGAGTGTTTAAACTTATGCTCTCTAATGCTCTGTTTACTTTATCGTTCAGCTTTCCCCCACCCCCATGTTTCTGTTCCGATGTTAAGTTTCTATTGTTAAGTCTTTAAGTTTACATTTCTTTTCAGTGTCTCATTTTTCTTTAGTCAGTTCAGTTTAGTAGCTCAGTCGTGTCCGACTCTTTGCGACCGCATGAGTCGCAGCACGCCAGGCCTCCCTGTCCATCACCATCTCCCGGAGTTAACTCAGACTCATGTCCATCAAGTCCGTGATGCCATCCAGCCATCTCATCCTGGGTCGTCCCCTTCTCCTCCTAACTCCAATCCCTCCCAGCATCAGAGATTTTCCACAGTTTATTATGATCCACACAGTCAAAGGCTTTGGCATAGTCAATAAAGCAGAAATAGATGTTTGTCTGGAACTCTCTTGCTTTTTCAACCATCCAGCGGATCTGGCTATTTGATCTCTGGTTCCTCTGCCTTTTCTAAAACCAGCTTGAGCATCAGGGAGTTCATGGTTTACATACTGCTGAAGCCTGGCTTGGAGAATTTTGAGCATTAATTTACTAGTGTGTGAGATGAGTGCAATTGTGCGATAGTTTGAGCATTCTTTGGGATTGCCTTTCTTCAGAATTGGAATGAAAACTGACCTTTCCCAGTCCTGTGGCCACTGCTGAGTTTTCCAGATTTGCTGGCATATTGAGTGCAGCACTTTCACAGCATCATCTTCCAGGATTTGAAACAGCTCAATTGGAATTCCATCACATCCACTAGCTTTCTTCATAGTGATGCTTTCTAAGGCCCTTGACTTCACATTCCAAGATGTCTGGCTCTAGATTAGTGATCACATCGTCATGATTATCTGGGTCGTGAAGATCTTTTTTGTACAGTTCTTCCGTGTATTCTTGCCACCTCTTAATATCTTCTGCTTCTGTTAGGTCCATACCATTTCTGTCCTGTATCGAGCCCATCTTTGCATGAAATGTTCCCTTGGTATCTCTAATTTTCTTGAAGAGATCTCTAGTCTTTCCCATTCTGTTGTTTTCCTCTATTTCTTTGCATTGATTGCTGAAGAAGGCTTCCTTATTTCTTCTTGCTATTCTTTGGAACTCTACATTCAGATGCTTATATCTTTCCTTTTCTCCTTTGCTTTTCGCCTCTCTTCTTTTCACAGAAATTTGTAAGGCCTCCCCAGGCAGCCATTTTGCTTTTTTGCATTTCTTTTCCATGGGGATGGTCTTGATCCCTGTCTCCTGTACAGCGTCAGGAAGCTCATTCCATAGTTCATCAGGTACTCTATCTATCAGATCTAGGTCCTTAAATCTGTTTCTCACTTCCACTGTATAATCATAAGGGATTTGATTTAGGTCATACCTGAATGATCTAGTGGTTTTCCCTACTTTCTTCAATTTAAGTCTGAATTTGTCATATTTTTATGTCTAGAAGTTTAATTTGCATTTTTATTTACAATTTCCATGTCTTTTTATATATCTTCCATCTTTCCCCTAACTTTTGAATATATCAAGTATAGTTACATAAGTGTTTTAATATTCTAGTCTAGTAATTTTATCATGAATATCATTTCTGATTTGTTTCATTTTATTAATTTCTATTTTTATGGGTTATTTTTAAATTTTTGTGTGTCTAATAATTTTTTTACTGGATGCCTAAAATTGTGAATTTTACTTTGTCAGGTTCTTTAAATGTCTTTGTATTCCTTTATGTATTCTTGAGCTTAATTCTTTAATACAGTTATATGAGTTAGAAAGTGATCCTCCTAATGCTTGTTTAAAAACGTTTTAGGTGAGGCTCAAGCAGTCTGTAGTTTAGGGCTAATTTTGCCATTCTGAAGGGTAGAACCAATACCCTTTGTACTAAACAAGATTTTACCACTTTGGTTGGTGAGAAAAGGAGTTATGCATGTACAGCAGAGATTGTTCTGCCTCCCCCTTTCAAATGGATCTTTACTGAGCCTTGCTTAGCATACTCATGGGCATATGCCAGACACTGCTGAACTCTTAAAGTCTCAGGAGTCCCTTCTCTATAGCTCTCAACTCTCCATGCAGCTGTCTCCTCTCTCATATAATGTGCTATTAGATTAAGCCTTATTGGCTTTCCCGCATTCTTATATCTCTCTCTTCAACTCAGACTGGGCTCTGTTTGATTTCTTCTCTGCACAGTAATCTAGAATTCTTACCACCTAATAAAGACAGTAAGATGGGGTGACAGAATGGGGAGATAGTCTTAGGGCTTATTTTAGGATTTTTCTCTTCCTTTCCTTCTTTTTCTTCCTTTTTCCCTTTCCCAACCCTGGGTCTTTCTTTCCTGTGCTCTTTTGTCCACTGTTTAAAAACGATTACTTCCTGTGTATTTTTTAACCTCCTGTGTTTTGTTTGTTTACTAGTATATTGGGAGGTTATATCTGGCTTGTATTGTTCCATCAGAGTTGAAAACAGAGATTCTTTCTCTTATATTTGACTTACAATAATACATAATGTTAGTATGTCGCTCAGTCATGTCTGACTCTTTGTGACCCCATGGACTGTAACCCAGTGGGCTGCTGTGTCCATCGGATTCTCCAGGCAAAGATACTGGAGTGAGTTGCCATTTCCTCCTTGAGGGGATCTTCCTGACCTGGGGATCGAACCTGGGTTTCCTGCATTGCAAGCAGATTCTTTACTGTCTGAACCACCAGAGAAGCCCCACTATATAAGCATTTTAATTTTGTTATATATGTACAGTTTGAAGATGTCAGGCATGAAATTTATTCATACATCACGTTTCATATCTCTGGGAACATCGCCAGTTTGATGTTAAGTTGCTCACTCCTGTCTGACTCTGCAACCTCATGGACTGTAGCCCACGAGGCTCCTCTGTTCATGGGATATCCCAGGCAAGAATACTGGAGTGGGTTGCCATTTCCTCCTCCAGGTAATCTTCCTGTCCCAGGGATTGAATCGGTGTTTCCTGCGTTGCAGACAGACTCTTTACCATCTGAGCCGTCAGGGAAGCATTTCACTTACAATGAACTGTATTAAAAGATGACTGTTAGGCTGCTCTTATTATTGTTGATTACTTTTTAATTTTATTAAACAGTAAAATATTAATGTTTAATTTCTTATATGTACTTTCATAGAAATGAAAATATATTTCTTTTTTCAAATCAGTAAACAGCTTATCTAGAAATAAAATATAATATAGTTAATTGTTTATGTATTTATCAGTTCTTAATTTGCCTTCAGCATATTTATATTTTGATATGATTTTTAAAATAGATTTTAGTAAGATATAGAAATATATAAGAAAATAGTGTTACTAACCAATGTGTCTTTATCTGTCCCAAAGACAAATACAAGTAGAATTTTATCTGATAATGTGTATTAATCAAAATAATGTTAATCATTTACATCACTATTGTATGCAACTCATTGGATGAGTTACTCTTTACATACTTTTTCATTCAATGAGTAGTGTACAACAGTGATGTAAAAAAGTAGACATTTGCCAGACAGTGGCTTTTTTGCACTTTTCTCATATAGGCATCTAAAACTTTGATGTCATATTTTTCTTATTAATTTTTTCTACTGTGTTTGTCTAAAGGAAAAAGTTATTCCCGTATCACTGTCAAGAAGATGTTATCTTATTTTTTTCTAGGATTTTTAAAAGTTTTGATTTTGAAATTCCTTTTTTTAAAACTGTAGAAACTTTCCTTTTTATTAGCATGGATATTTGCATGTTTGAATTGTTTTTCTAATTTATATGAGGAAAATAAATATTGCCTGATAATTCCTTTTTTGGGGTATTTAGATGGAATACTTATGTCTTTAGAGTCTTAGATTACTGATACTAAATGTTATTTTTTCTTTCCCAGATTAGAAATCATTTTTCAATACCACTTTCTGTTTATGGAGGAGACACATTATTGGGAACGGCTTCACCTGGAAGTGAATTTAACATACCATTAGCATCTTACCGGTGATTTTGTTTTCTTTATCTTTTTGTTTGCCCTGTGGTCTCTTATAGACAGTTTATGATTTGGCAGTGATATCTATCTTTAAGTTATCAAACTGTGATGAAATTTATCTTATTAATATCTCTTAATTTATTTAAGTTTTGGCACTCTTAAAATTTTTAAAGTAATAATATTTAACTTAATATGCATAACATGTAAATTATCTTTACTTTTCCTAGTAAATACAAATTACATGCTTGCAATATAGCTATCAGAGTCATAGTCATGTAGATTTTTAATAAATTTCTAACTGAACCTGATTGGTGCCTTCTAGATTTTATTACACTATTATAAAGTGATTTTTGCTTTTCAAGTGTTTTATAATTAATTTTTTAGAAATTTCTTTAGACAGTGTGAAATATTTTGTCTTTTTATCTACATGCTCATGCTCAGTTGCTAAACCATGTCCAACTCTTTGCAGCCCCATAGACTGTAGCCCTCTAGGCTTCCCTGTCCATGGAGTTTTCTAGACAAGAATACTGGAATGGGTTGCCATTTCCTTCTCCAGGGGATTTTCCTGATCCGGGGATCAAACCCACATCTCCTGATTGGCAGGTGATTCTTTTATCACTGAGCCATCTGGGAAGCTTTTATCTGCCTATCTATCTATTAATTGCTCATTGATAGTATTGTAATGTAAATAGAACTAGACAGTTCATTCTTGAACGCTATATATGACCCTCATGCAGTCAAATACCCACATTCAGTTGTCCCTCAGTATTCAGTTCTTCTCACTCAAAAACCTCTTGCTGATTATCTGTCTCTCATGTTTTCTCTTTATTTCTTAAACTTTTCCTTTAACTTTGCATGTTCTGTAATTCAGCTCTGTCCTTCAGAAAGAAAGTTTTTGAGGAAAATTGTCACCTCTGCAAAATACTCTGCGGCCAGTCTAGAAAGAGTTAAATAGAGTTTCATATGCTCAGCCTGCAGTGTACAGTTGTTTTTGTTTTTTGGTACCTATAGTTATCTTATAACCAGTAGTTACCTTTTCAATATTACATTTCCCATGTGACTGATATCTCTTTAAGAGGAAAGACTGACTAACTTGCGCATTTTCAGTTTTGCCTTCTCATTGGTAAATAATGGGTCCAATAAATGTCTTGATAAACTTGAGTGTATTGGCATTAGTTTAATGTAGAGACAATTAAGCTTTTATTTTTAAGTGTTAGAAGTAAGAGTGAAAAAAAAGAATGAAATACAGAGAATGTAGAAGTAAAAAAGGCTAAATCTGTAACTGATTTGACAGGTAACTCTGTGGGTCTAAGGAGGGGGTGGTGGTAAAAGAGTTTAATGTTATTTTACAGTCCAGAGTGCCAATAGCTGAAAGTTCTTGGAAAAAAAAAAAAAAGACACACAGAGAGGTAGATGTGGAGGGTTCATAGTTCACTCTAGCAAATTTAAGGCACCATCAGACATCATTACAGAGTATGTATTAGATATGTAAAATTTGGGGGATGGAGCTTAAGCAAATAATGATAGCTAGAGATAATATTGACAGTTGTCACACAGTAAGGGATAGTGTCACAGTCACACTAATTATAGTTTTACAAGTATAAAAACATTTAAGTGTTTACACTTGGGCACACTTTAGACTTAAAAAATTATTAAACCCAAGTACAGTTGCAATGTAAACAAAGAATGTGATATTTAAGTATAAGATTTAATTGTAAGTGAAGTGCAGTCGCTCAGTCGTGTCTGACTCTTTGCGACCCCATTGACTGTAGCCTACCAGGCTTCTCCGTCCATGGTATTTTCCAGGCAAGAGTACTGGAGTGGGTTGCTACTTCCTTCTCCAGGGGATCTTTCTGACCCAGGGATTGAACCAAGGTCTCCCACATTGCAGGCAGATACTTTACTCTCTGAGCCACCAGGGAAGCCACTGATCATATGTGACATCCAATACTTTTTATCACTGTCTTCTTGCAGTCACTGCAATAACTTCTGTAATGCTGTCCAACATTTCAGTAAAGTTAAAGAGTTAGTTGCTTAGTCGTGTCCCAACTCTCTGCAACCCCATGGTCTGTAGCCCACCAGGCTCCTTAGTCCATGGGATTCTCCAGGCAAGTATACTGGAGTGGGTTGCTATTTCTTACTCCTGCTCAATAAAGTTAAGTATCTATTGAAAGCCTTCATTTGATTAACCTTGAAAAGCTGGTGATTAATTTTTCGATAGAAATATATTTTTGGTTCATGAACTCAGTCATGGTACATACTTGGGACCACATATCCAGGAAAGCCAACTTCTTTAAGTGTGTAAGTCCCATCTGTAGGTGTGTGTGTTACATATATGACCTGTATGATAATGTATTTTCTGCAAGAAACCAGTTATGAGCTTGTAAACATACTTTTAAGACAGCAGGTTTATAAGAAAAATACTTTCCTTTTGAAAGCCAAATAACTTCATTACTTTACAGAAAGTTAAAATGCAAGTATGCATCTGTATATCTGTCTTACCTATCTCTAAGAATGTGAAAATATAAAAATTTATAACAGTAGTATGGAGAAAGATAACATCACTGTTCTAAAGCTGCAATCAAATAATTTATGTTTTCTTTTAAAGCATATTGTTTAATCTTTTATGTAGATCACTACTTTCTCTGAAGCCAGAAGATGCAGACTATCAGATGTGTGAAGGAATTGACTTTGAAGAAATGATAAAACAAGATGGTACTTCTTTCAAGAAGAAATGTAGACCTATAAACCCTTCCAGGAAGCCATTTATCATTAATATAGTCCCAGAAAAAGATAATTTGACATATATGTCAGTGTATTCAGAAGACCATTGGGACTTACCATACATAATACATTTGTGGCCACCTATTCTACTCCGAAATCTTCTTCCTTACAAAATTGCTTATTACATAGAGGTATCCTGGTATTTTTAATGCCTTCTTGTCTTTGATTTTGTAGCTTTAGTTATTTAAAATTATGAGTAATAAAGTAGTGTTTTAAAATTCTAATAAAAATTTTAGAACTGGTGAACAGACAGTATAGATTTTCTTCAAATGAAAATGTTTCAATGATGTTATATAAAAGAAGATTAAAAATTTTTTCCATTGATTTACCTTGGAAATATGGTTACTAAGTTGGATATAATTTATATGTACAACTATGATATGCCATTTAAAAATCATGTGTGAAAGTACTAGATACTCCTGTAGAAAATTTTAGAAAATAGAGATAGATTGTCTGTAATCACATTATCTGAAGGTATCTTCTGATGAAGATATCATTTCAGTTCTAAAATATATTTTTCAATCTTTTCCATACATGTATATTTTATATGTTTTTGAAAGATGGATACTAACTTTTCAAATAAGTATGAGAATTAGTATGAAAATAATAGTACTAGACTTAAAACCTGCTACATTATATTATTCTCATACCTTTAGGTTTCTAAAAGAATTTTATGCTTATAAAAATCCTTTTTCTTTTAAATACTCTTTGTTTTAAGAGATTACATCTGATTCCTTCCTGTTGCTATCATAGGAATCTCGCCATCTTAGGATTTTAAGTAAATATTCCAATTACCATTGCTTGTCATATGTAAGAAAGTAATTCTTCATTGTAATCTATTATTTGTTTTGTTGGAATCTGTTATTAATGATTGGAATTTACTATGTGTTTATATTTTTCTGTCAAACTTTTTTCGGAGTGAGGGAGTTAACACATCTGTGGTTTAAGAATGTCTATTTTCCATATAGTTGGCAATTAAGATAGTAGTTAAGAATTACCTCTTTACTATCAGATAGATTTGAGACTGAATCTTAGCTCTATCTCTTACTAGCCCTGGGTCTTTAGGTGAGGTATATTATCTTTCTAAATCATTAGTCCTATCTTATAAAAGAGTGATGGTAATAAAACTTTCATGACTGGGATATGGGGAAAATCAAATAATGTAGTAAAAGACTGCGCACAGTGCCTGACAGGCATATGGTTTCTACTGGTTAACCTCTCTAGCACCATCAGCACCACTATTCTGTTTTGTGGAACATGTCAGGTATTGATAAACTTAACATTGTTTTTGCCTTAAGTAATTTAAAGTCTTAAGATGAAGAGGTTCCTATGTTATAACAACAGGAGGGAACCAGATTAGAGATGCTAGGAAAACAGGTGAAATTCCCAGATGGGCTGTCTGTTACATTTTAGTAGAACTTTTAACTTGATGCCTTTAGGGATAACATTCTGTTTGCTAGTTTTCGAAAGAGATGACCAATTTTTAG